>NW_006399860.1:643178-665088 GCF_000299155.1 Elephantulus edwardii
TGATACCTGAGTATACTTCCTGTACCCTTCTTATTCCTTTCGTGATACCTGAGTATACTTCCTGTACCCTTCATACTCCTTTAGTGATACCTGAGTATACTTCCTGTACCCTTCTTATTCCTTTTCATGAGCCATCCTGCTCCTGCACCTAAGACATGATCTTCTAAATTCTTATGTCAAATTCATCTTAGACATTCAGCGACATCATATTACAATCATCGACTTACTCTTCGAACATTTCTATAGCATTTTCTCTGTAACAGGACCTGAGCTAGATCTGAGGAGGTCAGGAAGCAAACCAAATAAGTCCTCACTCTTATAGGCAGGCAGGTCACTCCCTTTTAAAACAGTCAGGGTGGATCTCCCAGAGGATCTCAGGGAAGTGGGTCTTTTTTTTGTCACTGTTCTGGACTAACAAGAGTATCCACAGTGACTGAACACTTTGCCAGGCAGCTGCCCATGACCCTCTTCTCCCTGAGCCAGCCAAGAGCTGCCCTTACCTGGCCTCCTCCTTTCTCAGGCCTGGGGCTCTAGAACCTCCCTGAGAACAGAGTCTGTATTTTACTCATCTCTAACCCTGGCATCTACTCTGGGGCCTGGCACATGTGAGACCCACAAACCTGTTCCCTGAGTGAATAGGTGAATGAATGAGGAAGGTAACTCCTTTGACTCCCATGTCCCATCTACACTACAGCCATTACATTCCAACAACCCCATCCACTTTGTGCTTTAATGTCATATCAAAGACTCCCAGTCTGTACTAGGAAACTGATCTTTACTATTGTTGTTGTTTTATACCATCAAGTCAGAACCAACCCATAGCTGACCCTCTGATGGGTGTTCAGAGACAGTTAATCACATGGGAGATTACCAACCTTGTACCGCAGAGCGGCTGGTGGATTAGAACTGCATGCCTTCAGGATTGCAGTGTAGCTTCCTGCCTCCAGGCTACCAAGGCTCCCTTATTTTACTATTGCACAGTTACTATTAAAATGTCAATTACAACTGGCATTTTATATCACATTTTGCCTCTTGGAAACTTGTCACATACATTCCATTTTTAATTTCCATTTTAAAATTTTGTATGTCCTCTCCCACCTTCTTCCTCAAATGTCACCTACCTCACCCTCATCTCTGGCTCAGCTACCATGAAAGAGAATGTGGTAGAAAGAGCAAAAATACTGGAAGAAGGTGTGATCCCAGACATGTTTTCAATGAATCCTGTGTCCTTGTAAAATTGTTTGAGTTCTTTGTGTTGTTGGGTGTTTCTCTTATTTGGGGGAGGGGGGGAGTTAGTCAGTGTTTGAAGGAATTGAACCAGAATCTGTGAATTCCAACTTCATTTGGCTACATTGAAATGTAGCAATCAATTTCTTTTGTTCAAACATAGTCTTTTTTGGGTGCCAGAGTACGTGATGCAGATCAAAAGAAAGGCTGTTCTGATTGAGATCAATGGCGAGCTGCACAGAGCCACCCCTCAGGCCTGGGGATATGGAGGAGGTGCTGACTCATTCCAGCGGTTCTCCAGCTCTGTCTTGTCCCCACAGCAGCCTAGAAGGTTGCTTCACTGACAGAAGGGAGGAGGGAGGTGAGGCAACCCCTTGCACTCTCTCTGAGAGGATTTCCTGCAGCAATAGAAAAGGGTGTCTTAGCACTCAGCAAATCGTCAGCTAAGGCCTGAATTTTCAGATGTTGTAACATTAGATTTTATGCGGAATTCTAAAGGGGGGGGGGGCTACAAGAATGGACCCTAGTGAAAAAGAAGGCCTTTTCCATGGGTGGTACAAACACTCAGCTATTAACTAAAAGGTCTGAGTTCCAGAAGCACCTCGGAAGAATAGCCGAAAATTCTACTTCCAAAAATCAGTAATGAAAGCTCTATGGAGTCACAATACACCAAAGTTTGTTGTGTGCATGTAACTCAGTGTTCAAGAGGGAAAGTTGTAGCAATAAATGCCTACATAAACAAAGAAGATCTCAATTCAACAACTTGACAACTTAACAATTAAAACTTGACAGCTACAAAGAACAAACTAAGCTTAAATCTATCAAAAGAAAGGAAATAACAAAGACCAGAGCATAAATGAGTAAAATCCAAAACAGAAAAACCGTGAAGAGAATTCATGAAATTAGAAGTTCATTCTTTGAAAATATCAGTATTGGCAAATCTTTAGCTAGACCATCAAAGGAAAAAAGAAAATATTCAAGTAACCAAATTAAAAGAAAAAAGAGACATTACAACTGATACAGTAGAAATAAAGACATAACATGATATAACACGCAGGAGAGGGAGACCTTTGATGAGATGGATTGATTCAGTGATGGGGGTAATAGAAGTCGGTGTGTCAGAGAAAATAAGGTTGGCACAAGATAAAGAAGAATTCAGAGATGTTGTACATAGGGTCATTATGAGTCCCACGCAACTTGATGGCACCAAACAACAACAGTATAACATAATGTTAGGAACAACAGGAAGGCAAAATAACTATAATGCCTAGGTGAAGTGAATAACTTCTATTAAAAAGCCCAAAATCTACCCAATCTGACTCAAAAATAACAGAATTTCCATAGACCCATACCAAGGGTATGTATGAATGTATGTGAGAAGTTATTTGATCAAATCGGTGATCAAAAACTTTTCCAAAGTAAAATTTCTGGACCAGATAGCTTCACTAGTAATTCCACCAAAAATTTTAAAAATTGACACCAATACTATTTAAACACTTCTAAAAGACAGACAAAGAAATAATACAGCCTAAGTAATTCTATGAATCAATCACAACCCAACACCTAGACCAGATAAAGACACCAGAAGATAACCATGGATCACTATTTCTTATAAATAGAGATGCAAAATTCCTCAACAAAGTCCTAGCAAACAAAATCCAGCTGAGTATTGAAAGAGTCATATACCATGATCAAGTAAGATTTATTTCAGGAATATAAGAATGGTTCAATATTAGAAAAATCAATCAGCATAATATACCACATTAATAGAACGCAGGAAAAGAACTACATGATCATCTCTATTGATGCAGGAAAAGCATTTGATAAAAGTCAACATCCTTTCTTGATGAAAACTTTAAAGAAGATTGAAATCCTGGGGGACTTCATTAGTATGATTCTGGGCAAATATGAAAAGCCAACAGCGATATTATATTTAACCTTGAGAGAGCTACTACCTGAAGGAGTGTGTATAGCTTCATGAATCTGAAGAAATGAGCCCCACTCCACCAATCCTATCACTCAAGACTTGTACACCATTGTTTATTGTAGCACTATTCACAATAGCCAAAACGTGAAAACAACCTAAATGTCCATCAATGGCAAACAAATATGGTATATGCATACAATGGGACACTACTCAAGCAATAGGAGAAATGAAGTCTCAATACCTGCTATGCTATGGACATAATCCCAGTAAGTGGCCCAATGAAGACAAGTTGAGTGAAATAAATTAAACACAAAAGGACAAATACTCTATGATTTCACTTCAAGAAAAAAGTGACATGTATATATACCAACGTTCATTAGGTTTTACTAGGAATTAGAAAGAGAAGGGATGTGGAGGCTAAGGTGATGGGGGGAAATAGCATTGATTTAATATTTGTACAGCCAATTGGTTGACACAGCAGGACTTTGTGAGACGGGAGCTCTTGTTCTGGGTTGTAGGTTGTGTGGAACAACATTAGGTTGTTTTCTTTGATTTAGAACTCTTATTTACTCTCAATAAGACTTCCGGGGTGGGGGGAAGGCTCCTCATATTTAAGCTGAGATATTTATCTCTATTTTAGAACTGGGTGATGCAGCAGGGCTTTATTTTTTTTTTTTCAGCTTGAAAATTTTTTTTTTTTTAGCTGTTGCAAAAAGCTTTATTGTTTCATTTGGTCCAAGGCTTGGGCGAAGGGCTTCTGGGTGGATAAGATTCTACATCAGCGTGGGATAGAGAAGCTTGCTGCTGTTGGCAGGGGGACACAGAGGTTTCCCCCTGCAAGTCCCCGCAGACTCCTAGTCATGCTTGAGGGTGAGACGTTCAAAGAGATACTCGCCCAACCCAGCCTGGGGGCCGCCCAGTCTTCTAATGTTGGTCAGATGGTCATCCATCTTCTTCAGCAGTTTCACTTCCTCATCCAGGAAGTGGTTCTCCAGAAAGTCACAGAGATGGGGGTCAGTGTGGGCGGAACCCACGGCGTGCAGATCCAGAAGAGCCTGGTTTAGGTTCTTCTCCAAGGCCAGCGCTGCTTGCATAGCGTCCAGGGTTTTACCCCACTCATCCTGGGATGGCTTCTGGATATCTTGGAAGAGGACTCGCCCGCTGCGCTGGTTTTGCAGCTTCAAGAGCCGCTCGGCACCCTCGCGCTTCTCACTCGCCAACTCGCGGAAGAAGTGCCCCACGCCTTCCAAGGCCACATCATCGCGGTCAAAATAAAAACCCAGAGAGAGGTAGGTGTAAGAGGCCCGCAGGTGCAGGTTGACCAGACGGTTGACGCCAGCTTCTGCTTCGGCGGAATAATTTTGACGGATCTGAGAGCTCAGTTGGTCGAGGTTTTGGGGCTAACAAAAAAAAGGTGTTAGCTGGTCCCGAAAATAGGAGATGGTTGAGATGGTCCCGAGGTTACGCCTGGAGGTGACGTTGGAGGGTAGTCGGAGGTTGGAAGGGGGGAAGTTGCCAGGTCTTTTCCGTCCAAACACTGTTGAAGCAAGAGGCAGATCCACGGGACCTCTGGGGAACTTAAGAATTTTTATTTTAATGAAAGTTTTCAGAGACTTTGGATTTCCATTTATTCGTTGTTGCCCACTTTCCTCCCTACTCACCCCTCCCCCCAGTTTGCTTTTCTCTTTGAAGTTAAAAAAAAAAATCTTTCATTGTTTTACAATCCCACCAGTCTACTCCATTAATACCTAATCATATATGCCTCCTAAACAGTTCTCTCCCTCATCTGTTTCAATGCAGTATACATTATTTATCCCCTCTTAGTTTCCTTCCAACTCCAGCATGAGACCCACTTTATAACAGTGGCACTATGCACTATTTGTCCTATTGTGACTGAGATATTTCACTCAGCATAATGTCCTCCAGGGTAACCCATTTTGTATAATATTTTATGAATTCTTTGTTTTTCAATGCAGCATAGTATTCCATTGTGTGAATATACAAAGCTTCTCTAGCCATTCATTTGCTGATGGGCACTTAGGTTGTTTCCAGCTCTTTGCTATTGTGAACAAAGCCACGATAAACATGGGTGTGCATATATC
Source organism: Elephantulus edwardii (assembly GCF_000299155.1). NCBI lineage: Eukaryota > Metazoa > Chordata > Mammalia > Macroscelidea > Macroscelididae > Elephantulus > Elephantulus edwardii. The sequence continues at coordinate 648,435 of NW_006399860.1, forward strand.
TGCTTGGGTGGCTGCTATGGTTTTTGTAGGGTATATTCCCAGTAGCAGCAGGATGGGTGCTCATGTTCTGGGTTGTTGGTCATATGGAACTTTGGGTCATTTTCTTTGATTTAAGCTTCTTGTTTAATATCAACAAGACCTCATATCATTATATATTGGAGGAACATTATATACTATACTGAGGTAATCTCGGGTTGCTGTGATGCTGAACCTTATTCCATTGGAATGTCATATGCCATAACAGTTCCCCTGGTGGACAATGTTTGGTGGAGCTCCCAGTTTTAAGACCGATTTGGAAGCAGGAGTGGCATCCACTTCCTAAACCATATGCCTCTGGAAACTCTATGAACTTGGAGAAATGACAATACATAAAGACTTCAGGTCTTTTGTTCATAGGGTCACGATATGAGTCGTGCTCAACTTGACAGAAACCAACAACAGTAACAATAGCCAATTAGTGTAGCTGACGTCAGTAGTACACCTGCAAAAAAATTGGCTTATCGAAAGTTGTGTGGGAGATGTATTTACAACAATGACAAAAAAGTAGCTGCTGAGACTGCTTATGTCTAAGTTCACGGAATTTGGCTTTTTGGTTTGGAGGTTTGGATTTATGGTTTCATGGTATATCCCAGTTAATTGGCCTAATAACATGTTTTTAGTGTCTAAACTCTATCTCCTACTTTATTGTGTAGTGTCTGGGACCTTAAAAGCTTGCACAGGACCATGACAATTGGCTTCATTTGCCTGGAGCAATGAAGAAGGAGATTCAGAAAGTGAACACTATGTAATGGGTGCTTAATTCCTTCTGTGAACAGTTGCTTCCTTTGGCATGAGACCAGAACTGAATGGTATCCAGGCAATGTTAGGGAACATTCTGAACAAAAGTTTTATAAAAGAATATTGATCAAAAGTGGACAAATATAAAACATGAGTTCAAATTCTTACGGGCTCCAGACACTCTGGAGCCGTGATGGTGGAATCAGCCCTGGAAACTATGTCCCTAAGATAATATTTAAATCTTATGCCAAAAATATCCCCTGAAGTCTTCTTAAAACCAAACAGTAGTTTAGCTTAACTAGTGAAAAAAGAAGGAAAAAAGTATATATGCATTAAGCATTTATTATGCACCTTTAAAGATTAACTATAGAATCAAATGATATCAGCTGTCTATATGTGATCCAATGACAATTTGAAAGATGAGACTGGAACCTTAGGTTGCAGTGAGTTTATGTTACTGGGGGAGAAGCAACTCAGAAAAAGAAGGTGAGTATTGTTGTAGGGCTTAAAGAATTAAATCAATCTTAAAGTAACAGGAGGTTCCAGGACCAGGTTCATTACCCAGACACAATCTAGAAAGGTTTTTTTCCAAAGTAAGTGTTTTGAGAGTGAATAAAGAACATATGACAAGGTTGTTGATATATACCATTGAGTTGCCTGTGACTCATGGTGACCCTATGTACAGCAATTCTGGCCTTTCCTGAGCCAGTCTCACTGACTCCAACACACCTACCCCTATTGCCCCAGTTACTGTATCAATCATCTCATCCAGGGTCTTCCTTTTCTTCACTGCCCCTCCATCCTTCCAAGTATGATGTCCTACTCCAAGAACCAGTCCCTCTTGGCCATGTACCCAAAGTATGTGAGACAGAGCTTCAAAATCCTAGCCTCCAAGGAGAAACTTGGTTTCATGCTCTCCAATACAGACTTATTTGTTTTCTTGGTGGTCCACGGTATATTTGAGACTCTTCTCCAGCACTACAACTCAAAAGCATCGATCCTTCTTCTGTCATTCTTAGTCATTGTTCAGCTCTCTAATACATAGCAAGTAATTGCAAAGACTGTGGTCTGGATCAGGTGCACCTTTATCTCTAGACTGACATCGTTGCTTTTCAGTACTCTGGAGAGGTGCCTGACAGTAGATTTTCCCAATGCAATTTATCTTTCGATTTCTTGACTTCTGGTGCCAAGAGTGTTGATTGTGGAGCTGAGAGAGCTGTAATTGTTAACAACCTCAATCTCTTCTCTATCTATCATGGTGCTGCCAACTGGCTCAGTGGTGAACATCTTTGTCTTCTTAATGTTGAGCTTTAATCCATATTGAAGACTACAAAAACAAAAACCAGTGCTTCAGGTCTTCCTCAATTTCAGCAAGCATGGTTGTGTCATCTGTATAACATAGACTGTTGATGAGTCTTCTTCCAATACTGATGGCCACATTCCTCCTCATAAAGCCCAGCTTCTCAAAAGATCTGTTCTGTATATAGATTGAAAATGTATGGAGACAAGATACATCCCTGACACACTCCTTTCCTGATATTGAACCATGTAGTGTTTCCTTGCTCTGTTCTGTAGAACTGGTTCCTGGTCCAAGTGTAGATTTCACATAAACACAACCAAGTGTTCTGGTACTCCGATTCTCCTCAAGGTTAGCCATAATTTGCTGTGATCTACAGAATCAAATGCCTTTGCATAGTCAGTGAAACACAGATAGACACTGTTCCAGTACTCTTTGCTTTCTGCCAAGATCCAGCTGGCATCAGCAATAATGTCTCTAGTGCATTGACCTCTTCTAAACCGAGCTTCAATTTCTGGCAATTCTCTATCAATGTACTGTTCCAGTAGTTTCTGGATAATCTTTAGCAGGATTTTGATATGGTTTGATAATTTTCACACCTGATCAGGTCCCCTTTTTTTGGAATTGGAATAAATATAGATATCTTCCAGGTATTTGTTCTCCAGATTTCTTGGCACAACCTGGTGAGCACATCCAGGAAAGCACCTGTTTGTTGAAATATATCAATTGGTATTCCATCAGTTCCTGGGGATTTACTTTTAGCCAAGTCCTTAAAAGCAGCCTGAACTTCCTCCTTTATCACCATTGCCTCTTAATGATATGTTGTTTCTTGAAATTCTTCTCTGTCAGCCAATTCCTTTTGCTATAGTGACTCTGTAGACTTCTTCCATCTTCCTTTAAGGCTTCCTGAATAATTCTATATTCTGCCCATAGCATCCTTAACCATTGCAACTAGCAGCTTGAATTTGTTCTTTTATTCCTTCAGCTTAAGAAATGCTGATAAAGTTTGGCCTTTTTTATTTTCTGACTCTAGCTCCTTGCACATTTCATTATAATTCTTTGTTATGTTTTCTACACAGGTAGAAGGTTAGTTAAAGACAGAGAAAAGTTTATTAAGAGAAAAGAGATACCCTCGGAAGACGAGAGTAGGTCCATCTGGACAGATGAGAGTAGACACTGCCCCCTCCCAGGGACCTTCAATTGTATAGGATGCTTTTGCAGCAAGGCTATTGGTTCACATATATACTCAGTTGGTTCAGGTCTGATGTTTGCAGGTTCTGATTGATTTCCCTCACCATCTCTTTTTTTTTCTTTTTCTAATTCTCCCTCCATCTGTCATCACCATTTTCCTTTTGTTCTCTCAGTGCCCACGAACTGTGCATGCAGAAATGGTTGAATTACAGTACGTTTTGTTGTGTATACTCTCAATAACAACATCATTTTTTTTAAAAAAAAAGACACATTAAATTGCTATGGAGCACATAGAGCTCTACTCTGATACACAGAGTGTCTGTCCCATGAGTTGAAATAAACTTGACAGGAAGCAGTCTGGTCTCAAGGGTTAAATGCCCTGCTGGGGAGGAAGAGAACAGGCTTCCTCTTCTTCCTGCTGTCCCTCTTTCTACTGAGCACTTCCATGGTACCCGTTTTTAATCCTGCTTCAATCAACTTGTCTCCTTCTCTCCCTCCTTCTCCTGACCTTAGGGGAAGTTCTTCAGCTGCAATGACTTGTCCAAGATGACAGAAGATGAGTGCAAGTATGCTGTGATCTGGGGGCTGATGTTTGTGTTATGGGAGGGGTCGTGGAAGGGAGACATAGTGTGAGAGGGGCTGGGTGGTCTGTCCACCAGGAGAGCTGTGGAGCCTGAACTTTCAGGGCCAGCGGCAATATTCAGGTAAGCTTTTTTCCTGGGGAAGCTGTGGGAGAGGAGAGCCCAGCAGTTTCTCTCTGGTCTTGGTCTGGGTCTTTATTCTCTACAAACTCACTCCCCGGGGCTCAGAGAATGGGAGTGGGGTGATGGCAGCTCTTTTGCATGCAAGAGGAGTGATGGGCCTTCCTTACACCAGGGGCTATTACTACGTGTACAAAGACGGAGATCCCACGCAGATGGAGCTGCACCCACGACAGTGGCTACACAATGAGTTCCATTTCGACAACGTGCTCTCTGCCATGATGTCGCTCTTCACCGTCTCTACCTTCGAGGGGTGGCCTCAGTGAGTGAGGGCTGGGACTTGAGTTCAACACAGGCACAGGAGGGGCTCTGCCTGGGGATCAGCCTGCCCTTCTGAAGCACCCCAGGCTGTGCGGGGCCCATGTCATGTATTCAACAAACCCACCAACTTTGATGGCTTGTGGGGATGGAATGTTGACAGTCTCTCCAGGGACTCTGACAAAAGGTACAGGAAGGAGGCACCCCTACTAATATATTAGCGATAGAAAGGGCTCCACATGGGAAGAATGGCCCTTTCAGGAGCTGTTCCAGTCTCAGTCCAATACAGTCGTTTCTTCTCTCCAGCATTTGACTTCTCAGAGAGCATCCCTGGCTCTCCATGGCCTGTGGGACAGAGCCCACTCTCCCTTTCCGCCTTGATTCTCTGACCTTTCTCATCCTCCCAGCCTGTCCTCTCTCTCCCCTGGATCCCTCTAGGCTATTGTACAAGGCCATAGATTCGAACAAGGAGGACACAGGGCCTATCTACAACAACCGAGTGGAGATGGCCATCTTCTTCATCATCTACATCATCCTCATCTCTTTCTTCATGATGAACATCTTTGTGGGCTTTGTGATCGTCACCTTCCAGGAACAGGGTCAGACTGAGTACAAGAACTGTGAGCTGGACAAGAACCAGGTACCGAGGCCACCTGCTAGAGGCCAGAGCCCCTGAAGGGCCCAACCACCCCAAGCCTTGGGGTCTTGCTGTCCAAGGATGCCCAAGGGCTGAGGGGTGGCTCCAGGACCCTTACTTGATGTTCACTCCCGGCCTCGTTGATCCCGCCCATTCTCCAAGCTGATAGAGTAAGGATCTTTCAATAGAACTCCATGATGCCCAGAGAAAGGGAACTCTTCATAGGCCCTAATCTGGGCTAGCGCCATCTAGAAATGAACTATAATTACTCTACAGCATCCCAAGGGGACCTTCTGGGTTCTGAATCTGATGAGACTTTCTCCCTGAAAAAGCCCATCAGAGTCCCTTAGCCACAAGCCCCTGACCACAGCTTGCTCGTGGCTTGCACAGACCCTAGCCACCTGTGGACGTGGGCCTGAGGAAGGAGGGAGGGGATCCTGGATGCTGACTGCCCCCTTGCATTCTGCCTCAGCGTCAGTGTGTGCAGTATGCCCTGAAGGCTCGTCCACTGAGGTGCTACATCCCCAAAAACCCATACCAGTACAAGGTGTGGTACATCGTCACCTCCTCCTACTTCGAGTACCTGATGTTTGCCCTCATCATGCTCAACACCATCTGCCTGGGCATGCAGGTAAGGGAGCCCCAGGAGAGAGACGTCTGACAGGACAGAGACCCAGCCACTGGGTAGGGCAGGATGGACGGGCAGTATTCCAATTTGGTCCTCACCTCATGGACATTTCCTGAGCCACTGCTGTGTTCCAGAACAACGTGCTATGGGAACTGGACCCAGGCCTTGCCCACTAGGCCCTGATGGTTTAGTGAGGGGGAAAAATCGGGTGTCCAAATAGCAGTGCTAGTTCTGTAAACAGGGTTCAGTCAATGCTGAAGGAGGAAGAAGTGTGAGAAGTAGGGCATACTTTCCCTGTTTTTCTTCTACTCTTGTATGGCTGAAAGATTGAATTGGTTAGAATCTTAGTTCAGGTCCCAAGAAAAATAGATTCAGTAGTCACAAAACAGGTGAGGAACATGCACTATGGACATTATCATAACAAATTATCTGATCTCTTAATCCCTGTATAAATAAAATTGCACTGTTAAGCTGCCTGCCCCACGGGACTGCAGATGCACCAGTGACATGTCTACATGCTGCCAGGTCTTGGGAACACAGAACGGAGTGACAGAGCTAACAGACGTAAACTATGCAGAGGATCAGAGCAATAGTTTGTGTTTTAACCAAGCGAGGCAACAGCATTGGGATAGACCTGTAAAGACGGGGTGGGAGACAGCCCTCAGATCCTCTGAACTACCTGGAAAGAGTTTACAGAGTGGAGGAGATGGATTTCATGAGTTTTTTAAAAGGAGAATAGGATATTCCTTAGAAAATTTATAAAGGCAGAGGAGAGGGGGGGCAAAAAGCATATAATGATGAGCGGAAGGTCCAAGGTGAATGCTTATAAGTAACGGCCCCTCATTACTGAGCAGTGCGAGTGCAGCCCCACCAGCACTGTGGTTAGGTCCTGTTTGTCTTCCCTTACCCGTGGCATCCTCATAGTGTTCTCAGGGCTGCAATCATTGTGAAAAGTACACCACCAGCTGTTTCTCCCATGGCATCCCTAGGTGGGTTCAAACTGCCAACCTCTAACTTAGATGTTGAGGATTTACCTACTGCACTACAGGGCCACCAGTAGTCAGTGATCATCCAGCTCCAGAGTCTAAAGGTCTTCCCTCCTAGTCCCAGGCCTCACTGGCCCTGCCCAGGGCCCTCTCCTCATCATTCCAGAAGACATAGGTCAATAAGCTGTCGTCTTGCAGCCCTGGTGTATATTAATTCACTCAGGTAGACTCAGAACTTGAGTACCTCTCCTGCTCTTTCCATTGCTCTTGAGAGGTCCCTAAGAGTTGATGGATGCAGAGTTATTGCTCAAGTAGGTTCTTAGGTTTCCGAGCTGAGAAGGGTGGGCAAGTGTCCAAGGAGGAGGGTGGGGGCAGCCCAGGTGGAGGCGGGGGCTCGGAGAGTGCCTTCTGCAGCAGAGAAACCCAGCCCCTGCCAGCCCCCCCTCTCCTGTTCACAGCACTACAACCAGTCAGAGCAGATGAATCACATCTCGGACATCCTCAACGTGGCCTTCACCATCATCTTCACTTTGGAGATGGTCCTCAAACTCATGGCGTTCAAGGCCAGGGTGAGTGCTGGGACCACAGGGCAGGGCACAGAGCAGAAGCTAGCCAGGACGGGGCGGGCCAGGGACCTCGTAGGCCACCTACCCGACTCTCTCATCTCACCTAGGCCCCCTTTATATCCAGCACCATTGCTCCCAACCGATTCACCCTTCTGTCCTCTTCCACCGTCGCACACAAAATGGGTAAAATCTTTAGAGTCCTCACAATTGACCAATATTAGAAAAGATGCGGAGTACCTCGTTCAGGTCCCCTTCTTTGAGCATTTGTTTAAGCTTTGAAAGCTTTTCTTTTATTTAAGCTTTAGAAGAATAGGCTCAGGGCCAGAGGGAGTAGGTGATGCTGTTTGGCTCCAAAGCCCATTCCCCCTATTTTCAGCCCAGTCCAGTCACTTCTGCAGACTCTGCAAGGCCAGTACTTAGACAGAACTTGAGGAGATAGGGAAACGGGGAATGAGAGAGTTCCCCAACTTGTGCTAGGATGCCAAATACTGAGTCCCTACATCTCTCCCTTCCACCCGCTCCCCATCACTATGTGCTCTAGAAATAGCAAAATGAGGAGGCAGAGGGAGGTGTCAAGGTGGAGGTACACTGCAACAGCAGTGCAGAGTGGAGCCCCCCTTGGCCTGGCCCCACTGGTCAGCTTCGCCCTGGGCAGAATACACTGCCCTCTGCTGGCCATCAGAACACCTTCCTCCAAAGCTCACCCATGACTCCTCTCATCTCTTTCCTTGCCAGGGATATTTTGGAGACCCCTGGAACGTGTTTGACTTCTTGATTGTCATCGGCAGCATCATTGACGTCATCCTTAGTGAGATCGATGTAAGTTTCAGGCAGGCAGAACCAGCACTGGGAGGGGGCCGAAAATATGTGTTCAGCCCACGTGTTTTTATGGGGTATGTGCTGCACGTGCAGCGTGGTACACCGGAGGTTACACGGATGTGACCATCGTGGCTTCTGCTCTCGAGGAGGGAGCCCTGGTGATGTGGTCTATGGGGAATTCTGATGCTGACCCACCGGCCACACATCTGGTAGCTCAGATCCTCCAGTGAGTGTGGGAGAAAGATGGACCATCTCCTCCTGTGAGATTTACCTCAGAAATTTTTGCCTCAGGAACTCAATGGAGCGTTAGCTTGGAGTGGGTTCTAACTAGCTAGCAATGAGAGAAAGTGAGAGCTCTCTGCGAGCTTCACAAATCTGTAGTGCAAGAAGTCATTCAAGGACCAAGGGGACAGAATGAGTAGCCCAAGGCAGTAGTGGAAAAGAAGGGAGTGAGCACCGCAGGGCAGGTGGTCAGGGATGGCTCTGCAGAGGCACTGTAATGTGACTGGGCCCTGAAGGAAAGGGAGATGGTACTGGATTTAGAGGAGGAGGTCGAGCACCACAGGCAGAACAGAGGAGGAGAAGCGAAGAGAGTTCCGGGCTTGCTGAGTGGGCCGGGTTAGCGGAAGCCTCCAAACACAGAGAGAAAACAAATGGGAGATTAGGCCTGAGAAAAGCAGTGGTAGGTGAGGGGAACTTGAACTTTATTTAGCAAGAGGTAGAAAATCACCAAAGGCTTTTTAATAGGACAGTGGAAGGGTTAGAGCTATCTTTCTAAAACCAGCACTGGAAATAAGGGCAGGAGAATTAAAACACAAACAAACAAACATGGACCCAATTGAGAAGTAAGACCTGCAGGTGCTCCTGAGATACTTGCTGGTACCCACCATGTAACCACTAGAGTTATTATCACTAGAGACAGCAGAGAAGAAAATCACAGGAGAAGCAAAAAATAAAGACATACACTAAAGATGTACATGGCAAATGATAACAAATATGTATTGTGACTATAACTAAAGCATATTAAAGACTTAGATGAGGCATGATTGGTTCAGTGGTAGAATCCTCAGTTTCCATGAAGGCAGTCTGGGCTTTATTCCTGGCCATGCACCATCTGCCTGTCTGTGGAGGCTTGTGTGTCGCTCTCATGCTGAACAGACTTTTAGATAAGGCAGACTAGGAAGAAAGGCCTGGCAATCTATTTCTGAAAAATCATCCCATGAAAACCCTATAAATCGCAAGGGTCTGATCTGTGGTCCATCACAAGGATGTTACAAGACCCGCCGACAACATTTCTTTCAGTTGTGCTTGGGGCTGCCATGCGTCATGAGTTGGCCAGATGGCAACTAACACCCAGGAATGAGGAGGTGTCATCAGACAAGGCGTCTCCAGCACGATGACATCCGAGCAGAGACCTGAACAAAGCAAGGGAATGAGCTATACAAAGATGGGGGAATGAATGTTATTGGGAGAGAGGAGAAGGAATGTGAAGGCCCTGTGGTGGGAACGTGGAAGGGTTAGAGATATCTTTCTAGCTTTCTAGTGAGAGTTCAAGGACTAGCAAGAGGTTTTTGTTGCTGGAGTGGAGAATGGTGGGCATGAGGTCAGAGAGCAACAGAAAGTGAAGACTGCGTCGCCAGGCTCTTGAAGGCCATAGTTACGCTCTTGGTTCTTACTCTAGGAGAGATGATCCGCCTTCGGAGGATTTAAACCTAGTCTGGTCCAGTTCTCAAAGGATCTCTCTGAGTACTAAGTTGAGAACATGCTGATGGGGGCAGAGCTGACCCAGTAAGAGCCATCAGGCAGCTGTTATAACCCAGATGAGAGATGATGGGGGTGGGGGTGTCAGCTCTTGGGCGGGGGATGGGAAGTGGTCAGCTTCTGGATCTACTTTGAAAGCTTAACAGATGGTACTTGCTAATGTGTTTCATCAGAGACTAGAGAATACAAATTAAACACGACAGGATTTTTACCCAATCAGCTGAGCTTCCATTTACTGAGACATGGAAATGGCTGAAGGAGTAAGCCTGGGACAGAAACCAAGGGTCCTACTTTAGACATGCTAAACATGGCTGTTCACTTAGCTGCTAAATGGAGGTATCAAGCTGGCAAATGGCTTTGAGCCTGGAGTTCAGAGGCTGGATCAAGTTGGAGACATAAATCTGAGACTAGATGGAAATGGTATTTTTAAATAGTAGGAATAGATATCACCTAGAAAGATGTGAAAGGTTGAACTGCATTCCCCCAAATATTCAAGCTGGAATCCTAAATCCTATGAATGTGGATATTATCCCTTTGGGGACAGAGATTTTGTTGTTATTGAGGCTGTATTAGTGTAGGGTATCTCATCTGAGATATAAAAGCAGATTAAGCAAGCACAAAAAGAGAGAAATGACATAACAAATGATCACCAAGATCCTAGGAATAGTAGTTGAAAAGGGACAAGGACCTTCTTTCAGCACAGAGAGAGAGCCTTCCCTAGAACCAGTGCCCTAAATTTGGAATTTTAGCTTCCTTAGCTGTTAGGTAGCCTAGTATTGAGAAGCAGTGCTACAATCCCTAAGGCATTCAGTTCAAATCCACCAGCTGTTCTGTAGGAGAAAGATGGGCAGTCTCCTCCCATGCAATTACTGCCTCTAAAAACTCACTGGAGGATCAGCTATGGGTCAGTTCTGACTCCACAGTACACAGGAAGTTGTGAGCATATAAATTTCTGTTAATGCTATTCATTTTGTGATGTTTCTGTTAGTGTCTCTCTTCTTTGCTGTCAAATTGTTCTGATTCATATTCAAGGCAGTAAATCATACCAGAAGAGACTGCCTGTCTTTCTGCCTTGGAGCAACTGCCAGAAAAACTCAGCCTTTTGGCTAGCAGCACAGCTCCCCAGGGACTACGTGACCAGACAAGCATTTAACAAGAAAACGTTCAAGGGCTGCACCAGTGTCAGAGGAGCCATTGAGCAAGAGTAAGAAGGAATTGGGCACTGAAACAGTGAAACCAAAAGAGTAAAGTCCCCAAAGCAGATGACGGTATTGAGACAATAATTAACTGTGTTGAACACTGCTGAAAGGTCAAGGAAGATAAAAACTGAGTCTTTTTTTTTTTTTAATGAGGAGTGGCATCCACTTCCGAAATGGCTTGCCTCCGGAAATGAACAGTGCTCAGGTCTATCATTCATAGGGTCAGGTCGCTATGACTTATCTACAACTTAACAGCAACAATGCAATAAGCTGGTTTATTTTTACCTGTGTGCAAGTGGGCTAAGTTCTCAAATCAGAGTCAGCAACTCCTGCTGTTAGTGGGAAGTTTATATACAGAGATTGTTGGTAGATTCAGCAGATCACATGAGAAAGGCTTGGTTGGGCAATATTTTTTTGAAGCCTTTTTCTATCTTGCAAGGGTAGCCTCAGGCTTTTTCAGTGGTATTCCTGGGACATTCTTATTTTGTGCATTCAGCTTTCCACTAGTAGTTGAACAGCCTGGAACTAAGGGGAGGAGTTTATCTGAGAAGTAGAGATTCTAGTATCCTCTAATGAGGTCATTTTATTTTATCTAACATTCTCATCTTTTAATGAGTAAAGGTGGGCCTTGTTTCTCTAAGGCTTCTTCAAGTGTGTCTTAGGGCCATGTGGTCAAATCCTCCAGAACCCAACTACTCTAAACTCATACAGGCCATGGTCTTTCCGATCACTTGCTATGCTTCTGAAAGCTGCACAATGAATAAGGATGGAAGAAAAACAATCTATGCCTTTGAGCTGTGGTATTGGAGAAGAGCACTGAACATTTTATGGACTATTTGTTTTCTTGGTAGTCCATGCTATGTTCAAGACTCTGCTCCAGCACCACAATTCTAAGCATCGATTCTGACAAATAATCAACTTGACTCTGTCACTGGTCTTGAGAACGAAATCTAGACTTGGATTTGTGGAGGTCATTGGTAGGGGTCTTGGGTGACCTTGACAAAAGCACTGGACCTTAACAATTTGCACTGGAATTAGGAGGAGGACTGCTTGGTTGTAATTAACTGATGAGGGAAAGTAGTAAAGACTGTGAACAACTCCTTTTGAGATGTTTTCTACAAAGAGAAATAGCTGCAAGAGAGCATAGGGTCATGGAGATTTCTCTTTCAAAATGAGAGAAATTCTGACATAACCTTGGTCTTGTGCAAATAGCTCATTGGGCGATGACAGGGGCTAAGGTTTTTAATAAACGGAGGGCCTGGAACCCAGTGCCCAGGGGAGGGGCCAGGCTTAAGAAACAAGCATTTCCCTCTTGAACACATGAGAAGGGTCAGAGAAAACGAGCATACAGTAATGAGAATTGGGACTCAGGCTATGACAGAGAAAGAGGAAAAAAGCTCAGAGTGTTTGAGGAATGCAAGCAGAGTTTGAAGAGTGCTGGACGTAGAGCCCAGAGGAAGGAAATCATAGAGACTATCTCTAAGTCGAGAGCTGTGAAATCAAACTGGAAGAGAAGACAGAATTGAACTTGCTCACCATAATGTTATTTAGACTTTGTGAAGTGCCCGTAGGTGGGGGAAATAAGTAGGGATGTACAGCAAGTAGGCTGGAATATAGGAGCGGAGTGGAGTGGTGCAATCCTCTAAATACAGTGCATGGTTAAAACCAACCCAAACTCCCACTGCTGTTCTGTCAATTGCAGCTCATGGTGACCATATGTATGTCATGGTTTTCTATGACTATAATCTTATGGGAATACACTACTAGACTTCTCTTCCACAGTGCCACTGGATGGATTTGAACTAAAAATATTTCCATTAGTTCTTGCTGTGTCTCATAGAGTCAGAATTAACCCATAGCTGACCTCCAACTGGGTTTTCAGAGACAGTCAATCACATGGGAGTTGATTATCCATCATTCTCCCATGGAGCAATTGGTGGATTCAAACCACATACCTTTACATTGGTAGCACAATTCCTTACCAGTAGGCCACCAGAGCTCCCTTTCCCATTAGTAGCCATGTGCAAACCATTGGTACCACCCAAGACATCAGTACATGGTAGGAACTCCATACACATGATCTGCACCCCAATGAATGAAGGTAACAGCGGGATTTGGGGGTTAGACTAACTGACTGCAAAGACATTGAGATTCCTGTACAAACTTTCATGATGATAAGGTCACTGAGCTCCACAATGACCTTTTAGAAGGCCAGGATCAATTACAAGAGATTAAGTCTGTTATTAGAGGTTGAGAAAAGAAAGGCAATGAGTACAGGAAACAACTTTTAAAAGAGGCTGTGGGGAAAGTAGTTACTGGAGAGAGGTAGATTCAAGATATATTCTTAATTGAGAGAAATAGAAAGCCATGGATGGAGCCAAGACATTCAAGAAGAGTTCAAGGTATATGAGAAGGGATCACTAAAGAAGCAAAAGTTTAACAAGAGGCTGAGAAGTACATAATTTGGAACATCAGAAAAAGAAACATGTAGGGTGGAAAGTGACAGAAAATATAAAGCGTGATAAGAAGTGGAAGACCCAGAAGGAAGTGGGCGGCTGATGAGAGTCTAAAAGGTGACAGTAGAGTCCTCTAGAAGGACAGCTGTGGGCAGGAAGGTGTGACTGGCCCTTGAGGAGTAATTGGTGTGATGACTGAAACTCCAGGAGTAGTGACAGGGTGACCACTCAGCAGCGTGTCTGAGACCTGTGTCTGGAGGTGGGCAGTGTGTTTACTGGTGTGGTTTCGTCCTGGGTAAAGCTTAGCCACCTTGGAGCCTGAGGAACGAGGTCAGATCCCAGGGACAGTGTGGTCTTGAGGGTGGAGCATCTCAGGACAAGCAAGGCTGTGACTGAAATGGCAGCTCTGGAGCCAGGCTCGGCAGGGAGGCCGATGGCTCCGGAGGCTGGAGATGGGGGTGGAGAGGATGAGGCTCAGATGTGGACTGAGAAGCCTGGTTTGGTGTTGTGAAGAGGGTGGAGATAGGGCAGGGAGGAGGTTCCAGCCACAGAGGTCCACGCTTGGTATCACAGAAGAGGCGGCCTCCAGGGGTGATCTTACTGAAGATCCCTGCGGACGAGGTGAGGAGCATGGACAGGTGGAAGGGATCTAAGAGTCAGGGGCTGAAAGCAAACAGATGGTAGAGTGCAGAAAGTATAGGAGGGAGGACTTGTAGAAAGGCAGTAGAGAAGGGGGCATAAGAAGGAAAGAGAAAATAAAGCAGGAATGTGAAGGCGGGAGCAGGAGAGCAGACATCCTTCTGAACCACTCAACCATGGCAGGGCAGGACTCTATTAGCGGTGTCTCGGGTGTCCAATGGAGACCTGAAACAGGCAGGGGACGGCTGGCCTCCAAGTGGAGTACATTGTGAATAGGGCTTCCTCCTGAACATCCACGGTTCAATGAAAAGCACTTTAGATTATACCTGTCCAGGGAGATAGGACTCAGCAGTGGAGATGGGAGAGAAGGTGAGGCTGAAGGGAGCAAGGGAAGAAAAGCCTGGATGGAGTATGTGAGAGTTCTGGGCCTGATGCTCTGGAAGGTCCTGTCTGCTCTGGCAGGGAGCTGTCCCTTCTGGGGACTTGGCTCCCCAGCTGTCTGTGGGATGGGCCAGGGGAGGCCTGGGCTGGAATCCTGTTCCCTCCCATGGACTGAGCAGACAGTGACAGACAGATCTCCATCTGCTCAAGGGCCCAGAAGCGGCTGGATGGGCTCTGGGCAAAATTAGTACGTGTGTGTGTGTGTGTGTGTGTGTGTGTCCACCCAAGCCCAAAGCTCAGTTTTGGATAGCAACTAGTATCAAAGGACCCCCATAGTTAAAGAAAAGCACTTTTTTACCAGCCCAGTCAGAGAAGAAAACTCTAAACAGCAGCCCAAATCAACAGCCTAAAATTTAAATAAACAAACAATACCAGTTACTTCTCAACACTGGGGAGCTCTGGATAAATAAAAACCATTTCTTTGTAATAATGTACATGGCATTGAAACAGATGAGGAAGAGAACTGTATAAAAGGAATCTATGATTAAGTATTATTGGCGTGACAAGAGTCCAGAATAAGAGCTGCATAGTCAAGTGGTCTGTGGGTGGGGGTCTGTATAACAAGGAAAGAATTTTTTTCCAAAGAAAAAAGCAAACTGGGTGGGAGGGGAGGCAGGGAGGAAAATGTGCAGTAATGAAGGAATGGAAATCCAAGTTCTCTATAAACTTTCATTAAATTTCAGTACATTTTAAAAAATAACATTTCTTTGATGGTCAGGGATGGGAAGGTGTCACTTGATCATTGCTTTGAGTTTTAGGAACAGCTTATCTTCCTTTACCAGTGATGTCTCCCTGCTGTACCACTGAAATTGTTTTATGGTCCTAAGCCACAAACAAGGGAGTCGTGGTGGCAGCCCGGTAGTAAAAGCTGCACTGTCAACCTGAAGGCACGCAGTTCCTTCCCACCAGCTGTTCTGTGGAAGGAAGACGGACAGTCTCCTCTTGTGTGACCTAATGCCTCTGACAACCATCTGGAGGTCAGCTGTGGGTTGGTTCTGACTCGACAGTACAAAACAACAAGAAGGCACAAAACAGAGAGAGGCGCTGTCCTGCAGAGCATTCTGTGGTGAGAGACATACTCTGGTCTTGTCCAGTACGATAGGCACCAGCCACATGAGGCTATTAATCATTTGAAATGTGATTAGTTCCACTGAAGGAGGGAACTTCTAACTTACTTTCTTTAATAATTGTTTTCACTGTCATTCAAATAGTCGCATGTGACTGACTGCTGGGTGCCACACTGGACAGCACATATGAGTCATCCCTGGCTGTATATTAGAGAGTGGCATCCACTTCCGTAATAGCTTGCCTCTGGAAACCCTATGAACCCGGAGAGAGGGTGGAAAACACCCAAGCGTTGAGGACTCTCCTTCATAGGGTCACTACAAGTCGCCTGCGACTTGATGGCACTTAACAACAACAACAATAGAGTACATTAGGAGTCCTTGAGTGGTGTAAACAGTCAACACTCTCTGCTGCCAACATAAAGGTTGGAAGTTCAAGTCCACCAAAAGGCCCAACTCAGATGAAAGCTCTGGCAATCTACTTTCCCAAACCCAGCCATTGACAACCCTATGGAAGGCAGTTCTACTCTGGCATACATGGGGACAGCATGAATTGGAATGGGTTCAATGGTAACTTACTGGTCTGGAGTATATTTTAAAACCTTGAAGCCAGGTTCCATTTCAGAGAAGCTGAAAGGCTATGCAAAAGAATGGATGTTGCTTGATCTGGGAAGCAAGTATGCTGGAGACTAGTCCACTGCAGATCACTGAAAGATAAAACAAACAACTGACTTCCCCAGCCCAGGGCTACAGACCATGACCTTATCAGGAAAAGCAGCCAAAAGAAAAGTCCAGGGTAAATAGGGAAAAGAAAGCTCCCACTCAGCCAGCCACTTGCTCTTTAAAAGCCTGGCCACTAAGATTCGTGCCTTGGTCCTGGTCCTGGTCCCCAGGCAGAGAGACAAACTCTCAGAGCAGCTTTGCTCCAAAAGATGTGGTTTCCAGAGGGCTGGCCATAGGGAGAGGGGATGTGGCTCCATTTATAACGAAGAAGCAAGTACTTTCCAGTGTGCTCTCATCAGGGACCTCCCCAGCATCGTGTAACCCAGACACACAGCAAGAACCTGAGCCCCTTGTCAACTGGATCGTGGAGATGATAAGGCGCCTTTCTTCACTCAGGCTCCCCTCCCCTTCTTGCTCCCTGTTTCCAGCCTCCTGCCTCCCTGCCCCCTCC
>NW_006399860.1:665188-686801 GCF_000299155.1 Elephantulus edwardii
TCTCCACTCTGCTCCATCCGTCCCCTGGTTGACAGCAATCTGGGGTCTCCAGACCCTGCCTCTCTTTTTCTCTCTTTAACTCTTCAGTGTGTCTATCCTCTCTGACATCTCATCTCCCTCCCACGTGTCCCTCCTCCTCTCTCTCCTCTCCTTCCCTTCCCCTCGTCTCTTCTCTCCACAGACTTTCCTGGCCTCCAGCGGGGGACTGTATTGCCTGGGTGGAGGCTGCGGGAACGTTGTAATTTCAGGCTGCATGAGCCTGTCACCTGCCGGCACGCTTTCTACCCTGCAGCTGCTTGCTTAGGCCTGGCCACGTGCATGGCATGGGGTGGACTCTTCCCCAGAGTAGGCCTGCTGAGGGTGGGATTAGAGTGGGCAGAACGTGCATGGGTGTGGTGGCTTTCCTAGAGCCATGCCAAGTGGGCTGAGGGTTCTCTGCAGCACCCTCGGTGCACATGGGGACATTCGGGGGAGCAGTGAGTGCTGGGACAGGGCTGTTGTTGGCAGCTTATAAGGTAAAGGACTTTTAGAGACAACGGAAGCTGGGCAGGGAGAACTCTCTCCTTGCAAAGTTATCTGTGTGTCTAAGGCTGGCATAAAGGCAGGCCTTTGTCCAGCTAACCTCAAGGTGAAGCTAGGTCAGGCTGAATTTAAGACAATACAGAAGCCAAGCTTTAGGAAACCTTTGTACCTAGAGGACATCAAGAGAGAAAGTCTAAGAGGGCTACCAGGGTCCTTAGCTCATTGGCGACTGAAGGAGACAATGAGATGAGTCAGGAGACTGCAGATGGGCAGACAGCAGACCTGGCCACAGCCTCATGCAAGCAGAATCCCTGCTCCAAGCCCACTTCCTCTCCTCCACGCTGAACGACCCCAGAACCCTGGGCTAGAGGGCAGCAGGGGCTGTGAAGTAGGGCTGGAGCTTCTCCTCCCATGAATGAGTCCCCAACACACACGCACCCGCACATGCGCAGTGCCTGCCATCGCGCCTCCACGCTGCCCTGCCCCTTGCCTCCCTGTAGTGCTACCCCCCAGACTGACCTCTGGGGCTACTGCCCCACAGGACCCAGATGAGAGTGCCCGCATCTCCAGTGCCTTCTTCCGCCTGTTCCGGGTCATGAGGCTGATCAAGCTGCTGAGCCGAGCGGAGGGGGTGCGCACGCTGCTGTGGACCTTCATTAAGTCCTTCCAGGTATGCATGTCCACACCGCCCAACCCAGGGGCCAGGCAGGGTCTGCACAGGGAGCCTCGCCTCTGTCCTTACCTGTTGTTGTCTGCCCTTAAGTCTGAACCAACCCATAGCTGGCCCTCCAGCGGGTTTTCAGATACGGTAAATTGCTTTGAAGGAGACTGCGGATGCTTCTTCCTCAAAGGATCTGGTGAATTTGAACTGCACGCCTTTGTGATTGCAGTGCAGCTTCTTAACCTCTAAGGCACCAGAGTTCCCCTCTACTTACCTGGAGACATTAATTTTAGCCCAGGTGAGGCCCTAGGAGTCCTTGGGATCTCTCAGGTGAACAATGCAAGGACCTTGAGCTAATAGAGTTGGGGCTCCAAAGCAGACGGCAGAACCTCATGGCCCTGGCCCTTCCTGTTCACCCCCAGGCCCTGCCTTACGTGGCTCTGCTCATCGTCATGCTCTTCTTCATCTATGCTGTCATCGGCATGCAGGTGAGTGGCAGGTGGGCACCTTGGCAAGAGAGAGCTTGGCCAAATTAGAAGGAGCATCAGTGGACTCTAGAGAGGCCCAATCAGCAGAATGCACCCTGTGCTTTCCCTGCATCATTCATCCTGCCAGTCCAGGAGGTCAGCTGCAAGACTGAAGGAAGAGGCCATGGTGCCTGGTCCCCAGATGACCCAGGGGCTAGAAGGTTGCAGACAATCCAGAAGAAACCTTGACATGCAGATGAAGGCAGTGGCCAGGCATGCCTCTGAGACCCAAGTCGTGCTGGTCCACCTCCCAGGGAGCCCTTCCCACCTACACAAGGAGGCCCTAGATCTACTGACTCACTCCCCCATTTTTCTTTGCTTGGTGGGAAGAACTTTGTCCAACTTAGGAAGCAATCCAATTTATTTGGCTTTGGGTCTGAAGAGAAGGGGTCTTGGGAGAAGTAGGGGTAAAGGTGAGGAGCAGATCAAGTAGAAGATGGAGGGGGAGGGTGTTGTTACACAGGTTCCATAGTCGGTTCTTGGTGATTTACAGATGTTTGGAAAGATCGCCTTGGTGGACGGGACCCAG
This sequence comes from Elephantulus edwardii, assembly GCF_000299155.1. Lineage (NCBI taxonomy): Eukaryota > Metazoa > Chordata > Mammalia > Macroscelidea > Macroscelididae > Elephantulus > Elephantulus edwardii. The sequence goes on from NW_006399860.1 coordinate 667,428, forward strand.
ATAAACCGGAACAACAACTTCCAGACCTTCCCACAAGCTGTGTTGCTGCTCTTTAGGCAAGAAACCTATAAACTCTCCACCTCCAGCTGATGGGGGGGCTGGGCCTCCACCTCCAGCTGACGGGTGGGCTGGGCCCTCCCTCTGCCTCTGTCTCCAACACCCGGCATCAGAAGGCAGAACCAGACTTCACAGCAATGACCCTGCAGTTGTATTGAGTCCTGAACCTGGAAAGCCCAACACTTAATTTAGTGCTCTTCTGCCTCCATCTTTAAGTTCTCTATACTTTTTTTGAGCATTTTGCACTGGGCCTTGAAAAGTATGTTATAGGTCCTGAGTGGAGAACTACATACGACCCTAGCCTCATCTCTCTGAGGCAGAAGACAGAGGTCATATGTCTTCCTGATGGAACAGTGAGGCCTTGATGGCCCCGCCCTGCCTCACCTTGGTCACCCCAGGGCTCTTTCTTGCTATTACCCCACCAGTCATTGAATCTTGGGTTGATGTTATCCTCCATCCAAGGAACCCCTTTTCTTGTTCTTAGCTTGTCAGGCTCATGAGGGTACACACAGAGGCTGCAGTGCTAAGGGGAGCTGACCCCCAGCTTACCCTGAGCTACACAGGAGCCTGAGACTCAGACCACCTTGCTGCTAAGCTGGTGGATCCCATGTAGGGGATCCCATCCCCGCCTCTACCAGGGTGCTCGTGCCCCTCTCTAGATCAACAGGGTCCATTTTCCTCCAGGTGTGCGACAGGGGAGGCCTGGCAGGAGATCCTGCTGGCCAGCAGCTACGGGAAGCTGTGTGACCCCGAGTCTGACTACGTCCCGGGTGAGGAGTACACGTGCGGCACCAACTTTGCCTACTACTACTTCATCAGCTTCTACATGCTCTGCGCCTTCCTGGTGAGACGTCCTGGGATGCTAAAGGAGGGTGGCCTCATTCCTGGGGGCCTCTGTCTCTCTGGGGCTCTCTCCCAGGGTTGCAGGAGGCTCTAGCTAGACTGTCCTTTGTTTCATGAGCACTTGGGACAGCACAGGAGAGGAAGACCCTCCATGAGATGGATCGATTCAGTGAGTGGAGTAATGGGAGTAGGTGTGTCGGAGACAGTGAGGTTGGCACAGGATAGAGCAGCATTCAGGGCTTTTGTACATAGGGTCGCTATGAGTCGCAAGTGACTTGACGACACAGAACAACAACCACAACAACAGTCGTTGTGTGCTATTGTGTTGATTTTGATTCCTAGTGATTCTGGAGGATGAAGCAGAAGTGCCCCAAAGGGTTTCCTTTATAGAAGCAGATCACTAGATCCTTTCTCCTGCCAGTTTGGTGGATTCAAACCACCAACCTTTTAGTTAACCACTAAGCTCTCACCTGTTGCACAGCCAAGTTTTGTGGCTCCCTGCCTTTGTCACAAGGAAGTTGCTAAGGTTCTGACCTCTAACGCCATTGTCCCTGATGACTGCTTGGAAGAAGAAAACTGCTCCATGATGAGTAGCCTGAGACCCTGGAACTGGATCCTGGTGGTACAGTGGGCAAAACATTTGGCAAAAAAGTTCAGTAGTTTGAACCTACGAGCCACTTCAAGGAGAAAAAGGAAGCAATCTGCTTCTGCGAAGATTTGTAGCCTTGGGAAGCCCATAGAGCAGTGCCGTTCTGCCCTCTAGGATCACGATGCATTGGAAATGATTTCATAAATGGGCTTTCAAAGGAGGTCCTCATTAGAGTGAGAAATAGCACCTGAGGAAGGCACAGAGTGACAGCACCACTGAGCCCTGGCTGCTTCACCCTTTTCTCTTTCTTACACGCACTCAAAACAGTTGTTTGAATATCTGATGCATACTAGTACTACACTCAGTGCAGGGCACAGAGCCATGAGAAAAGACCCAATGCTGGCTCTGGAGGAGGCTATGCATAAGCAAACACTGCAATTCAGCGGGACACTCTTAATAGATCCAGGGAATGCTTGAGGGCGTGGTTCAGCAGCATTGGCACAAAGGAGGGAGAGCACCTCTTTCCAAAGAGACAGCTGAGCTGGGTTATGGAGGATAAGCCCAAATTTTTGCAGGCAGAGGACACTGTCTGTACAGAGCATAGAAGTGTGGCACAACCTTGCTACCGGTGGAGGTGCAGGTGCCCCAGCAAGGCTGGGGTGAAGGACACAGGCAGGAGGAAACACTCAGTGTCATCTCCTGGCTCCCCCACATTGGTCCCATGTAACCTGCCTTTCTTGGTTGGTTTTCCCCTGCAGATCATCAACCTCTTTGTGGCTGTCATCATGGACAACTTCGACTACCTCACGCGGGACTGGTCCATCCTGGGCCCTCACCACCTGGATGAGTTCAAGGCAATCTGGGCAGAGTATGATCCAGAGGCTAAGTGAGTCCAATGTGTAGGCTCCGCGCTAACACTGTCCACCCCTTTGTCCTCCACCCCATGAGAAATCGGCCTACAGTTGAATAAGTATAAAAGATCTCCCTTTCCCTCTTCTTTTATTCCAGTTTTCCAGCCAGAAAAATCATGGTTGGTAGGGTCTCCCAGACTTTTCAGGGGCTATATATTTTTTCTTTTTATTTAATATGGTTTGCCTATGAAGTTCGTATATATTGTGTTTCACACTGTCCTTCGTTCACAATGTGTTTTCAATCATTCTCAGGAGCTTTATTGAAAAAGAACAATCTGTCATCTTTCTGGAGCCTTCTAGGAGCAAAGAACTAGTTCTAGGAGTGAATAGTTAATAGTTCACAAGGAATGCTCCTGCTGTGGCATTGATTCCAACTCATAGTGACGCTTACTGGACAGGACACTGCCCCATAGCATTTCCAAAGCTTTAACTCTTTATGAATGCAGGTGGTTTCATCCTTCTCCTGCAAAGTGGCTGGTGAGTTCAAACTGCCAACCTTTTGGTTAGCTGCTGAGCTCTTTAACCACTGTGCTGGTGTCAGGAATGTTGATTGTGAAACCAAACAAGTTGTAATTGTTAACAGTCTCAATCTCTTCTCTGTCTATATGATGCTGCCAGTTGGCCCAGTGGTGAAAATCTTTGTTTCCTTGATGTTGATCTTCAATCCATATTGAAGACTGAAGTTCTTACCCTCTTGTAGCAAATACCTTAGGTCCTCCTCAGTTTCAGCAAACAAGATTGTATTCCACATATAGATTGAAAAGATATGGAGATAAGACACATCCCTAATGAACATTTTTCCTACTCTTGAGCCATGCAGTGTTTCCTTGCTCTCTTCTGACTGCTGCTTCCTGGTCCAAGTATAGGTTTCACATAAGCACAATCAAGTGTCCTAGGATTCCCATTCTTCTCAAGGTTAGCCACAATTTGCTGTGATCCACACTGTCAAATGCCTTTGCCAAGCCAATGAAACAGATAGACATTCCACTGGTCCTCTGTTTAATAATTTTATCCAACACTGTAATTCAAAGGCATCGATTCTTCTTTGGTCATCTATTCAACTTTCTTGTGCATATGAAATAGTTGACAATGTCATGGTGTGGGTCAGGTGTACCTTAGGCCTTAAAGCAACATCTTCATTTTTTTAACACTTCAAAGAAATCTTCTGCACCAGATTTTTGCGGTGCCATACATCATTTGATTTCTTACTGCTGCTTCTATGGACATTGATGGTAGATCTAAGTAAAATGAAATCCTTAACAATTTTAACTTTCTCTCTGTTTATAATGATATTCCTTATTGGCCCAGTTAATGGGAATTTTCATTTTCTTAATGCTGAGGCATAGTCCATACTTTCATCTTTTTCAATAATTGTTTCATGTCCTCTTCACTTTCACCTAGCAAGGTTGTAACATACTCAATAAAATGCAAGTAAACATCTTTCTAATCTTTTGTGCTTTCTGTCAAATCCATCTGACATCAGCAATGACATCTCTCATTCTAAATCCTCTTCTGAATCCAACTAGAATTTCTAGCATTTCCTCTTGCAACCTGTTTTAAATTCTCTCCAAAATCCAACATGTGTGTGATATTATTGTTTAATAATCTCCATATTCTTTTGGGTCATCTTTCTTTGGAATTGAGTCTGTTGACCAGGTAGGTAGCTGTCTTCCAAATTTCTTGGCATGGATGAATGGGCATCTCCAGCACTGTACTGGTTTGCTGAAACATTTCAATTGGTATTCCATCAATTCCTGCAGACTTGGTTGTTTTTGTTTATTTGCCAATACCTTCAGTGTAGCTTGGAGTTCTTCCATCAGTATCATTGGTTCTTAATCATATTGGTTCATGTCTGAGCATCAGTAATTTTTTTATACAGTGACTTTGTGTATTTTCCCCTTGATGCTTCCTCCATTGCTCAGTATTTTGTCTACAGAATCTTTTCATATTATAATTCAGGACTTAAATTTTTGTTCCTTCTTTCTTTCAGATTGAGAGATGCTTACCATGTTCTTCCCTTTTGGTTTCATAACTCCAGGTCTTTGCAAATTTCATTATAATGTCTTATTTCATCTTATCGAACTACCCTTTGAAATCTTCCATTCAGCTCTTTTACTTCATCATTCATTTTTTTGCTTTAGCAAAATTTTATACTCAAGAGCAGTTTGGACTCTCTTCTGTCATCCATTTTGGTCTTTTCTTTCTTTCTTTTGTCCCTATCTTTGTAATGACCTTTTCATTTCTTCCTGTGTGATGCTCTTAGGGGATCTGGTGACAATCTGCATTGCAATCCTGCAGACGCACAGTTTGAGTCCCCCCAGCTGCTCTGTGGAAGAAAGATGGACAGTCTCATCCTGTGCAATTAACTGCCTCTGAAAACCCACTGGAGGGTCAGCTGTGGGTCAGTTCCAACTCAAAAGTACCCTACAACATGATGCTCTTGGTGTGACATAGGTCTTCTTATAACCTCAGTCTCACAGATGAGGAATTGAAGTTCGGAGAGGTTCCACAGCTTGCCCTGGGTCACATAGCTCGTAAGAGATGGAGCAAGATTCCAGGATTAGTCTTCCTGCAATTGAGCAAGTGATCTGTGGCAACTATGCTTTAAAGTGCCTAATTCAGGCAGGTCTAAAGTTTCTTGCTTCTAGCAGCCGTCCACAAGTCTTAACTCTGCCCTCTAGAGACAGACAAGAAACTGTTAATCTCTTTATCATCTGCTAACAGCCAAGAGAAACTATAGCCTATAGGAAGCTGTGATATTAACCCAAAGGTCTCACCTCTCTGCAACTTGAATCCACCAGCAGCTCCTCAGGAGAAAGATAAAAAAATCTCTTTCTGTGTGATTTACAACCTCATAAACTCAATAAAGGGTCAGCTACCAACAGCAGTGAGCTTGAGGTTTTGTTTTAGTGAAGGGGTTTTTGGAGGGTGTTTTTGTTCTTGAGCCACTAGAGAAAAACGGAAGCAAATAAACCTTCCAAATTGGCTATTCTCATACACACCAGCTGACTTCATCTTGGTCCTCTTTTCAGTTCACCCTCCTCGTTGTCCTACTTTCTGTCTACTTTAGGGGTCATTGCCCCAGTGAAATGTGGTTTCTGGCTCTAGACCAGGCTGGGCCTCATTTAAGCTATAACTCTACTTCTTTCAATAAAGCCCAAAATCCCCCTATTATCTTAAACAAAACCCAAGAATGACTCTGCCATGGACAAAGCGAGGCCCAGAGTATAGGCCTGGGGAACTCCTTTTAAGGGGAATGCTAGTCTCTCTCAGACACAGAAAGAGCCTGTTGTTGGCGGTGGACTAAGGTGAAACCAAAGATTGCCTCTTCTTCCAAAGGGAGCTTGGTTTCCACTTCCGAAGCATGCTTTGGAAATAAAGGCATATTCCTCTGCCTCCTGGCTCTCTTCCCCTTGTCTGTTCTCTGAGGCTCTTAGGAGTCTAAGTCTGTGTGTCCCGCTGCAGGGGGAGAATCAAACACCTGGATGTGGTGACCCTGCTGAGACGGATCCAGCCCCCTCTGGGTTTTGGGAAGTTCTGCCCGCACCGGGTGGCATGCAAGGTAACCTGAGCTGCCAGGGAGGGGAGGCCACAGGAGAGGAAAAGGCATGGGTACCATGGGGTGGGAAAGCTGGTGAGGAGCCCAATGGACTGAGCCATGTTTTTTAACATTCTGTTGCATACTTAATGTCTATTGTTGTCTATAACTTTTGCATGGCTCTCTCTCTTCCTTTTCTTTGATAATACGATGCTAATTCCTGTATTTTATGTAGAATGATTTCCTAGTTTACTGTGTGCCTGTGTCTTATTTAATTGAGGGAGCCCAACTGGTGGGCAAACCCAAAGGTCACACCTATCTGATGGCTGGAATCGACCAGTGGCCCCAAGGGAGAAAGATAGGCCATCTCCTTCCATATGTTGTACAGCCTCCAGAAAACTCCTGGAGGGTTAGTTAAATGTCTGTTCCAATTGGACTGCAATAAGTCTGTTTTCTGGGAGGTGTTGCTTTGGTGGGGTTTTGGAGTTGTGGGTTTTTTTTATTTGTTTGGAGATTGTGGGTTTGGGTTTTTGTTGTTGTTGTTGATTTTCATATTGACCTAGAGACCTCCGGTGGCTTAGTGGTAAGGAATTGTGCTGCCTGCACAAAGGTTTGCAGTTTGAATCCACTCCACAGGGGAAAGATGGACAATCTCCTTCCATGCAGTTTACTGTCTATATAAACCTACCGGATGGGCTTGTGTGGGTTGGTTCTGACTTGATGATACATGACAATGGGACAGTTGTAAGAGGTTATACTGTCGACCCTACAGCACTGGTGGTTCAAATCCACCAACTGCTCCACAGGATTTAAAGCCTCTGAAAACCCATTAGAAGGTCAACTCAGCATCATTCAACAACAGCATCATTATCTAATTCTTTCTTTTATCCCCTTTCCATGCCCCTCCCATCCCTGGTAAGTAAGTATCAAAGGATATTTCATCCCATTTGTACATTTGCCTTAGATTTGTTTTTTCATAATCATGGACTCATACAATATTTGACCTTTTCTATCTGACTGACTTCACTCAGCATAATGTCCTCCAGGTTCATCTATGCTGTGTGGTGTTTCGTTAATTCTTCATTAGTCTTTAACATTGCATAGTATTCTATTGTGTGTATATACTTTAATTTGTTTATCTAGGCTGAGTCATTTTAGAGCAGTGATTTTCTGGATCCCCAAGTCCTTCTCATACTACCTAAAGTCTTAGAAACATCCCACAACTCATCTTTCCACCCCTTAATGAAGGGATTCCTGTTCAGCCAGATCCAGCCCTCGTAATACTGACTCCCGCTCTAGGAAGACTTACCAAGCTTAGCCTGGCCCCACCTCAGCACTGAGCCACTTCCTTTATCCTCTTAGCGACTGGTGGGCATGAACATGCCCCTGAACAGCGACGGCACGGTCACCTTCAATGCCACACTCTTTGCCCTTGTCCGTACAGCACTCAAGATCAAAACAGAAGGTAAGAGCCTTCCAGCACACAGCCCCACCTTTCTCTCGGAGCATGAGCTCTTTTGGAGGATATTCTTCCAGACCCTCAGGACTAGTGGTTGGAATCAAGAGTCATGGCAGGAGAAAAGAGAGAAAGCTAGACCAAGGCCACAGACTCCTCTGCTAGTCAAGGCTTGAGAATCCTCCATAGGGCAAAGGCCACAGGAATCTGTTCCCACTCTCATCACTATGTCTGACAGAGGCCAGAGAAGTGACACTGTTAGCACAGGAGTAGGGGTATGGTTCCTGAGATTAAACTCCAAACAAAAGCAGAGAATGTACGTAAGTAGTCTGATGGGTGGCCTAGTGGTAAAGAGCTGTGGTGCCAACCTGAAGGCATGCAGTTCAAAGCCACCAACTGCTCTGTGGGAGAAAGATGAGCATTCAACTCCTGTGTGATTTACTATATCTGAAATCTGCCCTCCGAAGATCAGTTCTGACTGGACAGTACAGAAGTCCACACTTGACTCCACTAAACCTGCAGGGTCCCCAGCAGCTGTGAAGACAGACCTGGCAAGGGCAGGGACAAGGCATTAAGGTAATTCACTGTTCTCCTGGAGTCCTCACTACTCCATCTGCATTGGGGCGAACCTCATATTAGAAGCACTGTGGGCTTCAGAAACAGTCACAGAGAAGCTTTCCCTGTGAGGATGAGAAAGGCCCAGAGCCAAGAAGGAACCACATTAGAACAAAATAATCTGCCTGGGTGTGGTAGGGATGAACCACAGGGAGTAGGGAATTGAAGGCTTGTTGGTATGGAGTGAGAGATTGGGAGATGACAGCCTTCTGAGGAACTGGCAGCCAAGGCCTATTGGAATAATATTGGCTCAAGAATTTAAGTGCCTGGCCCCGCCCAGCTGAGTGCCTGCCACTAAAGAAATCCTGGACCAGTGTCCTGTGAATGAACAGCTCTCTGAGAGATTCAGAGAGTATTGGCCTTACCAAGTGGAGTTATTTGGTCTGGATGATTTTTGAGGTCATGCCTGCCTTTCTCCTGCCCCCAGGTAACTTTGAGCAGGCCAATGAGGAGCTGAGGGCCATCATCAAGAAGATTTGGAAGAGAACCAGCATGAAGCTCCTGGACCAGGTCATTCCTCCAATTGGAGGTGAGTTCAGTCAGGAGGCCAGAGTCCAGGACACCCCCAAATAGTTCTAGAAAAACCTGAGAATGGCTCAGGTTCTCTGTCAATAACTTAGATAGATCCTATGGACATCAATCAAGGCAACTATCAGTGCCAAGATAGAAACTACTCATTGGTCAGATCAGCAGTGCAAAGAATGCCCTGGATTTCCCAACCTCGTCTTCACTCTGCACTCACTGCGCATCCAGTACCAGATCCAGTACCCGCCGACCTAAAGAATATCCCTTCCTTGTTGACCCCTCTGCAGATGATGAGGTGACCGTGGGAAAGTTCTATGCCACGTTCCTTATCCAAGAGCACTTCCGGAAGTTCATGAAGCGGCAAGAGGAGTATTATGGATATCGACCCAAGAAGGATGCCGTACAGATCCAGGTAAACCCAGCTTGAGCTCCAAGGGAGTCCCTAGTTCACCAGATTCCTGATCCATCTCCATGTTCTTGAGGCTTCAGTGATGGAAACAAGAGGAAGAGAGAGCCCGGAAGGAGTGAGGACATGGGATGAGAGTTCTGGGTGGTTCATGATGGTTTTAACACCAAGAGCTGATGGTCCCTAGATGACAGGACAAACAAAAATGGAATTTGTTAAAAGGAGAAATAAGGGAGCTCTGGAGGCATAGTTCATATAGAATTGTGCTGTAGCTGCTAAACTGAAGGCTACACCTCTCTGATAGTTCGAATCCACCAGTAGCACCAAGGGAGAAAGATGGGCAGTATTCTCCCATGTGACTTACAGACTCGAAAACCCCATTGTGGGCCAAATGTTGAGTCCAGTTATGACTCAAAAGCAACAAATTTGAGTGAGTTTGATAAAAACCCTAGTCACTAAAAGGAATTTTCTCAAGGGCGCTTAAGATGATCCATTGGGTGTGAAAAGCAAATTTTAGAAATTGATGCATTATCTCATCTGTTTTTCTCTCTATTTTTGTGCTAATCATAATGCACATAGTTGATTAATTCCTAAAATATGCATGATTTAGCTGTATGCTCAAAATTCTTTCCAATGACAAGTTTTATTTTGAAACAAGCTTATGCTTTTTTAAAAAAGAAAAAGTATAATACAAAACCTTTCCTTTTTCAGAACTATTTGAGAATAAGTCTCAAAATGATTTTTCAACAACCCAAACTCAAAAGCAAAACAAAACAAACAACCCAAATTCACTGCCACTAAGTTGAGTGTGACCCATAGCAACCCTCCTGTAGGTTTCCAAGGCTATAAACCTGTAGAGGAGCCTGCCCATCTTTCTTTCCTGGAGCAGCTTGGTGGAGTTGAACTCCTGTCCTTTTGGTTATCAGTTGGTATGCACTGTGCCACCACCCTTTAATGTGTATTTACTGAAAACAAGGGCATAACCATAATAACTATCAATAGCAGGAGAGTAACAATTATCCATGACTAGTACCCAGTCTGTAGACTATAGGGAGCTCTGGTGGCCTACTGGCAAGAAGCTGCTGTGCAATCCTGAAGACATGCAGTTCAAGGCCACCAACTGCTCCATGGGAGAAGGATGGGCATTCTCCTCCCATGAGATTAACTGCCTCTGAAAACCCGATGGAGGGTCAGCTATGGGTTTGTTCCAACCTGACGGTACACAACAATACTATCCAGTCTGTAGACTCCCTCAAGTTTCATCAGTGGTCCTCATAGCTTCTTTTTAGCAAATGGACCCAGTACACAACCACACATTACACTTAGCTGTTGTAGGCTTTTTTTAATCTCTTCTATCTGCAACAGTTCTTGGGTCTTCCATGACTTTCACGACCTTTGCAGTTTCAAAGATTATAGGCCAGGACTTCTTCCCATTTTCTTGTACTTTATTTAGGATATACATCTTAGACAGTAAAGCTACAGAAGTTATGCTGTTTGAATTAAATCATTTTTTTAAAATTTTGTACCAATTTTCATTTGTTCCATTGCTCATTGGTCAGATAAAAAAAATTAATAGAAGGTTCACTCAAAAGAGGTCACTTAGGTGGAACACCAAACTGAGTAAAAAGACTTCTCAATCAGATACCCTCTTGATAGGAAACCTTACTTGTGGAGTAGAGGGAAGATTCCTTGGGAATGATGATGGTATGGACTCTTCTAGAGCAGGACCTGGTGGCCTCATGGAGCCCTGTGGGACTTTGAACAGGCCAGTAGGGAGAGTGGGAGCAAGCTGGGACTCCAAGGGGACCTCCATTAAAAAGATTAGAAATGAGATCAGGGCAATGGGGTGAAGTACTGGGCTCTACTCCTGAGAGTGGAGAAGTCACTGGGCCTCTTCTCCATCCCCAGGCTGGACTTCGGACTATTGAAGAAGAGGCAGCTCCCGAGATCCGCCGCACTATCTCAGGGGATCTGACAGCTGAGGAGGAGCTGGAGAGAGCCATGGTGGAAGCAGCAATGGAGGAGGGGATATTCCGGGTGCGTAAGGACCACGGCTACCCCTAGTGAACAGCGAAGTCCGGCAGGGAAGAGAGATTGAGTCGAACAGTATAGGAGAGGGATAGGAGAGCTAATACACCCCTCTCTGCCTCAGTACTCTCACCTCTTAGAACTTGGAAACAATGACCCAACCTACTCAAAGTGTCTAATATAGTATTTACCCTTTCCCATCTTTTTCTGTCAAACCCTGTCCTTTCCCCTCCAAGCCCTGGTCAACATTCCATCTTCTGGAAGCCTTTCCACTATTACATGTTCCATCTGCTTCCAGTTACCTCAGCCTCTGCCTCAAATACTCTTAGCACCATAAGGACCTCAGTGAGCACCTACTTAAAACTTGTAGATTGTTCATGAGAACAGTGACCCGAAGAGACGATGTGAGATGCTCGACGTCATTTAGCAAGTTAGTTTAAAAACTGGAACTACAACCTAGTTTTTCGTCTCCTCATTTAGTGCTCTTTCTACTATATTGTGTTTCCCTATCTGTATGTCTGTCTCCTGTATGGTTCCTCCAGTATATCATATCTGTGTCATCCAGTTGAGGACTCACTGATAGTAGGGACTGTCTGATCTCCTGGGTTCACTGCTTAGTCCCATCGTCTCTGACCTTAAATTATTTGTCTCCCAGCATCGTCATTTATCCCTAGCAACATCATCGCAGACCTTGTCCTCCAATCCATGGCCTTAGTTCTTCACTCTCTCCCTTTCCTCCAGAGGACCGGAGGCCTGTTTGGCCAGGTGGACAACTTCATGGAAAGGACCAACTCCCTGCCCCCCGTCATGGCCAGTCAGAGGCCGCTCCAGTTTGCTGAGATAGAGATGGAGGAGCTGGAGTCACCAGTCTTCTTGGAGGACTTCCCTCAAGACCCAAGCACCAACCCTCTTGCTCGTGCCAACACCAACAATGCCAACGCCAACATTGCCAACAGAAACCATAGCAACAGCCAAGTGTTTTCCAGGTAGTGCGGGCTAGGGAGACTGAGATAGGACTGGCTTGGAAGGGCGTATCCCTGAAATTTTCAAGGTGTCCTTTGCCTTTGGGATCCATCCTTCCTCCCTTTTAATGTCAAAAAGTAGGCTTTAGACTGCAGAGACTGCTTTAGCCAGCAGGGGTCAGCCTCATGTCAACATTGACCCCAATATTGGGCAGTTCTTTTACCCTAACGATAGCCGGTTCAAGATCAGAGATGCTTTGAACGGACTAGAGGTTACAAGGAGGGCGACTCCATATAGCCTACACTACAGAAACCAGAGGACAATGAGGTTCAGTTGCTTGATTTAGGTTCCAGGAAGATCCTGATGTCCTGGGTTGTTCTTGCCTCATCAACTCTGATGATTGTAGATTATCTGTTATTTAATCTGTGATTACACATGTGTTTGAAAATAGCAGGAGGAAAGAGCAAGCCTTGTCCTGGAAGGGTTGAGTCCCAGGCTCTCAGGAAGGAGCAGGCAGGGCAGAAGTAAGCAGTTACTATTCATAACCAAGGCTACCTGCCCAGCTCCAGTCAGAGCACTTGGACTTGCTCGCTCTGTCTCTTATTGCCATCATGTCAGAACTAACTCATAGCCACTCTCCAGTGGATTTTCAGAGGTTATAAAGCTCCTGGGAGGAGATGGCCCATCCTTCTCTCAAGGAGCTGCCAGTAACAGCACAATCCCTGTGCCATCAGAGCTCACTCCGGTTAGAAAGAGCTCTTAATTCAGCCGATGAGGCTTGCAGAGACATGCATCCTTGGGTCACCATGGTGTTTGATGCCTTGGCTATGCAGCTGCAGTCGACCTGGGCTTTACCCTAAAAGGGCTCACAGTCTCCTTAAGGAATTGTGTCCTGAGAATGCAGAACGGTCCCTGGCCACCATGGGCTGGGGAAGTCTAGGTTAAATTAAACAACAGTTCTCATACTTGGCTGTACACTAGAAACATCTAGAGAGCTTTCAGAAATTCTGATATCTGGCCTTACCACAAACTGGAAGTAGAATGCAGACACAACTAGCCTTCAAAGCTACTCAGTTAATAATGAGCTGAGATTGAGAGGCAATTCTCTGAAGGAGAAGGCTGGAGCAGGGCCTTAAAATGTGTGAGGCGGAGGGAAGGGCATTGCACGCAGATGGAATCACTTGAGTAGAGGCAGGGATGTCTTTGGCATAGTCCTTTGAGAGCATCAAGGCAGGCAGTGATGCAGAGAGTGACTAGGCCAGGGTTGACCACACTCTTCACTATCATGGTCCAGAACCTGGAGGGAAGAGTGGTTGGAACTGCAGAGGGCCAGGGATGGCAGGAGAACAAGCAGCACGCTCTGGCTCACCCAGCCTCACTTCCATTATATATTACAGTGTTCTCTATGAAAGGGAGTTCTCTGGAGAGAGAGAAACGCCTGCAGCCAGAGGAGGAGCCGCCGGCCAACCCATCCGGGCCCCAGGTCAGCCCATTCTATGTACTCAGGAAGTTGAGCCTTCTTCCAGTGAGAACTGAGGAGCTCTGCTCATTCTTCATTTTCTGGGAGTCTACTTGTTATTAATCTGTTGCAATGAGAACCCCCAGAATGGAAAAGCTGTCCGCACCACCTGGTACCCAGGCAGAAACAAAAGGTTCCATCTAGGTGATTGAGTGAGATGGGAGAGAAAACCCGGACACAAGAAAGATCCCTGGAAGGACAGCCCAAAAACTCAGATACTTTGACCCTCAATTCCCATCACAGATAACCTGACAACCCCCTAGCAGGTCCAAGACCACCGTGTGATGCTGGGGTTCAGTAGTGATACAGCCACTTCTCCAGCTTCTAAGTGCATGCTCTTGTGTGCTCACACCCTAGAAAACAGCTTGACCAAACTCTGGCCTTCATCTTGCCTTCCAAACCTATAAGAAGGGGAGTTGGAATGGGATGAGAGTAGAAGATGAGATGAGAGTTCTTGCCTTCTGTAGCCTCAAAGCCTCAGTGAACTTAGAATCTGGCTGGCTGGGCCAAAATAAGTTATGATGCCAGGTTCCTGGAAAGGATCGACAGCAGCTCTCATCTTTGCCCATGTGCCCCACAGGAGCCCACAGCAAATCCTGTGTGGAGAAGCTGAAGAAACAGCTGAGCCAGGGGGCACCTCCTCTCCCAGGCCAGGTAAGAAAAGACCCAGGGGAGACACCATCCGCAGACCTCACCTTTCATGATACTGTGAGCAATGGCAGGGGAAGGGGTGGCACTAATATGCCCAACAATAAAAGAATGACCTGGACTCCTGGGTCCTCCCTGCCTGTGGCTCTTAGCTGAGGTCCTTTCTGATTGGGAGATGGGGGTGGTTCTGCTGGTCCAGTGTCCCTCGCAGGGTCTTTGTTATTGTGCCTTTGGAACAGCATCCAGGGACAGAGCATCCCAAGCCTGAGGAGAGGGAGAACGACACAGGATCTCTGCAGGAGGAAACTCCACGCAGGGACAGGACTGAGAAGAGTAGTTCCCGGTGCCCAGCTCCAGTTACTGCCCTGCTGATCCAAGAGGTAAAGTGTGTGCTGGAACAGAGCAGTGGGCTGCTTTGAGGGGTGACATATTAGCCTGGGGCAGTGAGGCAGCTTCCCACAAAGACCTCAACAAGCCTCCTTCCTCTCTTCCCTGCAGGCTCTGGTTCGAGGGGGTCTGGACACTTTGGCAGCTGATGCTGGCTTTATCATGGCAACTGGCCAGGCCCTGGCTGATGCCTGCCAGATGGAACCAGAGGAAGTAGAGGTGGCAGCAACAGAGCTACTGAAAAGACGAGGGTCCCCCGAGGGCATGACCAGTGCCCTGGGATGTCCGAGCTGCAGCTCCTCCCTGAGCAGCCTCCATCAGTATCAGGGCTCCCAGGAGATCCTTATTCCTCCCAAGCCCTGAAGTCCACACAACATCCAGATGGGCTTACGGCTAGTATGACCAACGGGAAGTAGAGGCTGCAGTGGAGAAGGGTTTCCCCTCTGGGGCAGCCTCCCTGCTTCTCAGAAGCTAAATGGATGGACTGAGTAGGGCTGGTCAGGAACCACCTCCATAAATCCAGGAGGAAGTACATTGATGGGGCCCTTCCCCTCACCAGCGAGAGACATGGCTGGAAGGCTCCTCCTTGGTTGTTAACAAGGCGTGGTCAGCGCCTGAGTCTATCTGGCATAAGACCACTCCTACCAGCAGGACATTAAAGTCTCCAGACCTGTGACACTGGCACCTCGTGTCTGTGTGTCTCCTTTTTATGGGGCCCGCTTGTCTACCCCTCCTGTTTTCTACCCTCCAGGAACTCTGCTCATGGGCTTGGGAGCCCAACTCTAAGAAAAGGACACACAAGACCATCTGCATTCTTCCTCTGTGCTGGGGCAGAGAGAGGCCTGTGATGGAGATTCTGGGTTCTCCTGTGAGTTCATTGTCACTTCCACTGACCGGGGCTACAAAGCCCCAGGAAGGACTGTAATGGTAGCTTATGAGAAGTATATTGCCTCATAGTTCTAGGGGCGAGGAATCCAGGATCAGAGCATTCACCAAGATGATTCCTAGGAAACTGTGAGGGTGAATATGGTCCATCCCTCTCTCCTAACTCCTGTTAGTCTCAGGTTTTTCTTAACTTACAGTTGCAGTGTTCGTGTCCTTCCTCTGTCTGTCTCTGTGTATCTTCTCAGGTGTTTTAGGACACTAGTTATGTAGAATTACTCTACCCAGTAAAGGAGCTATAGTGGTGCCATAGTTGAGTGCTTGGTTGCCAACCAAAAGGTTGGTGGTTGGGATCCGCCAGCTGCTCTATGAGAGAACGATATGGTAGTCTGCCTCCTTAACAATTCAAACAAACAAATTCTTCCTTTCCTTCTACTTGGAACTGACTCATAGGTGACCCTCCAGCTGATCTTTGGTGTCTCTAAAGGACGCAGAAGGAGATTGCCCATCCTCCCACAGAGCTGCTAGTGGATTCGAACCTCCCGGGAGACATCATCTTTAGGTTCACAGTGCGACTCTCTAAGGACTATGCCACAGGAGTTCCCTCCGTTAAGATTAGTTTTCAAAACCCTGTGGGGCATTTCTAACTCTGCCCTGTAGAGTTTCTGGGAGCTGGGATATACTCCAGCGTGACTTCATGTTAATGGAGCTGCTAAGTCTTATTTCATAGTAAGGTCGCATTCACAAGCATAGAGATTAGGACTTCATAATCGGGATGGGTGTGTCAGAGGTAATGCGATTGGCACAGGATAGAGCAGGGTTTAGGGCTGTTGTACATAGGGTAGCTATGAGCTGCAAGCGACTCGACGGCACATAACAACAACATCTTTTGATGAGACACAGTGCAATCCACAGGAGACTGGTTGCCTCAGAAGCCCCACACCAGGTCACGCCACGGTCAACCTTCATTCAAGCTGTGGCTGGTCTCGTGGAGCAGCATCTACTGCCGACACAGGTCTTCAGAGCCCTCAGAGCACTGTTTATGGCCTTGGAAATCAAAAACTCAAGTCTCTGTGGTTCTCTAATCCAGACAAGTAATAAGTAACAGTGGGTACTGTTTACCGAGTACCTTCTGTGTGCCAGCTACATAAACTTACTAAAGCCTTGCAAGGTAAACATGTCTTTCATTTTAAAGATTAAATAAGTGGAGGTACAGAGAAATTAAGGGATATGCTATAGTCACACAGCCAGAAAGGGCGAAGGAAGAACTCGGCCCTGCTGCCCTCCAAGCCCCTTCACTGGATACTCTTTTTTTTTCTCCTCAATGTTCATTCATTGAGAAAGTAGTTTGCCAAGTGCTTGCTCCAAGACTGTTGCCATGGTAACCACTCAGCCCACCATTGCATCTCCTGGCAAACGCATAACCAGGCTTCCCTGTCCAGTCTCAGGCTTCTAGTCCTCAAGTGTAGGGAGACATGGTCTACCCTGTAAATGCACTAGCACCAGTCTAAGCTGGGCTCTGAAGTTGCCTGGAGTTGCTGGGCAATACACTCACTTCAACTCTCCTTACTTCTCACCACTAGTGCCTCACTCCCCATCCACTCCTTAGCAAGAGCTGAGTGTACTTCCTCCTTCACAGAGAAGCAGAAATCACCAGAAGGGCCTGCCCTGAGCTGAGGAGCTTATCAACTTCTATTCTCAAGTTCTTCACTTCCTCTTGACTCCATAGAAGCTGCATCTCTCCTCCTGTGAACTCCTAAGATTCTACCCCAGTCATTGCCCTTTCTCTCTTCCTCTCTACTGACTTCTTCTATCTGTATGTAAACACATTTGAGGTAATTCCATATTGCCCACTCATCATGTTACAGCTACCTGTCCTTCCTATCTGTCTGTCTGCCTGCCTACCTATTTATCTATTGGTCATCAATCTGTCATCTATAATCTATGTATCTAGCATCTAAGCATCTCTAGTGTCGTCCTTGTATCTATATATTTATCATGTCAGTCTCTGTCTATCCACCTATCAGTCATTTATTTCTGTAACTATATATGTACATATGTTATGTTCCTGCCTACCTAGCTATATTTATTTCTGTTCAGGAGAACAAGCTTATTTTTCCTCTTTGTCAGCCTTTCTGTTTAAACTTCCCCATCTCATCCCCATGGAGTCTGCCTTCAGCTCAGCCTTTCTTGGCAACCATGTTCATCCATATCTCTAACAACCTTGTTCAAATTCAATTGTGGTGGTGTTATTAGGTGCCATTGAGTCAAATATAGCCCTTTAGTAACCCTGTCAATAACAGATCTAAAACCTGTCCTATCCTGTGCCATCCTCACAATCTCTGACATACTAAAGCCCACTGTTGCAGTCAATGTATCAATCCATCTCATCAAGGGGTCTTCCTCTCTTTCCTTGACCTTCCACCTTTCCAAGAGTGATGTTCTTCTCTAAGGAATAGCCTGTCCTAGCAGCATGCCCAAATTATATGAGACAAAGCTTTATGACCTTTGCTTCCAAGAAGGAGCACTCTAACTGCACCTTCTCCAAGACATATCTGTTTGTTCTTTTGACAGTTCATGGGATCTCCAGCACTACAGCTCAAAGGCATCAATTATTTTTCTGTCATCCTTGTTCATTGTCCAACTCTCAGATGTGTAACAAGTTATTGAAAAGACCGTGCTTGAGTCAGGCTCACCTTAGTCCTAAAACTAGCATCATTGCTCCCCAAAAATTTCCAGAGTTCCCTGACTGCAGATTTTCCCAATGCAAGACATCTCCTGATGGCTGTTACCAAGGGTGTTCATTGTCGATCCAAGTAGGATGAAATAGTTGACAATTTCAGTCTTTTCTCCATTTATCTTGCCTATCAAGTGGTGAGTATTTTTGTTTTCTTGGCATTGAGATGCAATCCATATTGAGGGCTGTATTTTTTTTTTAATTTTCTGTAGCATTTCAGATTATCTGCATAACAGGCTATTGATAAGTCTCCTTTAAACACTTATCTTGATCAATTTCTGGGAAGTATTAGGAACAACTTACCTTTCTTCTTTTCTAAAATTTCTACCCCACTTAGAGCTTCTGAATTTCCTTCTGCTTCTCATGTGCTCTAATTTGAAGCCTGCCTCATGTGTTCATCCTTGACCTATCCCACTATTTATTCTCACTCATAAATCCCTAGGGGATCTAATTGATTCTAACACTTTAGTTGTCTTTATGTGTTAGTCATTTCCAAATCCTTGCTTCCACTCCAAACCTCTTCTAAACTCCAGATCTTTGAATTTTATTATAGCCAATGTTAGATGAATCTTAGCTGAAAGCAGAGTACCAGAGGAATGTCTGTCTGTGTTTCATTGACTATGCAAAGGCATTTGACTATTTGGATCACAACAAACTTGTGCTTATGTGAAATCTATATTTAGACCAGGAGGCAATTGTCAGAAGAGAGCAAGGAAACACTGTATGGTTAAAAATTAGGAAAGGTGTACTAGCCAGGGATGCATCCTATCTCCATATCTTTTCAATCTATATGTAGATAGATCATTTGGGAAGCTGGATTGTACGAAGAGGAATGTGAAATAAGGATTGGAGGAAGACTCATCAACAACCTGCATTATGCAGATGACACATCTTGCTTGCTGAAACTGAGGAGGACATGAGGTATTTGCTGCAAAATGTCAAGGACTGCAGCCTTCAATAAGGATTGAAGCTCAGCATCAAAAAAAACAATGATTCTTGCTGCTGAGTCAATTGGCAGCACCATGACTTATGGAGAAGAGATCGAGATTGCAGGCTTTTTTTGATGAACAAGTCATTCATTGGCTTGGGTCTCCTAGTTAAATCAGGTGAGGTCCAGAAGATGGGCCTTGTTTATATAAAGAAGCCATTTGCTGTCTTCAACTTCTTTTTTTTTTAAATTAAATTTTATTAGTTTTAATGAACATTTACAGAGATTTTGGGTTTTCATTCATTCGTTGTTGCACTGTTTTCTCCACCCTCATCCCCAGTT
>NW_006399860.1:687866-700670 GCF_000299155.1 Elephantulus edwardii
GGTGTCAGTTATGGTCTCTTCTAGGTATATTCCCAGTAGTGGTATTGCGGGGTCAAATGGTATCTCTATTTGCGACTTTTTGAGAAAGCGCCATACCGCTTTCCACAGGGGTTGCACCATTTTACACTCCCACCAACAGTGAATAAGGGTTCCAGTTTCTCCACAACCTTGCCAGCATTTATTTAAATGAGATGCGACCCAGAATCAGGCTTTTTTTTTTAATTAACAAGCCATTGTGCCTTTAACTTATACCAGGTAATGCCAGAATTAGACCTTTCTTTTTTTTTTTTCTAGCAAGCAGTTTACTGGATTAATCCTCCTATTTAAAACAGGTAAGACCCAGAAATCTTGGGACCAACAGTCAGGAAATCAAAAGACAAATTGCATTAGGAAAATCTGCTATCTGGGACTTCTTCAGATTATTGAAGAGCAATTATATCCGTCTAGAGACAATGGTGCACCTGATCCAGGTCATAGTCTTCACAATTACTTGCTATGCATTAGAGAGCTGGACAATGACTAAGGATGGTAGAAGAATTGATGCCTTTGAGTTGTAATCCTGGAGAAGAGTATTGAATATACCATGGACTGCTAAGAGAACAGATCTGTCCTAGAGAGAGTGAAACCAGGCTGCTCCTTTGAGGCAAGGATTTTGAAGCTCTCTCTCTCACATACTTTGAGCATGTTTCCAAGAGGGACCAGTCCTTGGAGAAGGATATAATGCTTGAAAGAGTAAAGGTACAATGCAAAAGAAGAAGACCCTGGATGAGATGTATTGATTCAATGACTGGGCTAATGCCAGTAGGTGTGTCGGAGACAATGAAATTGGCTCAATATAGAACAAGGTTCAGAGCTGTTGTACCTAGGGTCACTATGAGTCACAAGCTACTGGGCACATAACAACAACAACAACAGACAGCTCCACATATATGCCGTACTTCTGCTTTGACCTCATTATCTTTTCTCTAAAGCTGACTAGGCTTTGGTCTTTGCATTTAATGCTTATGAGCTGTGGTTCTGGAAAAGAGTGTTGAATATACCATGGACTGCCAGGAGAACAAACAGGTTCATCCTGGAGAGGGTGAAGCCAGGCTGCTCCTTGGAGACAAGGATTCTGAGGCTTTAACTGACATACTTTGGACATGTTGTAAGGAGGGACCAGTCCTTGGAGAGGGACATCATGCTTGGAAGGGTGGAGGGACAGAGAAAGAGAAGACCATCAATGAGACGGATTCAGTGATTGCGGTAATGAGGATAGGAATGTCAGAGACAGTAAAGTTGACACAGGATAGAGCAGGTTTCAGGCCTATTGTGCATGGGGTTGCTATGAGTCACAAGTGACTCGAGGTGCATAACAACAACAACAAATAATATATCATAATAGTTTTTTTTGTTTGTTTGTCATCTAATGTTGCTGATCTCAGGGAAACCAACCAAACGCCTGAGTGCTATCTTGAACTCCTGTGTCTTCACTCCTACCATGCCCTCATGAAGCTCCAGAGATTCACTCTTCTAAGTATTTCATTTTCTTTCCTCTCTCCAGTCTCTTGCCTAATCCATCCAATCATCTTTTTTTGTGCCCCATTTCTCACAAGCTCTCTGACCGGTTCTCACTTCCACAGTTGCAGTCTTTGTGACACCCCATTGAGGATATTCTTCTCCTCCTCTGACCCTCTGCCTTTCCAAGCCTGATGTCCTTTGCCAGGGATTAGCCCCTACTGAGAACACACCCAAAGTATGTAAGACAATGTCTCACCATTCTTGTCTCTGAGGAACACTCAGTGGTCGTACACCTCACAATACAGATGTGTTCTTTTGGCAGCCATAATATATTCAATACTGTTTGCCAACACAATTTGAAGGCATCAATTCTTCTTTTGTCTTCCTTATTCATTGCCCAAAATTCATATGAAGCAATTGAAAATATTATGGCTTAGATTAAGTGCACTTTAGTCTGTCTTTAAACGTACAGCCTTGCTCTTTAAGAATTTAAAGAGGCATATGCACACCCATCTTTATTGTGGCTTTGTTCACAATAGCAAAGGGCTGCAAACAACCCAAGTGCCCATTAACAAACGAATGGATAGAGAAGCTGTGGTATATACATTGAAAAATAAGAAACTCATGAAATATTATGCAAAATGGGTGACCCTGAAGGACATCATGCTGAGTGTAATATCCCAGTCACAAAAGGACCAATATTGCATAGTGCCACTGTTGCAAAATGGGACTGACATCGTGGTTAAGGGAAGACAGAAAAGGAGGGGAGGAATGATGTCTATTGCATTGAAACAGATGAGGAAGAGATCTATTTAAAAGGGATATATTATTGGGTAATCTTGTCATTACAGAAGTCCAGAGTGAAGGCTGCACAGTGGAGTGGACTTGAGGGGAGGGATTGCATAGCAATGAAAGAGCTTTTCTTTTTCTTTTCAAGGAGAAGAGTGATTTGGGGGGAGGGATGGACAAGGAGAAAAGTGCAACAATGAATGACTGGAAACCCTAAGTCTCTGTAAACTTTCATTAAAATTAATAATTAAATTTTAAAAAAGAATTTAAAGAAGTCTTTGACAACAGATTGCCCATCTCTGATCTCCATTACTCTTTGAATATTTTCAAATATCTTGCTTTTTCCAAGGACTACCCCCTCCCAATAACATGTCCAGAATATATGAGATGAAGTTTCCCAGTCTTTGCCTCTAGGAGCTCCCTAGGTGCACCTCCTCCAAGGCAGATTTGTTTGTTCTTTTGGCAGTCTGTGTGGGATAGTCAGTACTCTTTGCCAACACCACAATTCAAAGCATCAGTTCTTCTGTTATCCTTATTTATTGTTCAACCCGAATGCCTACAAAGCAATTGAAAAACCATGGCTTGGATCAGACACACCTTAATTGTAAAGATTACCACCAAAAAGACCCTATGGGACAGTTCTACTTCATCATATGGGATTACTGTGGGTCAGAACTAACACCAGAGCACATAACAACAAGTAAATGCAGGTAAGATCAGCAAAGAGTCTGTGAATCCTGCTCTCAGTAGACTCACCTCCAGTGATTCGTTCAGGTCCTTGCCTTTGCTCAGTTCTAAACAGGAGACAGAAAGAATACCCTCTGGCTATGAAGGATAGACCAGCTGAACACTACCTCACAACTCCCTCAGGAAAGAGGAAATGACCAGTCACAGTCTACTAAGCATCTCCTACTCAGCTGACTCATCTCCAAAAAGAGATAAAAGAATGCATCTCACAGAATGGTTGAGATGATTAAATTGTGAGATATTTAAATACTGCATAAGCTGTAAAATTCAGTAGAAATGTCTTGAAAGAACCTGAGCATCTTGGGTTAATACCTAACATGTATGTTGTTGTGTTATGTGCTGTCAAGTCGCTTGTGACTCATAGCGACCCTATGTACAACAGCCCTAAACCCTGTACTGTCCTGTGCCAATCTCACTATCTCCGACACATCCACCCTGATTACCCCAGTGACTGAATCAATCCACCTCACAGAGTGTCTTCCCCTCCTGCGCTGTCCCTCCACTCCCAAGCATGATGTCCCTCTCCAAGGACTGATCTCTCCTTGAAATATGTCCAAAGTACATCAGACGAAGCTTCAGGATCTTTGCCTCCAAGGAGCAATCTACAATCTGGTTTAACCCTCTCTAGGATGAACTTGTTTGGGGTTTTTTTTTCGCAGTCCTCTGTGGTACATTCAATACTCTTCTCCAACGCCACAGCTCAAAGGCATCAATTCTTCTATCCTCCCTAGTCACTGTTCCAACTCTCTAATGCATAACAACTGACTGCAAAGACCATGGCCTATATCAGGCACACCTTGGTATCCAGAGTGACACCACTGCTCTTCAGTACTTTGGAGCAGTCTCTAACAGCAGATTTTTCCATCACAATACCTCTTTTAATTGCCTGGCTGCTGGAGCTAAGAGTGTTGACTGTGGAGCCAAGCAAACTAAAGCTGTGAACAATCTCATTCCCTTCACCATCCATAATAATGCTGCCGATTGGTCCAGTGGTGAGAATCTTTGTCTTCTTGATATTGAGCCTCAGTCCACATTGGAGGCTGCAGCTCTTGACTTCTACAACAAGCACTTCAGGTCCTCCTCAGTTTCAGCAAGCAGGGTTGTGTCATCTGCATAACACAGATTGTAGATAGATCTTACACCAATCCTGATGCCATATTTCTCCTCACAGAGCCCAGCCTCCCGGATAATCTGTTCTGCATACAGGTTGAAAAGGTATGCAGACAGGACACATCCCTGGCATACACTCTTCCCAATTTTGAACCATGCAGTGTTTCCTTGCTCTGTTCTGACGACTGCCTCCTGGTCCAAGTATAGGTTTCACATTAGCAAGATCAAGTGTTCTGGGATTCCCATTCTCTCAGAGTCAGCCACTGTTTGTTATGATCCACACAGTCAAATGCCTTTGCATAATCGATGAAACACGGGCATTTTTCTGGTATTCCCTGCTTTCAGCTAAGATCCATCTAACATCAGCTACAATATCCCTAGTACCGTGGACCTTTCTAAACCCAGCCTGGACTTCTGGCAGTTCTCTGCTGATGTGCTGTTCCAGTAATTTTAGAATGTTAATTATATGGTACCAGTTTGGGTAGGTTGTGAGTTTCTAAGTATTTTTTCATTTCCTCTAGTTTTTCCATTTAATTCCATTGTTAACCTTCTTATTTCAGTCGGTTCTGTTGTGATGTTGCCCCTTTCATCTCTTATTTAGATTATTTGTGTGTGTCTTTTCTTTTGTTAGCTTTGTGAGTGGTTTGTTGATTTTATTGACCTTTTTGAAGGACAAATTTCTGGTCCTATTGAGAGTTTCTATTATTTCTCTGTTTTCTAGTTCATTTATTTCTTTCTTAATTTTTACAATTTCATTTCTTTTTGAGGTTTTTAGGCTGTCTTTCTATTCTTCAACTTGTTGGAGATGTTGGGTTAAAGAATCATCATTTCTTTTTTCCTTTCCTTTTAAAATGTTTGTTTATTGCTATGAATTGACCCCTCTAAGTACTGCTTTGGCTGTTTCTCAGAGGTTTTTGGTAAGTTGTGTTTTTTTATCTTTTCTTGTTGTATACCATCGATCTGACTAGCACAAGAGGAGACTGACTGTCCTTCTTTGACAGAACATCCGTGCATTTGAATTGTGTCCCTTTGGGATTGCAGCACAGCTTCTTGCCACTAGGCCACCAGAGCTCCCCAAAAATGAGACTGTCTTCAGAGACTTTTTTTTTAAGATTTTCATTCATTTATTGTTGCACATTTTATCCCCTTGCCCTCCTTTCCCCTCCCCCAGTTCACTTTAAAAAAATATTCATTCATTGTTGCACAATTACCTCCCTCTCCTGTCTCTCTGGAGACTAAGGCACATCTGATACAGGCTGTGGTCTTTGCAATCACTTGTTATGCATCAGAGAGTTGGGCAATGACCAAAGAGGATAGAAGGAGAATTGATGCCTTTGAGCAGTGGTGCTGGAGAAGAGTATTGAGAGTACCATGGACTGCTAGAAAACAAACAGATTCATCCTGGAAAGATTTAAACCAGGTGGCTCCTTGAAGGCAAGGATTCTGAGGCTCCATCTGACATACTTTGGACATGTTGTAAGGAGAGACCAGTCCTTGGAGAAGGACATCATGCTTGGGAGGGTGGAGGGCAGGCGCAGAAGGGGAAGGCCCTCTATGAGGTGGATTCATTCAGTGACTGGGATAATCAGGATGGGAGTGTCAGAGACAGTGTGATCGGCACAGGACAAAGCAGAGTTTAGGGCTGTTGTACATAGGGTAGCTATGAGTCGCAAGCAACTCGACAGCACATAGCAACAACAACCCTTGTCCCCAAGTCCTCTTTGTAATGATGTATCTCTTATTCTGGGCTATTGAGACTTTTTTTTTAAAAAAGGGGTGTTTTAATTGTCATTTGTTTCAAGAAACTTTTTTATTTTCTCTATTACCCACTCATGTTCAAGCAGGGTGTTGTTCAGCTTCCAAATGCATGTTTTTTCTTTATACTCTTATTGTTTATTGGGTTTTTTATTTTTTTAATTTAGATTTATTACTAATTTCAGTAAAATTTTACAGAGACTTTGGATTTCCATTCATTCATTGTTGCACTTTTCTCCCCTCCCAACTCTCCCCCCATACTCTTATTATTGATTTTAATTTTGTAATTATTTAATACCAGAATAATAATTTTCATTTGGCAAATGTGGCAGAGAAGAATAAGTGGATTGCCTATATAGGTGGTAGTAGGTTCAAGATGAGATTCCATTTTGTATCAAATCCCTTGTCTTTAGTGACTATATTGTTTATCAAAATTCTACTTTTTATCTCAGGCTGACAGGTAGTGTGTGTCCTCTCAGTCTCTGAGACACTTCTTCATTAGCTCTTCAAGCTTTCAAAAAGTTCAGACACGCTGCCAACCCAAAGGAAGGTCATTATAATCCACTAGCTGCTCTGCTGGAAAAAGATGGGCAATCTCCTCCCATGCAATTTACAGCCTTTGACAACTCATTAGAATGTTGTGTTTGAGTCAATTCTGATTTGAGGGCATATAATAATAAAATGTTCAAGCAGTTTCTTTTGCAACGTATGTTGTACCTGGTTTACGGATAACGCATAACAGCAGAGTAACACTTGCTGCTCATTGCTGTGCCATCCAGATAATCTGCCTTAGTCAGGAGCTCTACTGAAATCTATACAACATGCTGTAGAGGGGGAAGAAACCAGTAACCACTACAGTTACACAGAGTCAAGAAAGGACATTTATTCCAGCATGCTATGTAAAGGAAAAAAATAAAGAGTGGAGAACCAGACCTTTGGCAGGGCAATTAATCCCAAGACTCCAGATGGCTACAATTTACAGAAAGATTTAGACAGCCTTTGAGCTGTGGTGCTGGAGAAGAGTGTTGAATATACCATGGACTGCCAGGAGAACAAGCAGGTTCATCCTGGAGAGGGTGGAGCCAGGCTGCTCCTTGGAGGCAAGGATTCTGAAGCTTCATCTGACATACTTTGGACATGTCACAAGGAGGGACCAACCAGTCCATGGAGAGGGTTGTCATGCTTGAGAGGGTGGAGGCACAGTGCAGGAGAGGAAGACTCTCAATGAGATGGACTGATTCAGTGACTGGGTTAATGGGGATAGGAATTTCAGAGACAATAAGTTTGGCACAGGATAGAGTAGGGTTTAGGGCTGTTGCACATAGGGTCGCTGTGAGTTGCAGGCAACTTGATGGCACATAACAATAATAACATTATACAAGTTACAATATTGAGGTTTTATTTACATCACTAAAAAGTGGATGCTCATAGATTGTGTTTTCTGATTTCTTAGATAAGAGAGGCTCTTCGATACAGGTAGTAAGCCTGTGTCTACATCTTATCAGAGAACAGGATATTCACAGATACAGGAAAGAGGAAATACACAATAGATGTTACTAAATGGAAACCGAAAATCAGGTGAAATTGTGTAGTGCAGGTTAGTGGGCAATAGAAATATAAATGAAGCAGACCATAAACTTGTATTCTTGGAGTTAGAAGGTACTGCTCTTTTAAGATGCTAATACTACATACCTTAAAAGATTAGCATCTTAAAAGATGTTGATATAGTATTATGGAGTATTAGCATCTTAAAAGATACTAATAATAGTATTTAAGATGTTAACAGTACATAATACTAGGCAAAATCACCTGATTCTCAGTTTCCCTTTAATGGTGTTAACTGCATGTAGGGAGCTATGTTGACCTAGTAGTAAGAAGTTTTGCTGCCAACACAAAGGCAGGCAGTTCAAATCCAGTTTCAGTTCTATGAAAGATAAACAATTTTCCTGCTCCCCATCCATCCCTGTGTGACTTACAGCCTCTGAAAACCTGCTGGAGGGACAGCTCTGAGTCAGTTCCAGTTCAAGGGCACATAACAACAACAATTCATCAGAATATGCAAAATCCTGCTTCTACTCAGTTTCACCTGATACAGAGGATTGGGTTGCCAAACTTTTCAAAAAAATTCTAAAAAGAAACAAACTGTAGCAGAGTCATAGGGATGGAAGTGAGGGGCCCGGGGGTTCCTCTCAACAGGACCATCTGACAGAGGTGGTGGGACTGCCTTCTGTCGCCTGGGGGCACTGGCCAGGGTAGTGTCTGCTTTCTATCTTCTCCTGCCAGCTCCCTGCAGATTTGGGGCCCAGCTGCTGGATGTGAGCTCTGCCAGAAGGGGTGAGGGTTAGGCTGGCAGGAGGGAGTTAGCACAAAGCAGTGTGCTAGGGCTGAGGATGAAGGGAGCCCACCCATCTGGGAGGTTCAGAGACCAGATGGCAGATCGCAGGAAAGGCTAAGGAGACAGGGCCCAGTGCCAGCACTTTCTCAGAGCGGGAGGAGCTGCCTCAGCCCTGGATGGGCTTGGGTCACACTTGTGGAGCTGTCCGTCTAGGATTCTTAGTGCGGGCTATGGCCACTGTCTGTAATCACCTGAAGCACAGCATTTGGGGCTCTGACTCTCTCTCCCTTCTGTGTCATACCTCTCTGTAGCTGACTCTCCAAAAGTTTTAGAAGACTAAATTGCATGGGAGGAGAGTTCCCATCTTTCTCCTGCAAACCAGCTGGTGATTTCAAACCTCCTACCTTTCTATTGGGGCGCATTTACCTACCATTATTCAGGAAGCAGGACTGTGGCATCAGACTTGGAAGAAGACTCATCAACAACCTGTGTTATGCTGATGACACAACTTTGCTTGCTGAAAGTGAGGAGGATATGAAACACCTGCTGCAGAAGATCAAGGACTACATACAGCCTTCAGTATGGATTACATCAAGAAGACAAAGATCCTCACCACAGGCCCAACAGTCAACATTACGGTAGATGGAGAGAAGAGTGCAGCTGTCAATGATATCATCTTGCTTTTATCAACAATCAACACCCTTGGTATCAGCAGTCAGGAAATCAGGAGACATATTGCATCAGGCAAGTATGCAGTCAGATACCTCTCCACAATGCCAAAGAGCAATGATGTCAGTTTGAAGGCTAAGGTGTGCCTGATTCAGGCCCTGGTCTTCTCATTCACCTGTTATGCATCAGAGAACTGGGCAATGAATAAGAATGACAGATGAAGAGTTGATGCCTTTGAGTTGTGGTGCCAGAAAAGAGTAACAAATATCCCATGAAAGGCAAAAAAATAAACAGATATGTCCTGGAAAGGGTGTATAACCAGAATGATCCTTGGAGGCAAGGATGACCAAGCTTCATCTTTTATATTTTGGACATGTAGCTAGGAGAGGCTATTCCTTGAAAAGAGACATCATGCTTGGAATGGTGGAGAGTCAGTGAAGGACAGGAAGACCCCTAATGAGATGGATTGACATTGTGACTTCAGCAGTGAGCTTTGGTTGTCTCAGAGAGAGTGAGGATGGCACAGGACAGGGCAGGTTTCAGAACAGCTGTCCATAGAGTCACTATGACTTGTACTCAACTTGAGAGCACCTAACAATAACAAGTTGTTGTGGGCCATCAAGTCAGAACTGGCTCAGAGTCAACCTTCCAGTGGATTTTCAGTGACAGTAAATTGCACAGGAGGAGTTTGCCTATCCTTGTCCTGCAGAGCAGCTAGTGGATTCAAACTGCGTGCCTTTGGGATTGCAGTGCAATTCTACTATAGCTCCCAATATAACAGAAGCAAAATTCATATTTCTAAAGTTGTTGTGGCAGGGAGCTCTGCCAACCCAAAGGTAAAAATGCTGGCAGAATCCCCCAGAGGCTTTTGAGAGAAAGGCGGACAGCCCCCTCCAGTGTGATTTACAGTCTCAGAAACCCACTGCAGGGTCAGCAAAGAGTTGAAAGGGTTGTTGTAAAGTATGTATGCCACAGGATTTCCTTGCCAGGACTTAGCAAGTCCTGGATTCTGTCAGATCCTGCCTAATGAAGGGGCCAGAACTTTAAGGCTGAAAGAGGCTGACACCTGGGCATCTTAGGGAGAGCTGGAAAGAAATAATGCTCAACTCACACATCTTACTATAGAAACTGTCCTCTTCAAGTCCAACAGCTCTTACTGCCAGCCTGGGGCCTTTGAGTCCAGTTCCCACTGCAGATCGTACAGACAATATTGTCAACCTAGCACTGACCGTGACCTTCTTCACAGGGCTTGGAAGCAGGAATGGCATCCACTTCTGTAAACCTCTGGAACCTCTATGAACATGGAGAAACTAAAGTTATAAAAGTGTTCAGATCTTTCGTTCATATGGTCACTATGAGTCGTATATGACTTACAGCACATAATAACAACAACTTCTAGAATCAGACACAAAAACATGTCACACTTGCCTTAGTGTGGCCAGCTTATAGAGCAAGTGATCTTCCAACCTTCACATACACCTGACTAGTTGCACTGAACCAATGAAGTTTGGAACTAACTTGAAGCTGACCCTCCAGCAGACTCCACTCAAAAGATTTCTCATCTTCCCTGTGAAGTCTGTGGTGGATTAAAAAAGACAGAAAGTCACAGCTTTTGTGTTAGCAGCTCAACTCCCTATCAACTCCCAGAGCTCCATATGTCCTTAAAATGAACTTAAAATGCAGTTGAGGAATGAAAGTGCAAAAAAAAATAAATAAATAAATAAAGTAATTGTCAAAAATCCATGGGCAAAATAATCATTCTGTTGTTGAACACAATTAAAAATGGCAGGACATCAGAGCAAAGCTTTGGTGAGAGATACTTAGGTTCCAAAAGTTCAGGACAAGGTGGGACTGGTGTTTGTTAAGAATCAGAAGAAGAGAAGTAGAGATCCCATGGTGGTTAAGAAGAAAACCAAGACCAAGAGAGGGAAAGAAAAATATTGACCCAATTGACTCTTCCATCAGGAAGGCCTCAGTAGAAGGGAGAGAACCAGCTGTTCCTTTAGAAAGTCTGCATCAGTGTTATTCACCATCGCAAGAACATGGAAACAGCCCCAGTGTCCAACCACAATCGAATGGATTGAGAAATTGCAGTACATTCACACAATGGAATACTATGCAGCACTCAGGAACCACAATTTTGAAAATTGCTACATAATTTGGGAGAGACAGGAGAGCATTATGCTGTCTCTTAAGAACAAATGCTACATAAAACCATTATCTAAAAAAATAGAAGCATGATTTGTAAAACATGTATGCGGGGCAAGGGAAAAAGGAATGGGAGCAGACGGGTGAGGTTGGTCAGGGGGAAATAATGAGGTTGCACAATTTCATGGGTGGAGAGAGGGGATAAAGGAAATGGGAAATATCCAGCGAGGTTCTGAAAAGATAGGGTACTTAATGGTGGACATAGTTCAATGGTGATTAATTTTATAAAACACAATGAATGGGAATGATTTGACACACAATGGGACTTAAGGATAATGTGAAACACAAAGTATATGAATTTCGTATGCTGCAAATAAGTATAAAATAATTTTTTAAAAGAAAAAAGTCTGCATCAGAAGACTTCAGAAAGGCTACCGTGAACCATGCCAGACAATGCCAGAAATGAAGCCTCGCTCCTGGAGAAAACCCATTCCCCTTTATCATTGAAAGTTCTTTCAACATGCCTCTGCCCTTGGTTTCTTCATCTACAGAACAATAATAAAATCAGCAATCACTTGCTATTGAGTTGCCCTCAACTCTTGACAGCCCCATGTGTCTAGGGGCAGGACTGGCCTCCAGCCAGCCGGGCTGATTTTTCAGAAGCTGATCTTTCTTCTGATGTGCTTTTGGGTGGATTTTAATCTTTCTCTTAGCGGCTGCTGGCAAATTGCACCACCCAGGGACTCCAGAACACTATTAGATGCCATTTATCAAGACTGACTCATTCCATTTCCTGCCTCCAATATCTCAGTTAACCTTTACAATAAACCAAAAAACCAAACCCACTACCTTCAAGTCAATCCAGACTCTCAGCCCTATCACTCACTTAACAGCCATCAAGTCAGTTCCAACTCATAGGGACCCTCAGGGTATCCAAGGCTGAAAATGCATTTTAACGGAGAAAGATTGCTGATCATTATCCCAATGACCAATGACCGGGGAGTGACTGGTAGATTCAAATCACCAGTGATGTGTAGCATTTTGGTGAGGAGCAAAATCTACAACTACATGTTACGCTTGATGCCATCAGAACTCCACAGACCTGTGTTGTTAGGTGTCTCCAACTTGATTCTGACTCACAGCAGATTGAAATCTTACCTGGTCCTGAGCCATCCTCACAAGCTGTGCTTAAATCCACTGTCACAATCATTATGTCAACTCATCTCATTGAAGATCTTTCTTCCCTTAGCTTTTCTAAGCACAAGATCCTAAAAATTCCCTGTAGGGTTTCCAAGGCTGCAGTCTTCCCACACACACACCCCCTCCCTTCACCGAATCCCTGTAACTGAAATTAAGGAATCACGCATAAGATTTTTCCCTCCCAGGGCTGATAAAACAGATTACAAGTTTCCAATAACTTAATCCATGATCATTAGGTGTAAATGACTCCCAACAGCCCCTCCGGGTGGCTTCCAAAGTTGTAAATCCATGGGAGGAGACTGTCCAGCTCTCTGCTGTGGAACTTGCAGTGGGTTTGAACTGCCAGTTAGGTTAGCAGCACAACTCCTTACAGACTAGGCCACCAGAGCCACAGATTCCTTTGGGAATGATTGTATGACGCACATTGTATATGAACGATAGTGTGAAACACAATGTATACAAACTTTGTATGCAAACCAATACAAAATAAATTTTTTAAAAATTTTGTTTTATTATTTTGTGTGTGTATGTGTGTGTGTGTGTGTGTGTGT
>NW_006399860.1:701243-716647 GCF_000299155.1 Elephantulus edwardii
AATCTGCTTGTTTTCCTAGCAATCCCATGGTATTCTCAATACTCTTCTCCAGCACCACAGCTCAAAGGCATCAATTCTCCTATCCTCCTTAGTCATTGTCCAACTCTCTGATGCAGAACAAGTGATTGCAAAGACCATGGCCTCTATCAGACGCACCTTAGTCTCCAAAGAGACACCATTGCTCTTCAGTACTTTGGAGAGGTCCCTAACAGCAGACTCTCCATGGCAATACATCTTTTAATTTCCTGGCCACTGGTGCTATCTCTTCAGATAGATAGTATTTATTGATCTATTTATATATCATCTATTTTTATGTATCTATTTATGTATCATCTATTTTTATGTATGTTGCAAAAAATCTTTTCTACTTTTTAAAATTGTTAGTTAAAATTATTTTGTATTTAAAATTCTTAATTTCATTTTCTTTAGCCTACTCCCTCAATGGTCACCTCTGTTAACCCGCCAAGATTTATTCTGTGTATAAAGTATTTCTTTGTTTTTGTTTTGTTGTTGGAGTATGCCTTCAAGTTGGAACCAACCCATAGCTGACCCTCCAGCGGGTTTTCAGAGGCATTACTCACACAAGAGGAGATTGCCCATCCTTCTCTTGCAGAGCAGCTGGTGGATTCAAACTGCATGCCTTTGAGATTGCAGGGCAGCTTCTTACTACTAGGCTAGCAGAGCTCTCTGCTTTTGTATCTTAGTGGTCTTATAATAACACAGTGGCTGTAAAAATGGACTTGAGTATGGGCTTGAGACCATGACGACGGTGCAGCATAGGGCAAGGTTCTGATCTGTTGGTTAAAAGAATATGATAAGTCGCAGTCAACTTGACAGCACCTAGCAATAACAACAACATATACTGTGATTGTCCTTGTGTGTGATTTATGTCACTCAACATCATTTGTTCTAGATTCATCCATGTTGCACAGTATGTCACAATTTTTTTATCGTTTTTATTGACACGTAATACCCCATTGTGAATAATCAAGTGTGAATGTTATTAGTCTCTTTAGATGTCCATCTGTTCATGGACATTTGGTCTGCTTCTGTATAATTGTTGTTACCATTGATGATTGTCATTGAGTTGAGAACAACTCATAGCGACCCTATGAACAAAAGGCCTTAAGCCTTTTTATAACTATCATCATTTCTCAATGATCATCGAGTTTCCAGAGGCATGTTGTTTAGGAAGTGGATGCTGCTCCTGCTTCCAAACCTGTCTTGAACTGGGAGCTCCACCAAACACTGTCCACTATGAGTAACTGTTATGGCATTTGACACACCAGTGGCACAAGGTTCATCATCACAGCAACCCCAGGTTACATAAGTATAGCAAACTGACAGAAGAGTGCTGTACCACTTAGAAGACTATTCCTCCAAAATATAGTAACAACTGACTTTTAAATACAAAGTATCGTTACTATTGTAAATAATCTCTAACAAGCATGAGTGTGCATATATATGTTTGTGTTACAGTTCTTTTCCTTTAGGAAATATATACACCTAGTAATGGGACTGCTGGATCAAATAGTATTTCTATTCTCAACTTTCTAAGGAGGAGTCAAACTACCTTCCATAGTGATTCACCAATTCACGTGCCCCCAACAGTGCATGAGAGCCCCCATCTTTCCACACCCTCCCCTCGCTAGGATTTTTTTATTTTATGTTTATTGAACATCGCTAATTTTGCTTGGGTTTAAATATGTCAGTTGTTATGCTGCCAGTTCCTGGGGCCTTGCTTTTTGCCAGTTTCTTCAGATAAACTTGAACCTCCTCCTTCATCACCACTGGCTGTTGAGCATATGTTGTTTCATGAAATTCTTCTATGTCAGCCAGTTCTTTTTGGCATAATAACTGTGTGCTCCTTCCACCTTCTTTTGATGCGTCCTGGTCATTCACATTCGCCCACAGTGTCCTTAAGTATTCCAACTTGAGGCTTGAATTTGTTCTTCAGTTCTTTCCGCTTAAGAAATGCTGAGTGAGTTCTTCCCTTTTGATTTTCTGACTCTAGCTCTTTGCACATTTCGTTTTAATACTTTATCTTTCTGTTCTGCCCTTTGAAATCTTCTTTTCAATTCCTTAACATCTTGATTTCTTCCCTTTTCTTTGGCTTCTCAGTGCTCTAGTGCAATAGTCAGAATCTCTTCTGACATCCGTCTTGCTCTTTTCTTCCTCCTCTGTCTTTGTAATGACATTTTGCTATCTTCATGGAGGATGTTTGTCCCCACAGATGAGGATACACAGTCTAAAAAGGCTCAACCTCTAGGCACAATAAGCTCACGGTATATTTTTTTTCTTAAAAAAACAAAACACAAAAACCTTCAAAACCATATCCACCATTGTTAAGTGAATTTAGAGTCATGGTGACCCACCATCAGGTTTCATAGGCTGTTAATCTTAGCTGATGACTTTTAATGGCCTGTCTTTTGATTAGCAGTCTGATACATAACCTAATATGCTACCAGGGTTCCTTCATAATACACAAGGTAGAAGAAAATGACAAACCCATAATTATGATACAATGTGATTAATGCTATCATTAAATTTATAAGGGCCATAGGAACACTAAGGGAGAAAGCAACTAAGTTTGTGAGAAATGGTGATGCACAGAAATGTTAGAGAGGCAGGCATGTGAAAGCTTGGCCTGTGAGAAGAGTGTGGCTGAGCTGGAAAGAAGCCGGGTGTGGGGAGAGTTTTGAGGTAGATTTGTAGAGGACATGGAAGAGTAAGTGAGCTGTTAGGTGATCCTTATCCTACAGGACATAATCTCAAGAACAGGATTCTGGCTCCTTAGCCAACTGGCTTTAAGTAATCTGCTAAGCCCCTCTGACCCTTTGTTTTCCAACCATAAAATAAGAGGAACAAAAAGGCTTATTTTTAGTGTGATATTGTAAAGAAGAAGCATCAATGCCTTTGAGTTGTGGTTCTGGAGAAAAGTCCTGAACATATAGCGTGGGTTACCAAAAGAACAAACAGATCTGTCCTGGGAGGGTGAAACCAGGCTGCTCCTTGGAGGCAAGGGTTTTGAAGAACTGTCTCATGTGCTTTGGGCATGTGGCTAGAAGGGACCAGTCCCTGGAGAAGGACATCATGCTTGGAAGGGTGAAGGGACAGCGCAGGAAAGGAAGGAGAGATAGATTGACATAGTGACTGGGGTAACAGGTAGGTGTGTCGGAAACAGTGATGTGGCTCAGGAAAGGACAGGATTCAGAGCTATTGTACACAGAGTCACTATGAGCTGCAGGTGACTTGATGGCACATAACAACAACAACACTGTAAAGATTAGAAGTTTTGGTTGCACAGTGGTTCCAATGCTCAATTGCTAACCAAAGAGTTGGTGGTTCAAACCTACCAGCCTCCTAGTGGGAGAAAGTGGTGTCAGTTTGCTTCCATAAAGACCACAAACTTGTTGAAAGTTCATCAACAAGAAAAAGACAAACAACCTGACATAAATAAATAGATATTTTACCAAAGACATCCAGATGGCCAAAAACAACATGAAGAAGTGCTCAGGATCATTAGTTATCAGAGAGGGAAACCCTCACCAGCTTGTGTCAAGAAATCTGGAGGACAACTACCTGACCAACTACTGAAAGACATCCATCTCTATTCCTTTTTTTGAAAAATGTGATCCAACAGTGTGGAAATTGTTGAACAATGTCATTAATATCACACATAAGCAAGATTCTGATGAAAATTATCCAAAAACATCTGAAACATCAAAAAAGAACTTCCAGATGTGCAGGCTGAGTTTAGAAGAGGTTATAGCACTAGGAACATTACAGCCAATATTAGATGGATCTTCACAGAAAGCATCAGAAGAATGTCTAACTGTGTTTCATTGATTATGCAAAAGCACTTGATCGTGTGGATCACAGCAATCTGTAGCTAATTCTGAGAAGAATGGGAATCCCAGAACACTTGATTGTTTTTTACGTGAAACCTGTACTTGACCCTGGAAGCAGTCGTCAGAACAGAGTTAGAAAACACTGCATGGTTCAAAATCAGGAAAGGGGTATTACAGGTATGCATCCTATCCCCATACCTTTTCAATCTATATACAGAATAGATCATTCAGAAGACTGGGCTCTATGAGGAATGGGGCATCAGGAGGAAGACTCATCAACAACCTGCATTATGCAGATAACACAACCTTGCTTTCTGAAACTGAGGAGGACCTGAGGTATTTGCTGAAAAAGGTCAACATCAAGAGAACAAAGATTTTCACCAGTGGACAAATTGGCAGCATCATAACAGATGGAGAAGAGATTGAGATTGTTAACAGCTTCAGCTTGCTTGGCTCCACAATCAATACTCATAGTATCAGCATCCAGGATATCAAAAGACAAATTGTTGTGTTGTTGTTGTTATGTGCCATCGAGTCGTTTACAACTCATAGTGACCCTATGCACAACAGCCCTAAACCATGTTCTATCCAGTGTCAATAGAACTGCCTCTGACACACCCATCCCGATTACCCCAGTCACTGAATCAATTCATCTCATAGAGGGTCTTCCCCTCCTGTGCTGTCCCTCCACCCTACCAAGCATGATGTCCCTCTCCAAGGACCTGTCCCTCCTTGCAACATGCCCAAAGTATGTCAGATGAAGCCCCAGAATCCTTGCCTCCAAGGAGTAGCTTGGTTTAACCCTCTCTAGGATGAATCTGTTTGTTTTCTTGGCAGTCCATGGTACATTCAATACTCTTCTCCAGCACCACAGCTCAAAGGCATCAATTCTCCTTCTGTCCTCCCTAGTCATTGTCCAACTCTCTGATGCATAACAAGTGATAGCAAAGACCATGGCCTGTATCAGGCGCACCTTATTCTCCAGAGAGACACCGTTGCTCTTGAATACTTTAGAGAGGTCCCTAACAGCTGACTTTCCCATCCCAATACATTTTTTTATTTCCTGGCTTCTGGTGCCAAGAGTATTGATCATGGAGCCGAGCAAACTGAAGCTGTGAACAATCTCAATCTCTTCACCATCCATCCTGATGCTACCAATTGGTCCAGTGGTGAGAATCTTTGTCTTCTTGACATTGAGCCATCTGCTCTCAGATACTGAAGAGCAACAATGTCAGTCTAGAGACCAAGGTGACCTTGATCCGGGCCATGGTCTTCACAAATACTTGCTATGCATCAGAGAGCTAGACAATGAATAAGGACAATAGATGAACTGATGAGTTTAAGTTGCTGTGCTAGAGAAGAGTATTGAACATACGTTGGAATAAGAGAACAAACAGGTCTGTCCTGGACAGGGTGAAACCAGCTCCTTAGAGGCAAGGAGTCAGAAGCTGTGTCTCACATACCTTGGGCACGTTTCCAGGAGGGACCCATCCTTGGAGAAGAACACCATGCTTGGAAGGATGATACAGGAGAGGAAAAGCCCAGATGAGATGGATTGATTCAGTGACTGATTTAAATAGGAGTAGGTGTGTCAAAGACAATGAAATCTCTCAAGTTTTAAGCAGTGTTCAGAGCAGTTGTACACAGGGTCACTATGAGTGGCAAGCAACTTGACAGCACATAACAGCAACAACAAATCCTCAGCAAGGAAAGAAGGAAGAAAGGGAAGGTAAGAGGTCAGGAAGGAGGAAGGAGGAAGGAAAGAGAGATAAGAGAGGTGAAAAGAAAGGAAGGGAGGAGGGAATGAAGGATTGTGGAAAGGAAGAGGGAGAAAAGAAGGAAATGAAAGGGCACAAAGCAAACTGCTCAAGAATATATTTGAACCACTGGAATTGGCAATGTGTTGTTGTAGATCTACAAAAACAGCAATTTTATTATTTAACCTACTGTAATGAGAGTGGATCTCTCCACTGTCTAGTGCCACCCAGTTCTATCTACCCGTTAGGAGAATAGGGGTGGTGAGTATATGTCCTGATCAACAAAACAGATGTCACGGGGACTCATCAAGGCAGGTGATTCCCGGACAGAGTGCGGGTTGCCCTCAATAGTGGACTTTCCACACCTGTCCTCATCAAGATCGGCTCAGTCTCCTCTTAGGGCCCAAGTGAATACTCACTCGTGGCAGTGACGTGATATGTGGGCCCAGCCACCAATTCCAGTCAGAGGTGCACTGTCCCCCCTGACACCGACCCTCTTCTCCACAAGGCACCTCAAGTCTGTGCCTGACTCTTTCAAAGCCTATGCCTTGCTCTGGCCAGAGAGCCTGTACTGGGTGCGAAGAGGGAGCTAGGAAGCCCTTTGGATTCCTTCTCATCCCTACCCTGACTTCAACCCTGCTCCACCCAGTCCTGGCCTCCCTTTTACA
The DNA here is from genome assembly GCF_000299155.1 of Elephantulus edwardii. Classification (NCBI taxonomy): domain Eukaryota; kingdom Metazoa; phylum Chordata; class Mammalia; order Macroscelidea; family Macroscelididae; genus Elephantulus; species Elephantulus edwardii. The sequence continues at coordinate 707,520 of NW_006399860.1, forward strand.
GGCTCCAACCTACTTTGGAGGTTAGAAGTGAAACATTTTTTTGTCTATTTCTCGCTGCACCGTAACTAGACACATCCTAGTGCACAGCCCCGTCTGTTCATCTAACAGTCATGTGTTTTCTGGGGTAAGGAGCCAGGAGGACACAGATGAACTTTTCAGAAGATGATTTCACCCCAGGCCAATGCCGGCTATTATTGTCAAAAGGACTTTTTGAATTCACTTGAAACTGTCCAAGATATTTCACTGAACACTGCCTGAGGTGCTGGCATTCATTACTGTCCCCTAAAATCCTCCATCTGGTGGCATGTCTGGTTAGCTGGCACTTGAGAGGTTAACCTCATGTGCTGTGCGATCTCCTCCTCACCCCCTATTTATTTTATCATTTTTTTTAAGTGTTAAATGCTCATTTGCTGGCAGTTTGCTCTGCAGGGTCTGGCTGAGGCAAGTATCTATTAAAATCCAAGGCAATGATGTCTCCTTGGGGACTGAAAATCAATAGCTCCCAGGCAGGGTGGAAGATTGTTGTTAACTCAATCAAAGGGAAGGGGCTTAGCAGGGCGGCATCTGATGCCAGAGATCATGGGTCCTCCTTCTCTGCCCTTTCCTTTCTGTCTCTTCATCTCCACGATCCTCAGGAATGTCACTTCTCTTTGTTTCCCTCTCTTTTCTGGTTCTCCAGCTCAGAGACTTTCTCCCTCAGGATCAGCCTCCTCCTTTTCCCCTTGCCCTCTTTGTACGGAGATTTAGTGGCCTAGTGAATAGGGAGTCGTGGAACTAATGCAAAGGTGATGCCTCTCCAGTGGTTTCAATCCACCAGCTGCTCTGCAGGAGAACGATGGGTAACCTCCTCCTGTCCAAGTTATAGTTTCTGAAAACCTGCTAGGAGTTTGCTGTGAGTGGGTTTGGAATCATTGACAATGGGTTAGGTTTCTCTCTTTGGGATTCTCTTATCTCCTTACATCAAGCCCCATGCCATCCCTTGGTGATGCAAACAGTTAATACACTTGGCTAATAAAAACTTAAGAGGTTGGAATGCATACAGAGAGGCACCTTGAAAGAAAGCCCTGGCAACCTACTCTCAAAAATAACCCAACCATTAAAAATCCTAGTGAGGAAAAAAAAAATTAAAAAGAAATTCGTATGAATGAGAGTTCTACTGGGACGCACATAAGTTCACCATAATTAGAAAAGACTTAATGACAACTGGTACAGGCTCCTCATTTAGGTTAGCTAGCGAGGGCACACGACTGCTCACAGGAAGCTGGAACTCCTGCTGACTCTCCCATGCCTGCTCTGTGACCATTTGAGCAAACAGGAAGTTTGAGCAAGTGGCTTTATATTGCACACATACAAAGTGTACACTGTATCTAATGCCAGCCAGTTGATTCCGATCCACAGTGATCCTGTGAATTACCCCAAGGGTTCCCCCAAAGCAATCATCTGTCTAGAAGCAGATAGCTAGATCTTCTTCTGGTACAACTTGGGTTGTTTTATTTTTACATGTTGTGCGCCATCGAATCAGATCCATCTGGCACAGGAGAGATTGCCCATCCCTCTCCAACAGAGCATCTGGTGGATTTGAAACGCCCACCTTTCGGATTGCAGCACAGCTTCTTGCCACTAGGCCACCAGAGCTCTGTAAATTTTGACAGATGGGTACACCCATGAAGCCATCACCACCATCAAGATAATGGGCATGGTCACCACCTCAAAACATTTCTGTGAGCTTTTGTAATGCCTTCTGCCTCTCTCACCCTGCCCACAGGCAACTACTGACCTGCCTTTCAACAGTAACTTAGTTTGAATTTTAATGGAAATATTGGCCAATGCTCAGGTCAATTGTTCATAGGGTTTCTGGCTTTATAAATGTGATTGTTTTCAAGTGGAGTAGGTTTGGAAAGTGGAGGTGTAGAGGTGTTCCAGGTACCAGAAAGGAAAAGACATCAGGAGTCATACAGCACTTAAAAACACCACCCAATGTTATTTTTCGTCTGCCTTTTTTCATTTGATATAATTACTTCACCACAGAGAGAGGAGCTCTGTAGGCCTGGTGGATAGCAAGTTATGCTACCAACCCAAAGGTGGGTGATTTTAATCTGCGGCCCTCAAGCTTGATTTTTAATTATTTTTGGTCAAACATTCTTCTAAGTGGTATAGCACTGGTCTGTGCATTTGTTGTACAAAGTAACTTGGGGTTGCTGTGATGCTAAACACTGTGACACTGATGTGTAAAATGCTATAACGGTTACCTATGGTGGACAGTGTTTGGTGGAGCTCCCAGATTAAAACAGGCTTGGAAGCAGGAGTGACATCCACTTCTGAAATAGCTTGCCTCCAGAAACTCTATGAACTTGGAGAAATGATGAAAGTTATACAAGTGTTCAGGTCTTTCATTCATAGGGTCGCTATGAGTCATCTACGACTCGATGACACTTAACAACAATAATAATTACTTCAAGATTTATAAATGTTGTATATGTTCACAGCTCATTCTTTTTTATTGCTGAATAGTGTTCCAGTGGAGAGAGCATGGTGGTGTGAGTGCAGGAGTCGTGGCAAGCTTCTGGAGTCGACTGCTTTTCCGGGCATGTGTTTGACGTGCAGGTGGTATAGCACTGGTCTGTGCGTTGCTGTACAGAGGTAACTCGTGGTTGCTGTGATGCTGAAGACTGTGACAGTGATGTGCCAATCGTGGTAATGGGCACCCATGGTGGACAGTGTTGACTGGAGCTTCCCGACTAAATCAAGCCTGGAAGCAGGAGCGGCATCCACTTCCGAAATGGCTTGCCTCCGGAAACTCTATGTACGAACAGTGCTCAGGCCATTCGTTCATAGGGTCGCTATGAGTTGTCTACGACTCGACGGCATCAAACAACAACAACAAACAAGTGTTCCAGTGTTTGATATACCACATCTTGGTTATCTCTAAAACAAAACAAATCAATTCTCTAATTTATTGCCATTAAGTAAAAACCAACTCATAGCTGATCCTTTGGAGGTGGTCCGAGATTGTAAACAGCACGGGAGGATCTTCCATCTTTCTCTTGTGGAGCTGCTGATTGTTTCGAACCTCCAAAGAGGTGTTAGCTGTGCAACTCATGAAAGGCTGAGACCTCAGAGCTCCTCTTATAACTGAGTGGCTCATCACATCCCATCATGGGGATGGCTGCATCATTACAGGACTGCTTCTGAGCCTGCCTCATTAACATCAGAGAGGTTAAGGCTTACAACTCACAGGATAATTACATTACACTGAGAAGCAAGGCTTAGTCAAGTTGACATGAATTTGTGGTGGAGTAGGGCGCAATTTAATCCATCATGTCATTTATTTATCCGTTCACATGTTGGATGCACTTTCGGGTTGTTTGCACTTTGGAGTGATGACAAAGATGCCGTGGACATTTCAGTATGAGTCTTTTGATACACATAGCAGGTGGATTCTTCGGGTATTCCGTTCACTTTGTTAGCTCAGCAGCTGCCCGGGCGCAGACCTATCTCCTCGCTTCACTGTCATTCAACACAACATGAAACAGACTTCTTGGGTTCAAACTCTACTCTGCCTCTTACAATGTGATCCCACACTGCCTTGCTGTCTTCACCTGCCTGATATGGATAATAGTTGTCCCTGCCCTTCCTGAGGTTGCTATGAGGATGACATAAGAGTACGCATCTGAGGGGCTGAGCACGAGTGCCAGGAATAATGTCATGTGTCTCATGCCTCTAAGGAGGTGTGAACCTCCCGAATAGGCTTGCTTTTGGGTTTCTGAGCAGTTACTCTACCTCTTCACAGTGGTACTACTTCACAAAGGAGTGGCTGAGCCCTCGCGGAAGAATATCTCCAGAAGGGTCAGTTTTCAAGTGGGGAGTTAACTGAAAAAAATTCTGATACCTCACTTGGAGATTGTTCTTGGGTAGGTAAGAAACAGCGGCAGAAAAAGGCCCTTGGGGTTTTTCTAATTATTTTGCAGAGTGACTCTGAGGACATTTGTTCAGCAAAGTTGTTCCAAAGGCTCTAAGCCCCCTAAAGGTTAATGTAAAATCACATTCATCCAATCAGTCTCCAACACTCAATAACCTGGAAGACCTGGCAAGTAGTGTGTGTGTGTGTGTGTGTGTGTGTGTGTGTGTGTGTGCGCGCACACGTGGCTAGATGATAACCCTCTGCTCCTCAATATGCTTTTCTTTTTTCTTTTTTTTTTAATCTGACAGTTTCATTTATTGTGGGGAGAGAGATGTCACTTGGGTATTGCTTCCCATTTTTATTATTTTTTTACTTTTTAAAAATTTTATGTTGATTTGCATGCAATATTCATATACGTTGTGCTTTATTCATGTACACTGTGGTTCACACATTCCTTCATTCACATTGTGTTTCACACTATTCCCAGACTGGTTTATAAAATTAATCATCATTGATCTATACCCACTGTCACCTCATCTTTTCAGGTCCCCACAAGATCTATCTTAATTCCTTAAGGCCCACCAAACTCTTCCACCCCATGATTTCTCTCCTTCTCATCCTCAGCCACCTCCTCTTCCCCCTTTGGACTTTTATCCACATCTTACTAGCTATCCTATTTTTACAATAATAGTCTTATGCAGTGTTTGTTCTTATGAGACTGAGTTCATTCAATATGACACTCTCTAGATCCTCCCATGTTATGTAGTATTTTTCAAAATTACTGTTTCTAAAGCTGAGTATAGAAATTCCTATGACCCAGCTATTCCTCTGCTTGGAACATACCCTGAGAAAATTAGAACTGAGACACAAATGAAGATTTGTACACTGATGTTCATAGCAGCATTCTTCATCAATGCAAGAACATGGAAATAGCCCATATGTCCAACCACAATTGAATAGATTGAGAAATTGTGGTACGCTCACACAGTGGAATTTTACACAGTATGCAGGAGCAATGATTTAAAAAATTACTACTTAACTTGAGAGGGACTGGAGAGCATGCTAAGCGAACTAACTCAGTCTGATGAGGACAAATACTGTATAAGATCATTATTGTAGAAATAGAAAAATAACTAGTAAAACAGGTGTGGGGATCTAAGGGAGGGGAAGGTAGGAGCAGAGGGGTGAGGAGGGCAAGGGGGGCAATCATAGGGTCACAAAATTTCATGGATTGAAGGAGGGGTGAGTAAAAGAAATTGGCGAGATCCAGAGGGGATCTGGAAAGACAGGGCAATAGTGGACATATTTCAGTGTTGATTAATTTTATAAAATATAATGAAGGGAAGTGATTGTATGAAACACTGTGAATGAAGATAGTGTGGAAAACAATGTATACAATCTTTATAAGCAAACCAGTGTAAAATAAAAATTTATTTTTAAAAAATTTGTTGCTCCTGAGTATTGTATAGTATTCCATCATGTGAACGTACCAAAACATCTCAGTCTATTCATTTGTTGATAGACATTTGGGTTGTTTACACGTTCTCGCTATTGTGAAAAACACTGATATGAACATCAGTGTATAAATCTCCATTTGTGTCTCAGTTCTATTTTCCTTTAGGGATATTTCTAGCAGTGGAATAGCTGGGTCATATGGAATTTCCATGTTCAACTTTTTGAGGCAATGTCAAACTAACCTTCCAGAGCGGTTGTACCATTTTAAGGTCTCATCAACAGTGTATGAGAGTTACAATCTCTGTACATCCTCTCCAACATTTATTGCTTGCCTTCCAATATTCTTTTTTTTTCATTTTTAAAAATTATTATACTAGTTTATTTTAAAATTTGAATACATTGTTTTCCAAAACAGACTCTTCCAATTTCCCTCACCACCCCCCCCACATCAAATTGTACAATTCCATAATTTTCTTAAGTTACAGGACATGGAGATGGAGATAGGTGTGGGGCAGAGAGGCTAATCAGTCCCTCCACCTGTCCCATAGTGTCCCATTTACCCCAGGGGCTCAGAACATAGCTCTCAGAACTGGTTTTCTTGTCCTAGGTAGGCAGGCAAAGTAGAATACTAAAAGCATTTGATTTCTTTGGGATCTTTCTACACTGGGCCTCCAAATTCTGATCCTCCCTTCACTTACTGTATCAGTTAGGACAGACAAGGTTATGCCATGGTGACGTGCAACACAATACTTGTTTATTATTCATTCACCTTCCATGAACAATATAGTTAGCAGGGTTCTGTGGACTCTACAAATATTAGTCATACAAGTGCTCACCAAACAGACTTTATCTCAAAACTTCCCAATAGCAGTGAGAAGAGAGCACAGACGCTTGTTAGTTTTACTCACATTCTATTGGTCAAAGAGGTTACGTGGCCACGACAAACTCAATTCGGCCTGAATTCTATTGGTCAAAGTAAGTCACATGCCCAAAGCCAACAGTATAGAACAGAGGCATGCTGCCCTACCATGTGCCCAAAGGCAGAGAGCTGTAAATACTTGTTTGGTGAACAGCACTAACGATGACCACACTAGCCAGAGGCCTATAAGCCATTTCCTCTTCTGCAAAATAGTGATAACGGATCTCACTCCACAGACTGTTGTGAGGACTGAAAAAGAAAGCTTATGTAAAACCTTCGGTACTGTGTGACTGAATACATTAAAATGATTATAAAGAACTTTAAATTCCCTTTCAGTGAGGTTAGAACTAGGGATATTCATGCCAAGGCTCTTGTACCTCATTTTCAAGACCGTACACATCAGAGAGCTGGACAGAAGAATTGATGCCTTTGAGTTGTGGTGCTGTGAAGAGTATTGAACATACCATGGAGTGGCCAGAGAAGTAACAGATACGTCCTGAAAAGGGTGTGGTGAGAGTTCTCTCTGGCGGCAAGGATGATGAAGCTTTTATACTTTGGACATGTACTAGGTGAGGCTATTTCTTGGAAAGGGACATCATGCTTGGAATGATGGAGGATCTAGTGAAGGACAGGAAGACCTCTGATGAGATAGATTGACACTGTTACTTCAGCAATGGCTTCTAGTACCTCGAGAGGGTGAGGATGAAACAGGATAGAGCAGGTTTCAGGACGGCTGTTCATAGGTTTGCTGTGAATTATACTTGACTCAAAGGCACCTAACAACCACTACAGTATTCCTGACTTCTGGTATCCTAGTGGTAAGAAGCTGTGCTGCCGTCTCAAAGGCTTGTAAACCAGCAGCTGCTCTACGGGAGGATGGGCAATCTCTTCACTTGTGAGCTACTGCATATGAAAGTAGGCTGGAGGGTCAACCATGAGTCGGTTCTGACTCGACAGCACACAACAACAACAGTAGCCAGGAGAAGATGAACACTCTTTGGGAATCAGCTTCCTCTCACCACCTCTGAATCTGACACATGGACCATTTGCACCAGGTAAATCTCCTCATCCCACCTCGCAATCTCACTCTATAATCATATGCAAGACTTCCTATTCCTCAGTTGACTTCTGTACAACAAATCTACACTTCTCTCCAGCTAGAAAGTAGGGACCCAGTGGGAGAGCAGAGAATCCAAGTGAAATGTGAAAGAAATGAAGGTCTAGGAAACACCCAGCATGTGCTGAGCACTATGCTGTGTGCTTGACTCATGCTACCTCATATCAACCCCATAATAGCTTTGCGGTGAGGTAGGTGCCACTATGCTCCTTTCTGAGATGAGGAAACTGGCCCTTGTAGTGGTTACATAACTTGCCTAGAGTTATAGAGATAGTATAAAAGTGGAGCTGGGATTTGAACCTAGATCTCTATACTTGGGAAGACCACACTTCAGACCTGGGTTCCTTTTGTTATTTTGTTCCAATTTCACTTTTATCCTGTTCATAAACTCATCCTACAGCCCAATCTCAAGTTTTTCCTAGAACAAAGTCTTGAGACCTGTTTTGCTATTGGGGGAAATTCCCTCCCTGTTTTGAGAACATGGAGACCGGCTTTTAGTCACTGCTCAACCCAGCTTGCACAGATCCTTTAATCTTTATAGTAAATCAATGTCTTCCTCTGAGAACCAGGGATCTGACAGGAGGAGACTGCTCATCTTTCTCCTGCTGAGCATCTTGTGGATTTAAACATACGTTTGGCTTGTTGTTGTTGTATCGTGCAGAAGGTTCTTCCACAGAGCAGCTGGTAGATTTGAACTGTGTGCCTTCGGGATGACAGCACAGCTTCTTACACCAGGTTGTCAGAGCTCCTTTGGGTTGGCAGAGCAATTCGTTACCACTAGACCACCAGGGCTCCCTATTGTAACAATATTGTAAATATTTTAAGACACTGAGAATTGTCCACACTTGCCTTTGGCCATTATACTGTTTTATAAAGTATCACAAAGTAAGAAAGGTGAATAAAGATCCTGTGTTAGAAGTTACAATGAATTTTAATTACACTTTCGTTAATATTTGAGATTAAAAATAGCTTTTTAAAAAAGACTGATGGGATATTTATAATCCATAACAGTTCTTTACATTCCTTGCTATTTATAATAAACTCTGGTTTCCTTTGTGGCTAAGTCTGTCTCCTTTTGCAAGAAAGGAAGTCGGGCTAAGCCTGCATCTGAGTTAAGGTCTCTTGAGTCTGCACCCCAAGAGATCTCCTCTGAAACTCTGACTCCAGGTGGACATTGGAGGGTTTAACTGGACCATTTGTCAGGACCGACTAATGCCTGTTCTTTCAGGGAACCAAGCACAGCTGCTGGGGTGGGGCTGGAGGCCCAGAAATCTGTGTCTTAGATCTCCAGAACTTGAGAAACCCGTGTTCAGAACATATTTTCCCCCCACATATTAATGCCTAGTGCTAAACTTTTCTTGGAGTAAATAAACCAGAGCACTCCTTAGAAGCCAAGGTGATGAGATGGTCTCACATACTTTGGTCATGTCATCAGGAGGCGCCAGTCTCTGGAAGAGGATATTATGCTTGAAAAAGTGGAGGGTCTGAAAAGGAGAGAAAGACCTTAACTGGGACAAATTGACAGTGTCTGCAGCGATGAGCTGAAGCACAGCAGCAAATGTAAGAATGTGCAGGATCATTGAAGCAAATGAGGGAAAAAACTGTTTAAAAGGGATATGTGATTAGGTATTTTTGTCATGATGTGAAACCAGAGCAAAGGCTGCATAGTGGAGTGGACCTGGAGGGAGGGATTGCAAAACAATGAAAGAACTTTTCTTTTACTTTTCAAAGAGAAG
>NW_006399860.1:716747-745655 GCF_000299155.1 Elephantulus edwardii
TGAAATTAATAATAAAAATAATTTTAAAAACTCATTATTAAAAAAAAGAAAAAGAAAGTGCAGGATCAGGCGAGCTCTCATTGTATACAGGGTCCCTGTGTACGTAGGGTCACTATGCTATGCTGTGCATAAGAGCTGTATGAACTGGAGTAACTTGGTGGCACTGAATGACAATAAAGCCAGCCCTAAGGAAGGGAAAGGGAACAAAACTCACATTCAAGTCACCTTGGGAGACATTTACAGGGCCTATAGGGAGCTCTTTCATTGTTGTTGTGTACCGTAAAGTGAGAACCAACCCATAGCTGACCCTCCAGTGGGTTTTCAGAGGCAGTTAATCGCCAGGGAGGAGATTGCCCATCTTTCTCCTGTGAAGCAGCTGGTGGCCTCCAACAGTGTGCCTTCAGGTTTGCAGTGCAGGTTCTTGCCACTAGGCCTTGTGCCACTGGGGTGTCAGATGCCATAACTATTACCCATGGTGGACAGTGTTTGGTGGAGCTCCCTGTTTAAGACAAGTTTGGAAGCAGGAGTGGCATTCACTTCCTAAACAATATGTCTGTGGAAACTTTATGAACTTGAATAAATGATGATAGTTATAGAAAGGCTTCAGGCCTTTTGTTCATAGGGTCACTATGAGTCATGCTCACTCGATGGCAATCAACAAGACAACAATAGAAAGCTCTGGTGGCCTAGTGGCAAGAAGCTGCACTGCAATCCGGAAGGCACATAGTATGAACCCAATAGCTGCTCCCTGGGAGAAAGATGAGCAATCTCTTCCAGTGAGATTTACTCCCTCAGAAAATCTGCTGGAGGGTCAGCTAAGAGTCAGTTCTGACTCCATGGTAAACAACAGCAACAACAACAACAATATCTTTAAAAGCTGTCTGGTAGGGAGCTCTGGTGCCCTAGTGGCAAGAAGCTGCTCTGCAATCCCAGAGGTGAGCATTTCAAATCCACCAGATGCTCTGCTGGAGAAGGAGGGACAATCTCCTCCTGTACCAGTCAGATCTGATTTGAGGGTATACACACAAAAAAATAATAAAATTTTAAAAAAATTTTAAAAAGCTCTCTGTTATTGTTAATGACGTTCCAAGTGGTCACTACCTCATAACTGAACTTCCAGAAGGTTTTCAAAATCTTTAAATCACACGGGAGCCTGGTGCCTGCCCTTTTTCCTTGGTGCAGTGGGTGGATTCAAACTGCATGCTTCGGGAAGCCATCAAGTCAAATTTAACTCATAGCAACCTCACGTGACATACTAGACCTGCTTCCATACAATTTTCTTGACTGCCAAGTCCTTTTCCTGATGAACTGCTGGTCGGATTTGACAGCCAATCTTTCTGTTAGCACCTAAGCATGTAGCCACTGCACCTCTCAGAGCTCCTTTAAAAGAATCTCCTTGCTATTATTGCTCTTGGGTGCCATCACAGTGATTTCAATTCAGCAACCCCATGTAACAGACAGAACCACCTGTGGCGATCTCTAAGAAGGTGCCCTGGGTGTGTAGTACTTAGGTGCCCCACTGCTAAATGAAAAGTCGCAGTGCAATGGTTTACATTTGCCAGTTGCACACAGTGAAAACATATAGCAGTCTGCTTCTATAAAGATTGTTGTTGTTGTGTACTGTCCAGTGGAAACCAAACCATAGCTGACCCTCTGGTGGGTTTTCAGAGGCAGTATTCACACAGGAGGAGACTGCCCATCCTTCTCCTGAGGAGCAGCTGTTGAGTGGATTTGAACCATGTGCCTTCGGGATTACAGCATAGCTTCTTACCACTAGGCTACCAGAGCTCCATTATAAAGATTAAAGCCTTGGAGAAACTGTATGGGGCAGTTCTTCTCTATCCAATGAAGTCTAGGCAATGAGATTGTTAAATGAATTAATCTTTATGGAAGTAGATTACTTTGACTTTCTCCTGTGAAGACGATGGGTGTGTTGAAAACTGCCAATCAAAAGTTTGTTACCAGCCAAGTACTTAGCTGTTGTGCCAACAGTGCTCTGTAAAAGGTTCTTATTTTTAAAAAAAAAACCAAAGCCCTGACTGACACCCAAGCAGATATATGCACACCCATGTTTATTGCAGCTTTGTTCAGAATAGCAAGGAGTTGGAAACAACCTAAGTGCCCATCAACAAATGAATGGCTAGAGAAGCTGTGGTATATTCGCACAATGGAATACTATGCTGCATTGAAAAACAAGGAACTCATGCAATATTACTCAAAATGGTTGACTCTGGAGAACATTATGCTGAGTGAAATGTCCCAGTCACAAAGGGACAAATATTGCATGGTGCCACTGTTGTAGAATGGGACTGTCCTTGGGGTTGGGGAGAGACTGAGTAAGATGGGTTCAATAATGTATACTGCACTGAAACAGAGGAGGGAGAAAACTGTTTAAAAGAGATATGTGATTAGGTATTTCAGTCATGACAGGAGTCTAGAGCGATGGCTACATGGTGGAGTGGACCTGGGGGAGGGTTTGTAAAATAATGAAAGAATCTTTTACTTTTCCAAGAGGGTAATGTCTGGTGGGGGGGAGCCTTGGGAGGGGACAAATCTACAACAATGAATGAATGGAAATCCAAAGCCTCTGTAAATTTTCACTGAAATTAATAACAAATTTAAATTAAAAAAATGAATTAAGTTAGAGTAAGGATGGCAATGGAACCACCTTACCTCTGTAACTTGATTTGTGCCACTATTAGAACCTCTACTCAGAATATTCTTGCTTTTCAATTTTTGACTCATGCACTTGTAACTTGTTAGTTAAATTTTTGTCTTCTAGGCTGCAACACTTCCATGATACATCTTCAAGGACATGAACATTTACGGCTAAGCACAATTGATAACAGTGCATCTAAATTCCAAAATCAATCTCCATAATAGTCTATGTGTTTCCTACTGCCAAAGGGGCCCTTTAGAGTAGTGAGAGAAGACCTTCACCCTGAAACCCACAGCGTCCCTTTTCAGCAGGAAGTAGCTAAGAGAATACGCCATCCCCTTTTCCTTATGAATCAGGGTGAAGTCTCTCTCAGGGAGGAGTGATAGGGAATGGCAAGGGACACACTGACAAAGGATATTAATCAGAACTGGCTTTGACAAGCACTGTGGCAATTGGACAATTAAAACAGATGTGGGGGGGGAAGAAGAACGAACTGGGGATGAGGGTGGAGAAAACAGTGCAACAACGAATGAATGAAAACCCAAAATCTCTGTAAATGTTCAGTAAAACTAATAAAATTTAATTTTAAAAAAAATGCAAAGCCAAGAAAATTTCACTACCATTGAGCCAATTCCAACTCAAAGAGACCCTCCATTGGATTTTTGAAGCTTTAAATCTTAAAGGTAAGGAGATTGTTAAACTTTCTCCCAAAGGCTCCTGATAGATTTGAATTTCTGGAGACACACAGCCTTTGATTGGGAGTGATGAGTTATATTACCAGATTGGAAACAGTTAAATGCTGGGCTAATAACCAAAAGGTTGACAGTTCAGACCCACCCAGCAGTGTCTCAGAAGTCAGGCTTGGCAATATGTCACAACCTTGGAGTCATTTTAATCTGCACACAGGGGTTTGCCTTGAAAATTCTACAGAGCCATTTTAATCTGCACACAGGAGGTTGCCTGAGTTGGAATCATCTCCACAGTCCCTAACAACAGGTATCTTTCCTTGTTCTGTTGCTGTAATGTTGCTATTGAGAGCTGTGCCATGCTTGAGCGATGTGGGCCAGATGGCTGTCCAAAGAAGCTGCAGGAGGATTTTAACTACAGTAGCGTGAGAGGCTCCTGCCTTGGAGAGGGCGCCCCACACCTCCCCCAGGTTTCCATCTGCCCAGACGCCCACAGCTCCTGTCAGGAGAAATGACAGAGGGAGGCCCCAAGATGCCTGGGGGAAGGGCTTCAACTCAGGACAAATTAGGAGGCTCCAGTTGGATTTCAGTTCTCAAGTTGACCCACTGTAGAGGCAGTGAGTGTGTGTGTGTGTGTGTGTGTGTGTGTGTGTGTGTGTGTGTTAGCCTGTTTCTGTCAGGCAGAGAGGAAAGCGTTCGAGGTGGGGAACAAACAGGCAGATAAACCAGCTAATCCTGAGAAATTTCAGGGTTTAGGAAGAAGGCAAGGAAAGGGGAAGAGCAGCTGGGAGGAGGCAGAGGGAGTGTGAGAATAAACCAGAGAGGAAGCAGTGGCCTGTTGAAACTGGACAGAGACCTGAAGTGGAAATAGAGTTGTTCCTCTGACTGTTTCACCTAAATCTCCCCAACCTGTGGCATAAGCCTCTTTCCCACAACCTGTGACCAGTTACTGTTCACCACCTCGGCACTGCAGAATCCAGGCATCAAGGTCCAGACACATCTGTTCTGATGCTCCTGGGTGGTCCAGGAAGGGGATGCTGAAGTGCCTGGGGCAGCTGAATCACTGGGCCCCTGAACTCTATGAGATCTGAGTTTGCAGTGCCTAGATCTCCCTGCTCCCGGGCTCATCAGGAGGGAGGCAGAGGAGGCAGTGAGGCTATGGAGACATTTCCTAGCAGCGTGCCTGTGAGTCAGAGAATCACCTACTGTCAGAAGTCAGAGGACCTCCTGCAGGCAGGAAACCACAGTTTCCCAGAGAAACCCAGAGGAGGCAGGAGGGAATGGAGCTTTCAGAACGCAGAACAAGGATCACAGGGTGATGAATCCGGACAAGCTGGGCCAGCCCTACTCTCATCTCCTGGCAGTAGGTCGAGGTGCCATGGAGAGTAGGAAATCAGACACATGAATTCAAATCCTGTGTTTGTTATTTCTATGCTGGGTGAGACCGGGTTTCTCCATGTGCAAAAGTGAAAAGAAAAAAAAAAACCCAAACCAAAAACAAAAACCATAAAAATCCAAAACAAAGTTTAGCTCACGAGGTTATAATGAGATAAGATCAAACCCATAAAGTGCCTTGTGTATGGTAGTCCTCGCCATGATTTTGGCCAGGAGAGAAGTGTGTGTGTTCATTCTGCTGGCCTCCTGCTTTAGAGGGGTGACCCACTGTGCCCAGGGCTTGTAGGGGTTCTTCTGGGCTCACATGTTAGGATATGTTCATGTTGTTGTTAGGTGTTGTTGAGGTAAGTGCGAGTCACAGTCAGTCATTCTGTGCCATCTCTGACATACTTGAGCCCATTGCTGCAATCACTGTGTCAATCCATTTCATTAAGGGTCTTTTCTTTGACTGACCTTCCACCTTTCCAAGCATGATGTCCCATTCAGAGAAACAGCCTCTCCTAACCACATGCCCAAAGTATGTAAGACCAAGTTTCATCACCCTTGCCTCCAAGGAGCACTCTGGTTTCACTTTCTCCAAAATATATCTGTGTGTTCTTTTGGTAGTCCATGGGATATTCATCATACTTCTCCTTCACCACAGCTCAAAGGCACTGATTCTTCTGTGAAACCTCACTACCACTGAGTAGATTCCAACTGAAAGGGACCCTCTATCAGGGTTCTGAGCATGTAAATCATATCGAGAGGAGACTGCTCTTGATATGAGAAAGCGTTCTCTCTCCAAGCAGCTGGGTTAAGATTTTGGAGTAGCATTGCAACACTACAGACTAAATTATCAGAGCAAGAACCCACAATGACACCCCCATACCCACATTCCACCCTATCCTAACTCACTGCTTCTCTGTTCTCCTCCTCTTTGCGATCAGGATGGAGGGAGGTGGAGGAATGTTGATTTACCCTTGAAATGATCTTTGGTTTTGATCTGACCTTAACAAGGGCCTGAGTGGCTACTGAACCTAGCAGTTATCAGTGGGGGTGAAGGGATAGGGAAAGATAAAGACAATGTCAGCAGATGCATCCTTAGATCCTAGTCCACACTCTTGCCAGAATTCCTGACTTGGTTTCATCATCTGATGGTGATGCAAGAGGCGTGGAGTCAGACTCCTCTTGCTCCCTCCCTTCCCCTACGCCCAGAACTCTGTCCACATCTGGAACCTCAGCTGGGTCTTCATCTTGGGCCCTTTCCAGGCCAGAGAACTGGGTAAAATGAGGAGGAGGGAGGGCAGCTGGTGAGGAGTCCTGTGAATGGCCCCAATGTTGGGCGCGGGGTGAGGGGGAAGGGAGGAGGAGCCAGCACTCAAGGAAGGGAGCCGGCCTAGATAAGGAATTGTGAATTCCCACAGCTCTGGGCTCTCCAGGACTGCCCTGTGTTTAAAAGTCCCTCCTTGTCCTTTATATGCCATTCCTGCAGGCAGCTGCACTCCTCCTTCGTCCTCGTCCTCATCCTCACCCACTGGAAGCCTGCCTCTGTCCAGGTGCAGGGAGCTCAGTGCCTGCTTTGTTCCCTTCTCTCTGGGGGCAGCCCAGGCCTCCCACACTGACCCTCTGCCCCCAAGTGCCACAAACAAACAGTGTGAGCCGCGCCAATGGGATTGTGAATAGGTCATAAAGGTCAATAGGACCCAGGTCCAGAAGAAGGGAGGGGCCTGCCTGGGCTAGGACTGGGACAGAGGCGCTGGACAAGAGCATACTAATCTCACCAGTAAGCAACCATGTGATGAGGATGACGGGCAGGGGGCTCCTTTTAGTTGCAAGCTAGCAAGAACTCTCCTTCAATAAAGGCTGGCGAATTCACTGGGATAAATGCAGAAAGGACACTTTTAAAATACAACCCGCTAATGGCTGTGGGATGCTTTGAAGTGTGGCACTCCGCAGCGGAGACCTGGGTTCTCACCCTGCTTGGCCACGACCTCGCTGCAAGCGACCTCGCTGCATGATCCTGGGTAGTTCCCCTCCACGCATCCGTTTCCTCATTTATGAAACGAGGGGTCCCATCAGCCCGAGTTCCTGCCACTCTGGGGCCTAGGCTCGGATGCGGGTAGTTTCTGCGCCCCCTACCCTCGCACCCATCCCCCAACGCCAAAATCCCGCCCGCCCTCCCGTCGCCGGGTGGAAGCGAGCCAAGAGGTCTCTTTAAAGGCTCAAGGCCCTCCCCCTGTGGCTAGTTCGGGCCTTCGATTGGTGGATCTGGGAAGGGGCGGAGCCCAGGCCTGGCTCGAGCGGGGCTCGGAGGCGGGCCCTGGGCCAGGCCGGCCCCCGCCCCCTTTGTTCGCGCTGCGGCGGGAGGTGGCGGCGAGGGTGGGAGGTGTGTGCGCGCGTGTGCCGCGCGGTGGGGAGCGGCGGGTCGCGCCGCCGGCTGTCAGCTAGCTCGGCGCCGCCGCCCGATGGCTCGAGGAGGCGCGCGAGCCCAGCTCTGGGGGGCTGCCCCCCGCCGCGGGTGATCCCCTCTGCCGCCCGCGACTATGTCACCTCCACCCGCCGCGGTAGCCTCTGCCAGCAGTGCCCACGTCCCCGCCTCCCGCAGCCGCTGCCTTGGACATTGGCCCCCGGACCCTCGCCCCTGATCCACGCCCGGACCTCCGAGCCAGAGGACCATGGCTGGCCAGGGGGACTGCTGTGTCAAGGTGGCCGTCAGGTAGGGAACCTGGGGCGCCAGGGCGCGCGTGGAGAGGGCGCAGGCTTTGTCTCGCGTGGGCGCGGGGCTGGGGGCGCGGGGCGCCTTTCGAGCCGGTGGCTGCGCTCCGGAGGAGGGGCCGGTGTGGACGGCTGGAGGGCGCCGCGCGCTGGCCCGGCTGCCGTAGGAGAACGGCGGCCCCAAGGGCTGCTAGAAGGTGGCTTTGTTTGGGTGGTAATTTCGGTCCCCTCTTGGGAGCCCTTAATGATCAGAAAATCGAATAAACAAGGAAATCCGGTATTTCACACCCAGCCCTGGCCCAGGCCGGAGCGTCTGTGTGTTTCCTCTTCGCCTCCCCATGGGGCTGCTGTCCCTTAACGGGGATATTGGAGGGAGAAAATGTCCCCTTCATCCACCCCAATCAGCGAGTTCTGTGTTCCCGGTCCCGGTAGGGAAGGCGCTGCATCGCCCCCAGGGAGCCGGTTCCTCAGACAAAGATCGGGTGTGAGGATGAATGGATGGTGCCGTGGCCTCCAATAGGGAATGAATAGCTTTGGAAGAGCATCCTCCTGGCCCTGTCCCAAAAGGAGATGGGTCTAGAGGAGAGAGGAAAAGGTGTGTGGGAGATTTTGCTTTGGAGAGGACTCGAGGATGTGAGGAGAACGCCCATCCGTGGGGACACTCAGGTACCGTCTGATGGGGGAAGGCTGCACAGCTTATCAGGGCTTCCATTCTCTGGCACTTGAGAGGTGATTTCCTGACAGAATGGAGGTGGGAAGAGGCCATAGCAGGGGTCCTTTAGGAGGAGTACTAGAGAGAGGGGCAGGGGCAGGAAATACTGCAAAGTTGAACGTCTGCGCCCTTTGTCATGTTGGGTGGAGAGCGTTTGTACCACATCACCTCTGCTTGTTTTGTTTGGAGATGTTTCTTTCCGAGGAGGGTCTGTTGATGGGAGCCTTCTAATTTGGAATTGGCCCCCAAAGCAGGGATGATGGAGGCAAACTGCCATCTCTGCCCCGGTGCTATGTGTTTGAAGTGTACGGCCCCAGGTCTCAGATAGGTCTCTGAGGTTAGACCTCTAGGTGCCCTGGGTCATAGGTGACCCAGATTCTAGGGATTCTTGGAAGTCCCTTCCAGACAGAGGCAGTGGTGACCGTGAAGAAGCCTGCCACTTCCAGGCCCAGAGTAGGTACCCCTGTCACCTGGCCAGCCCGTTGCAGCCTGGAAAGAAGGAAGACCACAGAACTGATCTGAGGCTGAGGGAGGGAGATGGAGGCACCCCCACCCATACACCCGCCAAGTCACACTCCAGGCATCACTTGAGCACAGTCTTCCAGCCCCCAACAGCCAGAGAGACAAAGAGGAGCCCTGCAGGTGCCTGGTGGGCTGGCTGGGGTGGGGCCGGCGTCGACTGGGCTGACATTGCAGTAGGATCCTGTGGAGGCTGAGGGAGGGACATCCCTGGGTGAAGGGGTGGGAGTGAAAAATGTAAATATGACATCTGCAGCAGTCTGGGTGAGACCAAGAGCATCATAAAAGGGAAATGAAGCTTCCAGTGTAAGTGTGTGTGTGTGTAGTGGGGGTAGGGGAAAAAGGAGTTTAGGGTGCCCCTCCACTAGGGGCTTTCCTTTGGACTGCCTTGCCAGGAGAAAGCCAAGTAAAGCCTTCACTACCTCTTCTCAGTGACCCCCCCAGCTGGATGGAGTGTATGGGGTTCCTTGCCTCACCCTGAAAGTAGTCCTATGGGATTGACATTTTGTGCTACATAATGAAAGGAAGCTGGTGCTCCCCCTTCTTGCTTCCCTCTGCAAAGTATCTGGGATCTTTCCATGGAAAGGGGTTTGTGCCTGCCCTTTGAGCTCTGGTGTGCAGGGTGTGGGTACCAACTCTGAGCCCTACTCAGACCTACATCAAGCTCTGATGCCTTGAACCTGATCAGAATGGAGGGACAGGGGAACTTGAGCATCAGAAAAAGGGGTCCAGGAATACGAAGGCCTCTCCTTTTCTCCCTCACCCCCAGCACGAGTGGGGCACACCGCAGACCTCAATGGGCAGTGGTCCGTGGAAGGCAGACAATGCCTGGACAGGAACCAGTTTCTAATCAGAGGGCTATGGCTGGAACTGGGACTGGGGAGCAGAGCAGATGGTGCCAGTGCGGGGCTGCAGTGCAGAGTTTTCCACGCTTTTGGATCCTCTTCTACTTCCACCCTCAGGCCCACCACCCCAAAAGATCTCTTGCCCCCAGTGAAAGGACAGCGTGGGTGCACTCGAGTATGGCAGGAGTGGTACATTTGTGCTTGTTCTTTGTGCCATTGAGTCAGAACAGAATCATAGCTGACCCTCCAGTGGGTTTTCAGAGGCAGTGAGGTGCACAGGGGGAGATTGTCCATCCTCTCCCATAAGAGCAGTGGTGGGTGCTAACCTCTTGTCTTTAGGGTTGCAGTGCAGGTTCTTACCACTAGGACACCAGAGCTCCCTCAGCATTTTTGCTTAGGACAAGACTTTTTTTATTTCTGAGGGTCCAGGTTCCTCTGTCTTTCTGGAAGTCTAAAAAAGTTACTTGTATCTAAATGCAGGACTTTCTCAGTTTTCATAAGAATTGCTTGGGGTGAGCCCAGGAGTCCAGCTCTCTGGAGAATGAGGCAGAATGGAGGTGGACTTGGTCTGGCATGTGTGGACGCGTGGGACAGTGGCTTCTGAGGGTTGTTGGTCCAGGGCCATGACCCCTAATCTTTTTAGAATTAGGAGCATAGTGGGCTGTGGGCAGAGAGCCCTGAGGAAGGCTGGACTGAGAGAGAGCTTGGAAGGAAGTTTTGAGAACCTGGGACTTCGGAATAAGAGAAGGTGTAGATCGTAAGCACATCACCCCAAGGCCCCTTAGCTAGGTCAAGTCTGATTCATCTGCCTCTGAATCTGGTTAGCTCTGAACCAGGACCAGCCCCTCTGGCCTGCACTGTGATCCCTTTATCCTCTAATCCTGGATGATAAGGACTTTCAGCTCCCTGGTCAGACTGGCCTGGAGTCAGCTTTAACCTGATGTTCCTCCCCACCCCACCCCGGACAAAAAGCTATAGAGAGGTGAGACAGATACAATCCACCCAGGCTGCAAGCATATAGGTCTGACAAGTAAAGGAAGAAGGGGAAGGGGGTGGCTGTTAAGACATGCAAGTTGGTAAAGTTGAAATTGGGGAAGGAAGCCAAGTCACATGGCAAGTTTATTTAAGACCCTTTCAAGCCCCCGTCTCTGGGAGCTAACGCTGAGGGGAGCCCTTCACATTCCCTAGCTCCCTCCAGCCCCTTATCTCTGCCTTCCTTCTCTATGCTTCCTTCCTTTAGCTGGCTGGGAAGGAGGTGGTGCCCTTGGCAGTCCCACTTCCATCCATTAATTCTACAAGGTTGAGCAAGGGGGTGGGGAAGGGATGGATGGAGTACCAGCCAGTGGCTATTAATGTTATTAATAGGTTGCCTCATCCGTCTCACAGTTGGGTTCCCTAGCTGTAGTCATCTCGCTATGTCCAGGCTACCCTGAAACCTTGATCAACAATTGAATTTTTAATCCAGAACATCGGTGGGTTAGGACAGAGAAATTGAAGAAAGAAGAAACTGAAGATGAGGATAGGCCAGTGGCTTCAGAGTCCTGCCTTCTGTTCTGACAGTGTCCAAGCCCAGCTAAGACCAATCATGGCCAACGATGTCCCAAGTCTTGGAAACTGAGGTCCAGACAGGACTGAGTGGAGCCTGTATCGAGTCTTGGTTGGTGTCCTCCTGCTGCAGAAATAGGGCTTATGTCATCATAAGGAAGTGGATCGGAGGAACCACAGGCCCCGGAAACCATCCCCCACCCCTCCACCACCCTGCCAGCCTGCCTGATTGGATCTCAGCTTTTGAAAACTCTAGAGTAGGGTGGGGCTGAGCAGAGGAAGTGGCAGAGGTGAAGATCTATCTGTGCCTGGCAACGTTATTTATTCAAGCTTAGTGCAGTTCATTTTCTGGCAAGATGATTGGCCCCTGCTCTATTTGCCCTTCAGGGCATCAGTTTTCCCCCCAGTGGAATGGGAATCTGAGGTCTCGAGCTGCATGTGGGATTTGTACTTCCTTGGTGAAGAGCAGTGGTTTGAATAGATTAGAAAACATACAGTCCTTGGAGGAAACAAGATGCAGTGGTGGGATCCTTAATAAATAGAAATTGCCCTAAACAAGTGTACCCAAACTTTCTCTCTAGTTTAAGCTGTGGTAAACTATCTGGTAAAATGAACAATTAATTCATCTCCAATCTTTTTCTTTCTTTTTCCATTTTTCTATTGGAAAGCACAGTTATGATATTTTTAAAAAGAAAAAAATGTTATTTTATATTGGTTTGCTTAGAAAGTTCATATACATTGTTTCACACTATCCTTCATTCACATTGTGTTTCATAAAATCATTCCTATTAATTGTATGTTCTAAAAGTAATCAACATTGAACTGTACCCACCATTACTGACTCTGGGGTCTGGATCTGAAATAGGGATCTGGAGAGACAGCCATGGTGGGCACAGTTAGGACTTAAAAAAATTTTATTTCTTTATTTGGATGAGCATTTAGAAATTATGTTTTACTTTCATAGACATTTGTTTTATAACATTGTAATGACCACTTCAATCATTCATACACATTTTTAGAATCTTACATTGCTTTGTATACAAAGTTTGTCTACCTTGTGTTTCACACCATCCTTCATTCACATTGTATTTCATATAATAATTCTCATTATGTTTTGTAAAATCACCATTAAACTATACCCACCATTACCCTGTCTTTCCAGATCCCTGCCAGGTCTTTCCTATTTCCTTTATCCTCCTCCATCAGCCATATTGCACAACCTGATTTCCCTTCTGCTCACCCTTACCCCTCTGCTCTCACCTCTTTCTCCCTTGGATTTCTTACACATGTTTTACTAGTTATATTTCTGTTTTTACAATAATGGTCTTATATTTATCCTTATGAGACTGAGTTAGTTCACTGATCATAATGCTTTCCAGCTTCTCCCAAGTTACAAAGTAATTTTCAAAATCATTGCTCCTGAGTGCTGCATAATATTCCATTGTGTGAACCTACAACAATTTCTCAATCCTTTAGACTGTGATTAGACATTTGGGCAATTTTCATGTTTTTGCGATGGTGAATAACGCTGCTATGTACATTGTTGTACAAATCTTTGTTTGTGTCTCAGTTCTAATTTCCTTGGAGTATATTCCTAGCAGTAGAATAGCTGGTTCATATGGATTTCTATGTTTAGCTTTCTGAGGAAATATCGAACTGCCTTCCAGAGTGGTTGCACCATTTTAAAATCCCACCAACAGTGTATGAGAGTTCCCATCTCTTCACATTCTGTAACATTTATCTCTTGCTATCCTATTAAACTTTACTACTGCAGCCTCCAATATGGATTGAGGCACAATGTCAAGAAGACAAAGATTCTCACCACTGGGCCAATTGGCAGCATCAGGATGGATGGTGAAGAGATTGAGATTGTTCACAGCTTCAGTTTGCTCAGCTCCACAGTCAACACTCACAGCAACAGCAGCCAGGAAATTAAAAGACACATTGCCATGGGAAAGTCTGCTCTTAGGGTCCTCTCTAAAGTACTCAATAGCAATGGCGTCTCTCTAGAGAATAAGGTGCATCTGATACAGGCTATCTTTGCTATCACTTGTTATGCTTCAGAGAGTTGGACAATGAGTAGGGAGGACAGAAGGAGAATTGATGCCTTTGAGCTGTGGTGCTGGAGAAGAGTATTGAGGGTACCATGGACTGCTAGGAAAACAAACAGATTCATCCTGGAAAGGGTTAAACTGGGTGCCTCCTTGGAGGCAAGGATTCTAAGGCTTCATCTAACATACTTTGGACATGTTGTAAGGAGGGACCAGTCCTTGGAGAGGGACATCATGCTTGGGAGGGTGGAGGGGCAGCGCAGGAAGGGGAAGATCCTCTGTGAGGTGGATTGATTCAGCGACTGGGGTAATTGGAATGGGAATGTCAGAAACAGTGCCATTAGCACAGGACAGAGCAGAGTTTAGGGCTGTTGTTCATAGGGTCGCTATGAGTCGCAGGCAACTCGACGGCACATAACAACAACTGCTACTGGGGTGAGATGGTATTTTATTGTGATTTTGATTTGCATCTCTCTTATTGCCAATGATTTGAGCATTTCTTCATGTGTCTGTTGGCCATCCGAATGTCTTCTGTGAAAAGTCTTTCCAGAACTCTTGCCCAATTTGTAATTGTGTTATCAGTCTTTTTTCTTTTGCAGGCATACACATTTTTATTTATAACATTGAAATTACAGTTTCATTGGATCACTCATACACATTTTATAACATTAATTACCATTTCTTAATATAATTAATTGAGGAGTCTGGTGGCTTAGTCATAAGGAGTTGCCAACATAAAGGCATGTGATTCAAATCTACCAACTACTCCTTTGGAAAGAAAAATGGGGAATCTCTTCCTTTGCAATTTATTTCTTCTAAAACCCCTCTGGAGGGTGAGCTTTGAAGTGGTTCCAACTTGCTGGTACATTATAACAAGAACAATTTAATTAATTAATTGCAATATCTAATCAACCCCTTATTATCTATTGCCTTCTCCTTCACTCAGCTTACCTATTAATGAAATGGTTTTGCTTAGTTTATTATTATTTTTTAAATTTGGGTGAAGGTTCACAAATGATATTGATTTTTCATACAATCATTCAGAGAGATTTTTTATTTTATCATAATAATTACCTTTGATTAATGTGATTAATTTATTATAATACCTAATGAACTCCTTCCTTTTTTAAAGAACAGAAAGCATATGATGATAGAAGGCTGACTGAATAGGAATTAGCTAACAAAAATATTAATGAGCACTTACTTTGTGCCAGACATTGTGACTAAATTACCTCACTTAACTCCTCTGTAACCTGAAAGGTAGCTTATATTAACCCCCGTGTCATAGATGAGCAAGCAGAGAAAAAGTGCAAATAATTCTGAGTCCCACAGCTGGGAAAATGGTGGAGTCTGGATTTGAAGCCAAGACACTTATTTCCAAACACGTGTTCAAGCTGCCTCCTCTTTCTGCTGCTACCCAGCTCTGTCTTCTGTGTCTTTGTGCCGCAGCTTCTTCATATGCTTTCCTGCATGAGCGTGAGTATGGGAAACTGCTTTAGAAGCAAGGGAGTTGCCAGTCTTGATTCTCTTTGTAGGGCCACTTAGCATGGAGCTGCCTATCACCACTATGGTCTTATCTCTTGTGTAACTTGTCTTATTTCTTGCTCTCCATTTGAGGGTGTCTCCATCCTCCCTTCCTTCGATGCCTACAGCAGTCCCTGGGATTTGCCTTGCCATCTGAGTGCCACTTTATCATTTTCTTGGGAAGGTAGTTTGGGGGTGTTAGACCTCCCCTTGTTACTTCTCCATGCTCCCCTCCCAGTCACCAGGCAAAGGTGTCCTGGGTCTTCTGTCATTGATGGTTATCTTGGAGCTGATTCCAATACATGTGTTTCCGAGTAGAATTGCCTCCTAGGATTTTCTTGGCTGTAATCTTTGCAGATCACCAGGGAAATTTTCTGTAGGACTACTGGGTGGGGTGCTGAATGGGTTTGAATCCCTTTTTGGTAAGCAACGGGCTTAACCATCAGCATTACTAAGGTTCCTCCTGCTTTGCATAATTTTTTTCTTCTTGTTTTAAATTTTTAAAAATTAATTTTAATGAACGTTTACAGAAACTTAGGGTTTCCAGTCATTCGTTGTTGCACTTTTCTCCCTCCCCACCCCCCAATTCACTCTTCTCCTTGAAAAGTAAAAGAAAAACTCTTTCATTGTTATGCAATTCCTCCTCCCAAGTCCACTCCACTGTGCAGCCTTCGTTCTGGATTTTTGTCAAGACAATAATACCCAATCATATATCCCTTTTAAACAGTTCTCTCCCTCATCTGTTTCAATGCAACATACACCACTCCACTCCTCCTTCTCTGTCTTCCCTCAATCCCCATGTCAGTCCCATTTTACAATAGTGGTCCTATGCAATATTTGTCCTTTTGCGACTGAGATATTTCACTCAGCATAATGTCCTCCAGGGTCACCCATTTTGAATACTATTTCATGAGTTTCTTGTTTTTCAATGTTGCATAGTATTCCATTGTGTGACTATACCAGAACTTCGCTATCCATTCGTTTGTTGATGGACACTTGGGTTGTTTTCAGATCTTTGTTTTGCGAACAAAGCCATGATAAACATGGGTGTGCAGCTTTGCATCATCTTATAGTACTCTCCCTTTAGGGGAGCTCTGATGGCTCAGTCGGTGGGGAGTTGAACTGCTCACTGAAAGGCAGCGCCTCTCTGGTGGTTCCAATCCAAATCTACCAGTAACTCCTCAGGAGAGAGATGACAAAATCTTTTCCCATCCAATTTACAGCCTCAGAAACCCAGTGGGGAGTCAGCTATGAGTCAGTTCCAACTTGAGGGCAATGAGTTTAGTTGCGTCTTCCTTAGAACAGCTGGATGTGGGACACTGAGAGGTTGGCTGCTGAGACGGTGAGGGGTGGTCAGGAGAGGAGTTGGTCCCCAGAGATCCACCCCTAGTCCTGAGGGAACCCACTCCTAGGGTGCTGGAGCTGACTGGGAGGAGCTGCGAAGCAGCTGGTGGCAACAGTGCCAGTTACAGTGGCTGTTCTCTGCGGAACTGGAGTCTGGAAGGGTTTGGAAAAGAGGGAGTGCCCTGGTCTATCTCTGCCCGTAGATACCTGGGTCCCTATCTCTGCCTTCTTCAACGGAAGTTACCATTAGAGCAGAGCTGGACACCACCTCTGCATTCTCTAGGCTGGGCTGGTCCTGTCTGGGGCTGGAGTGAGAAGCACAGTGGTGAACAGGCTTGTGTGTGGCCTGGGGGGTAGGGGTGGGAGGAATGCAGGGGGGGTGCTGGGGACCAAGGCCAGTGTGGTTAGATAGGCTCACTGCTCTCCAGAGCCAGCTTTCTCAAGCTGGCCCGCCTGTTGCGCTGCATTCCTCAGCAGGGGAGCGTCCCTGGGGGCCCAGTCCCTACAATCTGGTGAGCCGTACCCCCCACCAGATGCAGATGCTGTCATAGCTTCATAGCTCTGGACTCTGGCGTTCCAGGCTAAGCTGGGCTCCGCTGTGTCTCTGTCTCCCGGGAGGTCATGGGAAACCCCTGCCAGATGCCCGGAGATGGGGATGGGAATGGAAGAGGGTTGCTGAAGCACAGCTGAACAGGGCTTCCCTGCACTAGGCTCTCCCCTCTTCCCAGGCCCTGGGGGTGGAACAGTCAGCCAGGCTTGTGCCGTTGGGGATATCCAGCTCAGAACAGGGACTGTCCCTTGTCAACCACTCCTCCACATCCCCAATACACTCCCCCTACCCTCCGCAACGCTACTCACCTGCCAGTTTTCCCTGTGCCTTGTTTTTAGCCTTTCTGAAGAGTTCTGCCCCACATAGCTGGCACCCTGATACCCTAACAGGGAGGACAATGGAACAAAACCCTCCCCAAGCGGCCTGGTACACCCTTCTGTTTGACTGCTGGTACCTGAGCATTACCCAGAGGTCAGCAGTCAGGACTCTGGGGTGAGCTGAAGGAAACATCAAGGATACCTCCTGAGGAAGAGGGATCTAGAGCTCTGAACCCCAGTTTTTCTGAGCTGGCAATCCAAGTCTTCGTAGATTTTCTTGGAGTGTGCCATTACTCTCTGTGCTCTTAGGAACGCGTAAGGGGGCAGACGTCAGGCAGAGGGCTTGACAAGACCCCTGTAGAAGGCCTGTTAAGGGCTTCATAAACCCATGCCCTTTGCCCACACAATACAAAGCCTTCTTGTTTGAGGGGTACAGAGCCAGCCTGGCTATTTTTCCTGAGGACAACCTCAGGAAAGTTGTGGCTATGGGAGAGTCTGAGAAGTAAGAGAGGGAGAAATTTCATGTGTGGCTCCACATCTTACCTCTGCAGCTTAAAGAGCGGATACTCCAAACCGCATGGTGCCATCGCCCTGTTTTAGAAAGGACCCGGCCACTCTGGGAAGATGCCATCTCTGGGCTAAGTCAGCTAAAAACTCCCGGGTGTCTGGGAGCCAGACTCCCCTGAGAGAACAGGGATTTTGCTTCCAAGCCGCCTTCCTGAGAGCTGGCAGGCTGCCATGGGAGGAGGAGAGAGGATGCTCATTAAAGTGGGGGTGTAGATGTCCTCTCTCTCTGTAGCCAAGGAGAGCCCAGATCTTCAGGCAGGGAAGCCACCTCCTGGGTTCTCAGCTCCATGCTTTTCTGTGCACCAGGCTTCAGCTTTTTAAACAGTCAAATGGGGGGCGGGGGGGGAGATGCTTTCCCAACAGAGAGCTCATGGCACTGCTGGCAGCTGTTGGTAGGATCAGGCGGTGAGATTCTGGGAGGGTATCAGTTTTCATCAGTCCAGCCTGCTCACCCAGCGTCCTGCAGAGCTGCTCCATGGACACAGCAGGACCTGGTACAGGCGGGTTTGGTTTGAATTTCATCTCCACCACTGATGAATTGTGGGACTTCAGGCTGGTTAAATGTGACCTTTCTGAGCCTCAGTAAGATGAGGCGGGGGAATGTCCGGCCTCACTGCATTGTCCTAACACTTAAATGTATCTTTTCATTGTTATTCGGTCAGAACTCGTAACTAGCTGACCCTCCAGCAGGCTTCCAGAGGTTGGAAATCACACAGGAGGAGATTGTCCGTCTTTCTCCAGAGGAGCGGTTGGTAGATTCAAACAGCAAGAGCAGAGCCAACTTTGGGCGAGCAGTCTAACTCTCGATGGAGTTCTTAAATGTATTGTTGCTGTACTGTCAAGTTGGAACCTGCTCCTAACTGACCCTCCACCAGGTTTTCAGAGGCAGTAAGTCACGTGGAGGAGATTGCCCATCTTGCTCCTGCAGAGCCATTGGTGGCTTTGAACCATATTCTTTTGGATTGGCAGCACGATTTACCACCCGAGTTCACTCTTAAAATCTTAGTGCATATACAAAAGTTTGACTTACATAGTGAATCTTTCAAGAACCGGAACTCTTCTGAGTTGCCTTCATCTTCTGCCCTTGACAAGGTGCAAGTTTAGCACGTATCCATTTCTTTCTCAGTGGAAAATATTTTTGTTTTCCTTCCCTGAAAGGTTCTGACTTTCTCAGGTGTTACTGAAATAAGTTCTCCAAAAGAATTAGGTATTGTTTTTAAACAAGGCTGAAAGAGAATGCACTACTACCCTGGCAGAGGTGGGGCGGGGGGAGAGTGGAGAAAGACCTCAGAATGATAATAAACTAGTGATTTTCAAAATTCCACAATCTCTTCTAAGTTCCCCATCCCACCTTCTTCTTCCAGGGTTTAACAATCTTTCTAGGCAGGAAGTTCTATCTGCTAACTTATCTAAATCCCTCCTGCTGTATGGGGTTTCCGTTTGATCTGGCTCTGTCACAGATGAGGAAGAGCTGGTCTCTGGATAGTCAGAGTCTAGCCAAGTAGCTCTGCTGTACCCAGCTGACTAGGGATAAAGAAGTGCCTGTGTCAGCTGTGCCCCTCCTCCCAGCCCCCCTGCCACATCCACCATAGATGGAAAACAACTTGGTCCCCAAACTGCCTCTGCTGCCTTGTGGTTGGAGTCCAGATTTCAGATTGCAGGCTGGGCATGAGGAGGGTCAAGCATGCGACCATTTGCTTTTGTCCTCTGGTCTAGGCAGAGCAGACACTGAAACAGGCCTAGGAGCATCTGACTTTCTCCCGGAAAGGGAGAAACCATTAGCCTCTGGGAGTTCCTTTGCAGGACTCTAGACAGTCATTTGAATGTACTGGCAGAAAGACACCGGATCCCTGCCTTGGTGGCACAAATTATTAAGCAATTGGCTGCTATTGGAAAGCTTGGAGTTCAAACTCACCCGAGGTGCCTTGGAAGAAAAGCCTGCCACTCTGCTTCTGAAAGGTCACAGCCTCAAAAACCCCATGGTTTCTACTCTGTGAACATGGGATTGTTATGAGTCAGAATTGCTGGCAATCCCTCCCCCGTCCCTATCTCCACTTTGGTAGAAGAAGCAGAAATGCTTTGGGGGACTTCTTCCAAAGAATAAATGAAGTTGGTTATTTTGGTCATCTGAAAGGGAAGGTCGCTGGTTCTTCTCATAATCTTTGAGCTGGAGCTTAGTAACAGGGTGTCTCCCAGCCTGGAAGTCCCCAAAGAGCAAATTACTTACAAGTGATCACCTGAAGGCATGCTAGTTCTTCTAGTATGATGTCTGATTGTGTTCCTGGAAGAAGGGGCTGTTATTGAGGTGACCGTCAGCTAAACCCATGAAAACCTCAGTAGTTGAGTTGATTCCAACTCACAGTGACCATATAGACAAATCAGGACTGCCCCAGAGTTTCTCAGATGATAAATCCTTAATGCCACACCTTTCTTCCACAGAGCAGCTGGTGGGTTCCAATGACCACCCTTGCTGAGTGCTTTAGCCACTGTGCCACCAGGGTTCATTTGATCTTGAGCCAAATTACTTCCTTCTCACTGGGCCCTCATTTGTATACAAAAGCAAAATTACTCGCCTTAGGATTAAATAATCCAAGATGTGCAAAGCATCTAGATACCTTGTCAAGCAAACATACCTTCTGGCTTCATAAATGTGATTGTTTTTAAATGCAGGACAATCTACTAGCAGGGACCTCTCCAGAGTATTGAAAAGCCATGATGTCATTCTAGAGACTAAGGCCCATCTAATCCAGGCCATGGTCTTTGCAGTTACTTGCTATGCATCAGAGAGCTGGACAGTGGCTAACGATGACAGAAGAATAGATGCCTTTGAATTGTGGTGCTGGAGAGGAGTCTTGAACATACCATGGACTGCCAAGAAAACAAATAGGTTTGCCTTGGAGAGGGTGAAACCAAGTTTCTTCTTGGAGGCTGGGGTTTTGAAGTTTCCATCTCACATACTTTGATACATGGCCAGGAGAGACCAATCCTTGGAGAAGTACATCATGCTCAAAAGGCTGGACGGACAGCTCAGGAGAAGAAGCCCCTGAATGAGATGGAATTTGATACAGTAATTGGGGCAGTGGTGGTAGGTGTGTGGAAGTCAGTCAGACTGGCTCATTACACAGGGCAGAGCACAGGTGACTCAACAGCAACAAGGTTTGGAAATTGGAGGTGTAATGGGGTTCCAGGTACCAGCAAAGAAAAGTTATCAGGGGTCATAATGCACGCACCATAACTGTTAAGAATTTCCTAGCATTCAACATTTGTTGGCTGTTATCATTGTGTTCCATAGGAACCGACCCATAAACTGACTCTCAGAGGCAGTCAAGTGAATGGGTGGGAGTAGCAGGTGGACTCAAACCACGAGTCTTTGGGATTGCAGCACAGCTTCTTGCTACCAGAGCTCCCTCACACTTAAACTCCTTAGTTTACTACCACAGCCCATTAACCTCTCATCAGTGGGCAAGACTCTTCCAGTGGTAGAGCCTGGAGGCAGGGATTAAGGGACAGGTCAGTTAGGAACCGAGGAAGGGGCTTTAGGGAGCTGGCTGGGTGGGACTAATTCACCTAAGAAGCTTCGCGAACCCGAGGAGCCCAAGGTCACTGGGAGGAGCTCCTGGTAGGGCGGCTGGCCAGGTTTACGTTGTGTGGCTGAGGATGAGGTTAGGAGTGACGCTGCGCTAGCACAGCCCTCCCGCTCCAGATCCTCGGGGTTGTGTGCGAGCTTGGGGCACGTGCCCGGATGTACCCAGCCTTTCAGAGGGAATTTTCTCTCCTTGGCAGCTTCTCAGCATTCCCCCGAGCCTGCCCTCTCCCCGCCTCCTCTTGTCCTCCCCTTCCGCCCCGTCCTCTGGCTCCCCGAAGAGCCAAGGAAGCGCTGAGCTCAGCAGTTCGCGGAGCCCTGCGCTCGGGCTCGTCGCCTTTGTCCCGCCGCGGGCTCCGCGCGGGCGGGGAGGGGGGCGGTCCTCGGCCGCGGGCGCGCCCCTCAGCCCCGGGTGCACTCAGCAGTGGCGAGGGACGGATTCCCACATCAGGCCAGCTACTGGCCGATTGTGAGCGCAGGAAGCTCAGCGCCCCCGCCGCCCGTGCCAGATCTGCCTCTGAAAAGCGCTCGGCCCTTTCTCTGGCTCCGGCGCCCGCGCTCACCCACCGCTCAGCCTGCACGCTGCCAAGTGGCGAATAGACCGGGCTCTGTTCTGGAGATTCCGGGGTCTTTCTGAGCCGACCGGCCTGCCCTCCCTCCCTGCAGGATCTGGAACCTCGAGAACGGGTGCAGCCCCAAGACTCTCTCATTTTATTTTTTTTTTTTCCCCAGCTGGGGAAAGTTAGGGGTTTTTAGAGGAGAAGCCTGATACTCATTCATAAAGGCCCAGGGCAGAAATATCACTGGATATTTGGTCCCCAAAACCATTTGCAATAGGTGATTCATTTTCTAAAACATAGTGTATGTGAGCAATCGCTTGAAACACAATGTGAATGTAGGGATGTGTGAGACGCAATCTACATGACTGATTATTAATTATATTAATTTTATGTGCAAACTGATATACAATTTTTTAAAAGTGGAGGGGGGGGAAAGAACCAAAAAGCGCTATTTAGAAAAGCATGTTTCATACCTGCGGGACATAGTTTGCCAATTTGATTTTTGAGAAACAATGCATAAAGTATCATTTCTTTTGATTGCTCGGTTTTTTGGTGCCCGTTTATATCTTTTGTGCCTTAGGACAAGTGCCTCGCGTGGACGTGGGCCACAGTCCCTATGTCACTCAGGCATATTGTTTTGGGTTCTTGAGTCGGACTTGACTTTCAGCTGATCCTCTGGTGGATTTTCAGAGACTGTAAACCACACAGGAAAAAATTGTCCATCTTTCTCCGGCAGAGCAGCTAGTGGATTTGAACTACGTTCCTTCGGGTTGGCAGCACAACTCCTTATCACTAGGCCAGCAGAGAAAGATCCCTATGTCAGTCAGTCATCGGAGATATCATGCGTTTGCTTCAACCCCTGCCTTGAAGTTTTAAACCAAGTGTCACAGTGTTGAATATATCATGCACTGCCAGAAGAACAAGCAGGTTCATCCAGGAGAGGGTGAAACCAAGCTGCTCCTTAGAGGCAAGGATTCGGAGGCTTCATCTGATATCCTTTGGCCATGTTGCAAGGAGGGACCAGTCCGCAAGGATTCGGAGGCTTCATCTGATATCCTTTGGCCATGTTGCAAGGAGGGACCAGTCCTTGGAGAGGGATGTCATACTTGGAAGGGAGGAGGGACAGAGAAACAGAGGAAGACTGTCAAGGAGATGGATTGATTCAGTGACGGGGGTAATGAGGGTAGGTGTGTCAGAGACAGTAAAGTGTGCACAGGATAGAGCAAGTTTCAGGGCTGTTGTACAAGCAACTTGACAACACACAACATCTATAACAATCACAGTAATTACAGTGACTTTTTTTTAGTCTCTCAGTGTATATGAAAGTTTTGTTACATTGCACTATAAACATAACTAGGGAAGCTTTAATGGCATAGTCCATAGGGAGCTGCAATGATAACGGAAACGCCACCCCTCTCTGGTGGTTCAAATCCACCAGGGGCTCAAAGGGAGAAAGATGGACAACCTCTTCCCGTGCAATTTACCACCTCAGAGTCCCAGTGGAGGGTCAGCTATGATTCAGTTTCTATTCAATGACAATGAGTTTTTTGAGTTTTGAGTACTTAAATACTTTTTTGCAAGCATTATGTAGAAGTGTGCACTTTTGTGACAGTTACCAAAAAGTGACATAGATAAGAGGTGAACGCGTATATATTTGTGATGAACTTGCAGTTTGTGTACAATTACTGGCAAAATTCATGAAGATGAGGTATAGAAACTATAGACTTGGGCGGGGGTGGCGCTGAGATTCGATTCCCTCAAGGAGGAGCAGGCAGTGAGTGGTTCCCATCCTTGCTGCCCCGCCTGCTGCTGTAACAGGAAACTTCCCTACTCCCCTCATCTGGGCTGGGGCAGAGCTGGCTGAGTGCTACTTTGAGGGCAGCCCACAGCAGTGACCTTGCCCATGGTGAGGTAAGAAGGCCCCTGGAGGGAAGATGATAGAGTTCTTAGAAAGTTAAAACTGGGGAGAGACCTTAAAAGTCACCTTAATAATAACACAAGAGGAAGCAGAGACTCAGCCACAGTTCCTTATCTTCTGGCTGGAGCTACTTCTCTGGCTTGGGGCCTGCGTTTGAGTTCAGCCCAAGGAGGAGGGAAGTGCAGGGTGACAGGGACACACTGTCTTTGTCACTGGACCATGAGCTCTTGAAGGCAGGGGCCACACACACATCATCCCCTGGCACAGAGTTGGCCCTCAGTCTCTGTCGGGCATAAGCGTGAGCGACAAGGTAAGAATCCTTTCCTATGGGCCTCCCTGGTGTTCCTGTTGGTGCTGTGGGAGGAAGTTTACTTAGTGATTTGGGATTGGGAGTTTCCTGGGTAGGAGGCCACGGGAGAAATAGAAGAATGTGTAGCCATCAGAGTCACACAGAGCAGGAATTGATGCTCAGCTTCACTGCCAGTTTCATTGTGTTTACTCTACTTGTGACTTAATCACTTCAAGATTCAATACACTCCTTGTACTCCTCTAGAAAATAGGGACCCAGATCCCTGGCTCAGTATGCGAGTTGTTATGTAGTGGCTTGTTGGAACTGACCCTCCAGTGACTTTTCCGAGGCAGTAAATTGCATGGGAGGAGACTGCCCATCTTTCTCCCGTGGAGCAACTGGTGGATCTGAACCTCATGCCTTCAGGTTCACAGTGTAACTCCTTACCACTAGGCGACCAGAGCTCCCTATGTCAAATTAGTCACAGTAGGACTGATGTGATCTGTAGAGCCGATTTTGGGAAGTGGATCACCAGGCCTTTCTTCCTAGTCTGTCTTAGTTTAGAAACTCCAGTGGAACATGTTCAACACTGTAACAAAATGAAAGCTTCTGGTGGGCACGGAGGAAGATATGCAAGAATGAATGAATGGGGGAACAATTAAATGGAAAGAATATGCTGTAAAAAGGGGGGTGAGAATATATTAAAAAACAAGCAAACCAAAACCCTAAATGAAACCTTCCACTGACAGAGTGGCGGCGGCTGTGTATGAGGCGCTGACTGAGAAATGAACCCAAATCTCTTGCATAGAAGATGAGACTTCTACCTCTGAGCCACCGCTGATTCCCCCAAGCTCATGTTTGTGTTGTTAGGTGCTGTAGAGTCAGTTCTAACTCATTGTGATGCCTTGTGCTACAGAGCAAAACACCCAAGGTCTTGTTGAAGTTTTCCCCCCTTTTTTGGGCTGACCTTTTATTTTACCAAACACAAGGCTGTTATCGAGGTACTGGCCCCTCCTGATCACGTGTCCAAGGTATTGGAGACAAAATTTCACTATCCTTGCAACTAAGGAACATTCTGGCTACCCTCCTTCCAAGACAATGTTGTTTCTTCCTTTGGCAGTTCGCAGTATATACAACTCAAAGGCATCAGTTCTTTGGTTCCTTCTCCGTTGTACGGCTTTCCCACGTTTATGCCTCAGAAAAACCCCTCATTGCCATCCAGCTGGAACTAATTCTTAACTGGTCCTCCAGCGGGTTTTCAGAGGCTGAAAATTACATGAGAAGTGATTGCCCTTCTTTCTCACATGGAGCAAGTGAGTGGATTCAAACCACCCCACTATGGAGCTACCAGTGCAACTCCCTATTCACTGGACCACCAGCGCTCTCCATATGGATGCTTTGTTGTTATGTACTGCTTTGTTGTTATGTACTGCCAGTCAGAACTGACCCATAATTGACTCTCCAGTGGGTCTTCAGAGGCAGTAGATTGTATGGGAGGAGATTGCCCATCTTTCTTC
This sequence comes from Elephantulus edwardii, assembly GCF_000299155.1. Lineage (NCBI taxonomy): Eukaryota > Metazoa > Chordata > Mammalia > Macroscelidea > Macroscelididae > Elephantulus > Elephantulus edwardii. The sequence continues at coordinate 742,023 of NW_006399860.1, forward strand.
CATGGGGCCACTGGTGTATTCGAACTGTGTACCTTATATGTAAGTGAAGCAACTGAAAATACCATGACTTGGATCAGGTGTGCCTTATTCTTTACAGTGGCATCCTTTCTCTTTAGCTCTTTAAAGAGGTGCAGCAGTTTTGCCTGTTGCAGTAATTTGTTTGATTTCTTGAGTGTTGATTGTGAATCCAAGTAAAACAAAATCCTAGACAACTCCATTTATTATGATGTTTATCAGTGCACTGGTAACATAAAGTGTTACATGCTGAGTTGACTGAAAAGTTGGTGGTTCAACTCCACAGGCAGCGCTATAGGAAAAAGATGATCAATCTCTCCTAAAGATTTATAGCCTTGGAAACCTGATTGGGAGGGGGATATCAACTTAAGTCAGAATCTTAACTCTTAACATCACTTGAATGAGGTAATCTGTGGCTCTGTCTGGTCCCATGCTAACATGGGACATTGTGAAATTTTACTGTCCTTTGATTCTCCAGTTATTCATTTAGTCCCGTATCTGAGATAAGCACTCTCCCTCTTGCAGGCCGTTTGCCTTGGGAATTGCTTTGTGTGGCTCTTGCAGGATCCATGTCCTTTGTCTCCCAGCTGGCACCCTTTTCTCTGGGTGATACTGTATGCTCACCTGCACCCTGGCAACGCACCCTGATGCTCAGGAGGACAGTATAGGACTGGCTGGCAGTCTCTGACCACTGAGAACTCTATATCAGAGTCTGCTGGGCCAACAGTGTCCCAGGGTAAATGTTCAGTTGACCCCAGAACTCCAGGGCCCTAAAATCCTGGGGTTCTTCCCCCATATGCTCGTCTGTCTGTCCACTCTACCATTCCTGGCAGGTGGGTTTCATGATACAGGGCTAGCTGCTGAAGTGGAAGCTACTCCCCCTCCTCTGCCCCTGGCTGTCTCTAGGGAACTTGATTCGATTTCCACCAATCACCAACATTGCCATCTGCCTGGGGTAATTAAATGGTGTTTGAATTGGATCCAGAAATCTCATTGCAAACAGCCACGTGGTAGGGAGGCATCTAAAGAAGCTGGTGCTTGCCAGCAGAGGCAGAGGGTCCTCAGAGGCTGCCCAGGCTAGACCCTCATTCACCTGGGAGCTCTGGGAGGCCCTGAGCGGGATATGTCCTGGGTCTACAGACCCAGGGACAGAGGCAGGAATGAGGGACAGAGCTCCAGTACTGTGCCACCCACTCCCTGTGGCTGCTGTCTGTCATCCTCTCTCTGCAGATCCTGTCCCCGTACCTCTCCGACCCTGCCCCTTATAGTGACCAGGTAACATAAGGACATTGAAGAGGCAGCACACACAGATTGACTGCCTGGATTCCAACCCCCCCACTCTGACATTATATTTGTGACCAGCTGAGTGTCATCGCAGCTTCTTCACTACAAAATGAAAACACTAGTACTAACTTCATAGGATTGTCCTAAAGCTCAAATGAATTACTAGTCACTAAGTGCTCAGAAACCACCTGGGAACAGCCAGTGCCCAGTGTGAGTCACCATTAGGAGTCAAGGAAGAAGTCCTACTGGTCCCAGCATCTTATTGATGGGACACGTTTCCAGTCAGGAGTTTCCGAGAGGACAAGCAAGAGTCAGCTGTTCCCTTCTCAGTCAGAGATCAATTCAGGTTGGAGACTGTCATGCTGACTTCTCGTTTCAGCTTGGCCCCAAATCAGCAGGTTAAGGATGGTGACCTCCTGGGCCTCCTTTTTCTCTGCGTCAGTGAAAGGAGAACTACTGACATGAGAGCACTAATTCATACATGGGGGAAATACTTCTGAAGAAAGGCCAGGCTACTATCCACTGCCTTCTAGGGTATGAAATGGGCCTGCTTAGCCTTAACCAAAACCTAAATTGTAGTGGAGTCAATGCTGACTCATGGCAACCCGCCACTGGATTCCCAACACTGTAAACGTTCAGGGGAGGAAACTTCCTCATCTTTCACTTGCAGAGTGCCTGGTGAACTCAAATTGCCTACTTTTTTCATTAGTAGTCAAACTTCATGCTTGAGAAGACTACGGCTGGAAATAATTGCACCTTAATCTTATAACTGACATCCTGCTCTTCAGTATTTTGGAAAGATCTATGATAACAGACTTGACAAATGTAATCTCTAGATTTCCTATATGACAACAGTCTGGAACAGGAGAGCATTGCAGAGTGGAGTGGCAGAAGTAGGAAAATATGCAACAATGAATGAATAAATGAAAACCTAAACTTTAAGTAAACTTTTGTTAAAAATCACAATTAAAAAGAAAGAAAGAGGCATACTTCATGGGGGAGGTAGGGAAACCATAACAAAGAACAAGGAAAAACACTATATAATGTTTAAAGGGTCAATAGAACAAGGGGACATAGCCATAATAAATATCTGTGCACCAAATGATAGAGCTGCTAAATACACAAAGCAAACTTTAAAGGAACTGAAAAAAGAAATAGACAACACTACTATAGTTAAGGAGACATAAATACATCACTCTCAAGGAAAGATTGAATGACCAGAAAAAAACTCAACAAAGATTCTGAAGAATTAAACCAGACAGTCAACCAACTCAAACCGATATGCACCTCAGAAAAGCTCAATATACATTCTTCTCCAGTGTGCATGAAACAGTCTCCAGAATAGATCACAGTTTAGGTCACAAAGCAAGTCTCAATAAATTAAAAAAATAATGAAATGATACAAAGCATTTTTTTCAGACCGCAATTCTAAAAAATAGAAATCAATAACAAGAGGATAAAAGAGAAAAAAAATGCAACTGGAAGCTGAACAACACCTTGGTTGAACATGAGTGAGTAATAAATGAAATAAAAAAGTTTCTTGAAACAAATGAGAATGAAAACAAAACTTACCAAAACCTCTGGTCAACAGCCAAAACAGTACTTAGAGGTCAATTCATAGCAATAAGCAAACACATCCAAAGGGAAGAAAGAATGATAATTGATTATTTAACCCAGCATCTCCAACAAATAGAAAAAGAACAGCAAGAAAAAAACGATAACCTCTTAAAGAAAGGAAATGATATAATTTAGGGCAGAAAGAAATGAAACAGAAAACAGAAAAACAACTGAAACTATCAATAAGACCAGGAGTTGCTTCTTCAAAAAGGTCAATAAAATCCATAAACCTAACAAAGACTAACAAAGGAAAAGAAAGAAAAGACACAAATAATATGAATGAATAAGAGATGAAAGGAGCAATAGCACAACAAAAATAAGTGAAATAAAAAGGATAATAATAAAACTTTATTAGAAACTACGCAAACAAATATGAAAACCTAAATAGACAAATACTTAGAAACTCAGTACCTACCCAAACAGACATTGACCAAAATAGAACACCTGGATAGACCCTTTACAAAAGAAGAAATTAAACAGGACATAAAGCAATTTTCAACAACAAAAAAGCTTTAGACCAGATGGTTTTACTAGTGAATTTTATCAAACGTTCAAAGAAGAGTTTTATTTCAGAAAATAGAAAAAGATGGGATACTTTTAGACTCATTTTATGAATCAAACATATCTCTGATACCAAAGTCAGGTAAGGACACCACCAAAATAAAAAACTATATAGATGCAAAAATCTTCAACAAAATTCTGGCCAATAGAATTTAA
>NW_006399860.1:745755-747807 GCF_000299155.1 Elephantulus edwardii
GTATGCAAGAAAGATTCAGCATAAGAAAAACAGTCAACATAATCCATTACATAAACAAAGGAAATAACAAGAACCACATGATCCTATCAATTGATGGAGAAATGGCTTTGACAAAATCCAACACCCCATCCTGACTTAAAACACTAAAACAAAACAAAACAAAAAGTAGGAAAAAAATGGGAAATTTCCTCAACAAGGTGAAAGTATATACAAAAAACCAAAGGCCAGCATTGTTCTCAATGGAAAGAGATTTTAAAGACATTTCCCTTGAGAACAGGAATTAGAGAAGAAGCCCACTCCTATTCAATATTGTACTGCAAGTTTTAGCAAGAGCAATATGACAAGTGACTAAAATAAGAGGTATTGCAAATTGGCAAAGAGGAGGTAAAACTATCTCTATATGCAGGTAATATGATAGTTGTTGTTTTTTATGTGCCGTCAAGTCGCCTGCAACTCATAACAAGCCTATGTATGATATCTCTGAAGCCTACCCTGTTCTGAGCCAGTCTCACTGACTCCAATATTCACTGACTCTGATACACCTACACCCATTCCCCTAGGTACTGTATCACTCCATCTCATCCGGGGTCTTCCTATTCAGTGCTGGCCCTCCACTCTTCCAAGCATGATGTCCTTCTCCAAGGATCTGTCACTCCTGGCCACATGCGCATATGTGAGATGGAGCTTCAAAACCCTAGCCTCCAAGGAGAAACTTGGTTTCACCCTCTCTAAGACAGACCTATTAGTTTTCTTGGTGGCCCATGGTATGTTTAAGACTCTTCTCCAGTACCACAACTCAAAGGCATCAATTCATTTTCTATCATCATTAGTCATTATCCAGCTCTCTGATGAATAGCAAGTAATTGCAAAGACCATGGACTGGATCAGGCACACCTTGGTCTCAAGATAGATATCATTGCTTCTCAGTACTCTGGAAAGGTCCCTGACAGCATATTTACCTAATGCGATTCACCTTTTGGTTTCCTGACTGCTGGTGCCAAGAGTGTTGATTGTGGAGCCAGGCAAGCCGTAACTATTAACAACCTCTATCTTTTCTCCATCCATCATGGTGCTTCCAATTGGCCCAGTGGTGAGAATCTTTGTTTTCTTAATGTTGAGCTCCAATCCATATTGAATACTATAGTATTCTGCTGCAAGCGCTTCAGGTCCTCCTCAGTTTCAGGAAGCAAGGTTGTGTTCTTGCATAATGTAGGTTGTTGATGAGTCTTCCTCCAATCCTAATGCTACATTCCTTCTCATAAAGCCCAGCCTTCCAAATGATCTGTTCTGCATATAGATTGAAAAGGTATGGAGACAGGATGCATCCCTGACACACTCCCTTCCTGATTTAGAACTATGCAGTGTTTCCCTGCTCTGTTCTGAGGACTGCCTCCTGGTCCAAGTATAGGTTTCACATAAGCACAATCAAGCGTTCTGGGATTCCCATTCTCCTCAGGGTTAACTACAATTTGTTATGATCTACACAGTCAAATGCCTTTGCACACTCAATGAAACATAGATAGTTATCCATCTGGTACTCTTTCTTTCTTCCAAGACTCATCTGATATTGGCAATAATGTCTCAGTGCCACAGCCTCTTCTAATGCAGCTTACATTTCTGGTAGTTCTCTGTCAGTGTACTGTTCCAGTCTTTCCTGGGTTATCTTTAGCAGGATTTTGCTGGCATATGATATGAGTGATATTGTACGATAATTTCCACTCTCTGTCAGGTCACCTTTTTTTGGAATAGGAATAAATATGGATCTCTTGCAGCCAGTTGGCCAAGTAATTATCCTCCAGATTACTTGGCACCATCTAATGAGCTTGTCCAGGGCAGCATCTGTTTGTTGAAATATGTCAACTGGTATTCCATCAATTCCTGGGGCTTTACTTTTTTGCCAAGTCCTTCAGAGCAGCCTGAACTTCCTCCTTCATCATCATTACCTCTTGATCATATGTTGTTTCTTGAAATTCTTCTGTGTCATCCAATTCTTTTTGATACAGTGACTCTGTATACTCCTTCCATCTTCTTTTAATACTTCCTGGATCATTC
>NW_006399860.1:753197-795912 GCF_000299155.1 Elephantulus edwardii
TCTGTTGGGTCACCTTTCTTTGGGATAGGAACAAATATAGATCTCTTCCAAGATAGCATGGTGAAAAACAAATTAAAAAAAAAAGATAGCATGGTGTTGATACAGCTATAGATATATAGATCAATAGAATAGAATTGAAAACCCAGAAATCATCTTGTCTATCTATGGTCAGCTGATTTTTTTGACATGGAGACAAACTCAATTAAGTAGAGAAACAAGAGTCTCTCTTGACAAATGGTGTTGGCAAAATTGGAAAACTATCTGTAGTAAATTCAAAGAAGACCCAGACCTCATATCATACACAAAATGTAACTCAAAGTGGATCAGGAGCCCAGGAGGAAAACCAAAGACTATAAAATTTATAAGAGAAAAGCTACAGACAACTCTAGGAGCCCTAATCTACAACCTGAACAGACTTCTAAGCATAGTATAAAACCTACATCTAAGAGAGAATAAAATAGCTGAATGGATCTTCTAAGAATCAAATAAAAAGCTTATCTGACAGGGTAAAAAGGAAACTCACGGATTTGGAAAAAAATATTTGGCAGTGACACATCTGATAAGGAACTCATATAAAATTTATAGAATATTCCACCATCTCAACAATAAAAAGGTAAACAGCCAACCACAAATGGATACAAGATATGAATAGACACTTCACTAAAGAAGAAATTCAGATTGCCAATAAACATATGAAGAAGTGTTCGAAATTCTTAGCTATCAAAGAGATACAAATCAAAACAACTATGAGGTATTATCCCAGCAACAACAGCAAAGTTCAACAGGGTACCAAATAACAAATCCTGGTGAGGTTGTGGAGAGATTGAAACTCTTATTCACTGCTAGTAAGAATGTAAAATGATGCAACCATTGTTGAAGATGGTCTGGCACCTTCTTAAATAGTCGGAAATAGAAATACTATTTGACCCAGCAATTCCACTACTGGGAATATACTCCAAAGAAACCAGAGACACAACTCAAATAGATGTATGCGCAGACATGCTTTTTGCTGGGTTATTCACAATAGTAAAGAGATGGAAGCAGCCCAACTGTCCATTAACAAACAAAGGGAGAGAAAAACTGTCGTACATTAACACAATGGAATATTACATAGCACTGAAAAATAATGAACTCATAAAACACTACACAGCATGGGTGAGCATGGAAGATATGCTGAGTGAAATATGTCAGTCACAAAAGGACAGATACTGCATAACTCCACTGTTATAAAATACAAGTGACATGAGGAGTTGGAAGGAGAATAAAAAGCGTAGTTAATGAACACTGCATTGAGACAGATGAGGGGAAGAACTGTCTGAAAGGAATGTATGATTAGGCATTGCATGATGTATGACAACAAGGAGTGTATTATGAAGTGGAATGGGGGGGAGAAGAGAGAGTGAAGAAAAATGTGTAACAATGCATAAAAGAAATCCCAACCTTTCTGTAAACTTTTGTTAAAATCACAATTTTAAAAAAAGATGGGGGAAATATTGCATCTCTTGAAAACACAGTTGAGCACACTTAACTTGATGTTCATAGAACTGTACGGTGACAATGCAATTGACTGTGTATTTTATCATAAATATATATATATTTTAAAATAAGTTATGTATTATGATGTACTATGTATATATTATTTAAAAACACAAAAATAAATTTTAAAGTACCAATATAAAAAAACCCCATCTTTCAACTATGAGATATCATCTCACCCCAATAAGAATAGCAAAATTTAATGGAACAGCAAACATCAAATGCTGGTGAGGTTGTGGAGAAACCGGAACCCTTATTTACTGTTGGTAGGAGTGTAAAATGATGCAACCACTATGGAAGGCTGTATGGCGCTTTCTCAAAAAGTTGCAAATAGAAATACCATTTGACCCAGCAATTCCACTACTGGGAATTTCCCCTAAAGAAACCATAACTGCCACCAAACAGATATTGCATACCCATGTTTACTGTGGCTTTGTTCACAATAGCAAAGAGCTAGAAACACCCAAGTGCCCATCAACAAACGAATAGATAGAGAAGCTGTGGTATATTCACACAATGGAATACTATGCAGCATTGAAAACCAGGAACTAATGAAATATTATACAAAATGGATGACCCTGGAGGACATTGTGTTGAGTGAAATTTCACAGTCACAAAAGGACAAATATTGCATAGTGCCACTGTTGTAAAAAGGGACTGACATCAGGGTTGAGGGAAGATAGAAAAGGAGGGGAGGAATGATGTATACTGCATTGAAACAGATGAGGGAGAGAACTGTTTAAAAGGGATATGTGATTAGGTCTTATTGTCATGACAGGAGTCCAGAGTGAAGGCTGCACAGTGGAGTGGACCTGGGGGGAGGGATTGCCTAATAAGGAAAAAGTTTTTCTTTTACTTTTCAAGGAGAAGAGTGAATTTGTGGGAAGGGGGTGGGGAGGGAGAAAAGTACAACAATGAATGACTGGAAACCATAAGTCTGTAAACTTTCATTAGAATTAATTTTAAAAAATACAAAACAAACAAAAAAAACCCCACCTTTCAATACCAGGAACAGGAAATAGGCTCATCCAGCTTGCAGCTCTGTGTGGCTCTTGGAGACCCCAGGCAGTCCAAGATGGAGACAGGACAGTGGTCCCTCAGCTCCTCAGTCCTCAGCTTGGTGGTGGCTCAGCGCCTCTGGGCTAACCCTAACCCTAACCCTAACCCTAACCCTGGATGGGCACTGGCCTGGCCCCTCACCCGCTTTTCTTCTCTTGGTAAATGTTGGCATAGGGAGAGGGAACATGACGACAGGGCTGGTTTGTGTGAGCCCATGGGCATTAAAGTCTGACCTTCCCCTCTTTTACTCAGGTTTAGGGGGTGCATTCTGCCAATCCCTACAAACACACCCTCACTGACTCATGCTGGTTGCCATGGGGACTTTGCCATGGTGATGACTGCTTGGAAGAAGAGGGAGGAGTAACTGGACGGCCACAGCTTTGCCCATGGCTGTCTCTACATCAGCCCTGATGCCACTGGTCCACAGGAGCCTAGCAGGATCTGAGCTGAGGGTGTGACACTTCTGCCCTGTTAAGGGTTCTTTGGATTACCTGGTCTGACTTGTAGAAAGAATCAGAGTTTGTGCCTGAGAATGTTCCACCAGATGCTGGGTCCTGGGCTGGGCTCCCGTGCAGAGGACTTCCGCAGCCCACAGTCCTCAGCAAGAACTCTAGCTGCTCTAGCTCTCAGCCCTGGCATCGTGTGGTCCAGAGTTGTGGGACAGTTCGTGTTCTCAGCCAACACTGAGCTTTGTCTTCCCTGAAGTGAGCGATCTGTCTTCTTTCCCCTACTTTTGGGGTTGGTGGTTTCTAAGGCTCCTTTTTCAATCCTTCCACCTTCCATTATAAAACCAGGCACAAGTCGTTTAAATTCTCTCAGCTTCACTTTCCTGCCCTGCAAAATTTACTGAATGAACACATAGGTCTAGTAAAGAACACATAGAACTCTAGCGGCCTCATTGGTAAGGAGTTGTGCTGCCAACTTCAAGGCAGTCAGTTTGAATCCACCAGCTGTTCCATGGGAGAAAAATAGACAGTCTTCTCCCATGTGATTTACAGCCTCTGAAAACCTACAGGAGGATCAGCTAGGAGTTAGTTCCGACCCAATGACAGTGAGGTTTAGAGTGCGTCATGAGTTTATGGTGAAGAATATATAAACTTAGTTATGCGAAGTATTTTCAACACAGCTCTGCTATATGCATTCATAAATGTTAACAATTCTTGTTTTGGGTGGTGTTGATATTATCATTGCTACTGAAGCTGGCCTTGTCCTCTTGGGCCTCTTAAGCACGCCCCCTTCTCCTTCAAATGAAGGGTCTGGAGGGGGGTGGGGGAGTGGAAGCTTGGCAGGTATGTGAGGACAGTCAACTCCGTTTAACCCTGTGCTCTTTCTACCCTGCACAGGATCCGGCCCCAACTTTCAAAAGAGAAGATTGAGGGCTGTCACATCTGCACGTCCGTCACCCCAGGGGAACCCCAAGTCCTGCTTGGGAAGGACAAGGCATTCACCTACGACTTCGTCTTCGACTTGGACACCTGGCAGGAACAGATCTATTCAACCTGTGTGAACAAGCTCATTGAGGGCTGCTTTGAGGGCTACAATGCTACTGTCCTGGCCTACGGGCAGGTAAGGACCCCTTCCCCACCACTGGCCCCTCCACACCTGGTCTGTCCCCACCTGATGAGGGAGGCAATTCCAACTTCAGAGCAGCCTGGGCCCTGTTGCACAGATCTATCTTGGTCATCTTTCAGAGGATGTGACTGGAAAGGTCTGTCTGGGTGGGGACCTCAGGGTTCAGGACATAGATGAGTGAGGGGATTCCATCCCAGGTCCAGGGCTCACTGGTGCCCCAGGGAGTGCTGGGTAACACCCTCCTTGTATTCCTGTTCAGACAGGGGCTGGGAAGACGTATACTATGGGCACCGGCTTTGACATGGCAACGTCAGAGGACGAGCAGGGAATTATCCCAAGAGCCATCGCACATCTCTTTTCTGGCATCGCCGAACGCAAGAAGCGGGCACAGGAGCAGGGCATGACTGGGCCCGAGTTCAAAGTTAGCGCACAGTTCCTGGAGGTACTGGGGCCTTGTGGGGTGGCAGGAGGGAGACATGGGGGATAAGATCGTGGAATCTAGGGCCTGCGTCTCTGAGTGGAGCTCAGGGACCCTGGGTGAGAGTAGCGGGGGAGGCAACTCTCAGGCCCCTTTGCTCTGCAGATAGATGCTTCTGGGCCCAGGATGAGCACTGGCTCGGCCCCGCTCTAGGGCAGTGGAATGCCTCGGAAACCACAACTTACCTATAGGTGATGAGTTCCCCACCACTGGAGGCATCCAAGCAGGGCTAGAAGATCTCATAATGGCCCACTCATGGGATGAGGCTTAAATCAGTGGCCTGTATGGTTATCTTCATACCCTGAGTGAGTCTTGGATTCTCAGCTCTAACATATACAAACTCTTGCCTTGCCTGCACACCAGGGTTGGTCATATCTGTTTCCTTTGGGCTTTTGTAGAGCTTACATCGAATCGGGGTCAGTGTACAGTGAGACTCTGGTTCTCACCCACCCTTCCTCTGACCTTTGCTGAATACTTCCTCAGAGCTGCTTGTCCTTTCTGGCTAGGGCACTTCCTGGCCCTTTGAGTCTTCTCTGACCCCAGGCAGAGATTCTCCAGATGGGCTTTTCTCTGTAGCTGGCCCTGCCCATCTCTGGGAGGATGCCAGGGGCTAAGGCAACCAGAGTCTTGGGGTAGGGGACAAAATCCCCAGGCTTTTTGACTTTGGGGCCTGTGCTGAGCCCTAGCTCAGTAAACTCGAAGGCAGAAGCTTGTTCTTAAAGGGACCCTTTTAGACGGGCTTCTTGGAAGGCAGGGGGTGCTCAGAATGTGTCCCTCAAGACCCTCCCTTGACCAGGCTCTCAGCATCTACAATTCCAGCCCAAAGACCTTCTCTAAGGGCATTTACTAAGTTTGAGGTTATGCTTGGCCCTCATTCTCTAAGCTTTGTTGCTGGGATAGACCCAGCTTATCTCTTGCCTGTCTCTGAATGGGATATAGTTTCAGTCTCTTTCAGATTACCCCTCTCCACTCCCTCCCTCCCAACTACCCCACAATTATTTTCTCTTGGCATGTTTAGACTCAAGAGTCTTCCTTTATCCTTGTGGACTTTTGCTTCTGATAAACTGAAGGCCAGAGTGTATGTATGTGCGCACTCACACACGTAAATGTATGCATGCATGCACATATGTGTGTTTAACTGCTTTGCTCATCTTTTTTAGTCTATTCCTTCTCTATCCTATTACCATGGAGATCTCCAAAGGGCAAGCCAGTTTCTAGGACATCTGTGGTAAAGGGCAAACATAAAGGGTTAAATGATGCCATGTGTCTGACCCAACACAGTCAGACAGACGCTATGGCACCCACGCCGGCCCCAGGCCCTTCCTTTTCCTCTTCCCCTTCCTGCGGGATATTTCTGTCCCTTTAAGGCCATCAAAGCCTCGGATGTCCGAGGGCAACAGTGCCCCCACCCCAGGATCTTGGTCCCAGGATTCTGGCAGCTGCCCCAGCTCGCCCCATCCCTTTTCCCCCTTCCTAGCCAGAGCTCGCTTCTGGTGAACAGTCCAAGCATCCAGTAGATGAAACTTTGCTTACTAGTGAAGCCAAAAGCAAGAATCTCTCCAGCTGAGGTCATCTGAAACAAGGTGATTTCCTGGCCAGGCCACCTCCCTGCATGGGCTCACCAGCTTCTCACAGGAGGCTGGACCACATGGCACAAGTGAGCTCCCTTTCCCTCTGGACACAAGACAAGGCACACAGACGTGCTCCTTTCACAAGCAGGATGTTGTTGTATGTACTATCCCAGGACTCGATCTGATCAGGTCACTGCGCTTTGCCCAGCCAAGTGCAGCGAAGGCAGCTCTTACCTGGCACCACTGCGTCATGTTGTTACAGCATACTATGGGGTTGGAACCGAGCCATAGCTCACCCTCCAGCAGGTTTTCAGAGACAGTTAATCACATGGGAGGAGGTTGCCCATCCTTCTCCCATGGAGCAGCCGCTTGTGGGTTTGGCCATGTCATTTGCCTTTGGATTGGCAGCAAAATGCCTTACTATTAAGCCACTGCCTTTGCTTCATTCATCTAGAGCAGGCCTTCATCCCTCTGCCCCAGCATGGTAAGACAATACAATGAAAACTTAATTACCATCTAGTCAGAACCAACTTATAGCTCACCCTCCACTGGGTTTCTGAGGCTATAAATAATCCATCTTTTTCCTGTGGAGCTGCTGGTGAATTAAGACCACCAGAAAGGCACAATTTTGGGATGAGCAACACAGCTCCCTGGGTACTACATAACCAGAGCTCCTGCTCGAGTCACAGCCATAACTTCATCTCCTTTGTCTAGGAACTGACTCTTTGTCCCTGTGGGTCCTTACCTTTCACTTAGAGACTCTGACTTCTGAGTCTGTCGGGGAGCTGTATGTGGGTTCAGGGCTTGGCTATGCTCTCACCTTTGCAAGAGAAAGATCATGACATTGAGAAGCCAGGGCTTTGCAACTGTTAACGGGGAGGATTATAAAGAATATATAACAATATATCAACACATTGTAATGTGTTTTTTTGGTTTTTTTAAAATTTTTTTTTCTGTTTTTTTTTTCTATATTTTATTAATTTTCATAAACATTTACAGAGATTTTGGGTTTCCATTCATTCATTGTTGCACTATTCTCTCTACCCTCCTCCCAGTTTGTTCTTGTCCAAATGCCACAGTGCTTGTCAAAGCCAGTTCTGATTAATCTTCTTTGTCAGTGCGTCCTTTGCCATTCCCTATCACTCCTCCCTGAGAGAGACTTCACCCTGAGTCATAAGGAAAAGGGGACGGCGTATTCTCTTAGCTACTTCCTGCTGAAAAGGGACGCTGTGGGTTTCAGGGTGAAGATCTTCTCTCACTACTCTAAAGGGCCCCTTTGGCAGTAGGAAACACACAGACTATTATGGAGATTGATTTTGGAATTTAGATGCACTCTTATTGATTGTGCTTGGCTGTACATGTTCATATCCTTGAAGATGTATCATGGGGGTGTTGCAACCTAGAAGACACAAATTTGACTAACAAGTTATAAGTACATGAGTCCAGAAATTATGGAAAAGTAAAAGAAAAGATTCTTTCATTGTTTTACAAACCCTCCCCCAGGTCCCCTCCACCATGTAGCCCTCGCTCTAGTCTCCTGTGATGACAGAAATACCTAGTTATATATCTCTTTTAAACAGTTTTCTCCCTCCTGTTTCAGTGCAGTATACATTATTGAACCCATCTTACTCAGTCTCTCCCCAACCCCAAGGACAGTCCCATAACACATTGTAATGTTAAACTTGCTGGTATTAGATATGGAATGGAAGTCCCTAGGTGCCACAAATGGTTAAGCACTTGACCACTAACCAAAAGGTTGGTAGTTCAAACCCACTCAGAGATACCTCAGAAGACACAGGTGGAGATCTGCTTCTGAGGGGTCACATCTTTGAAAATTCTACAGTGTAGTTGTCTTCTGCACATATAGAGTTGCTGTGCGTTGGAATCAACTTCGCAGCAACTAAAATCAATAATATATATGGAATTGTTATGTACAGTAGAATCGGAACCAACTAGTAGACCATCTAGTGGGTTTTCAGAGGTTGTAAATCACACGGGAGGAGATCATTCATCTTTTTTGCCTCAGAGCAGCTGGCAGATTTGAATCATAAGTCTTTGGGGCAGCAGTGCAACTCATCACTCCAGAACTCTCTCTTGGAAAGAATTTAGAAATAGACATAGATATAATGTATCTTGCTACCAGTAGTCAGGGAATAAAGAGACACATTGCACTAGGAAAATCTGCAGTTAGGGACCTCTCCAAATTATTGAGGAGTAGTAATGTCAGTTTGAGGACTAAGGTGCATCTGATTCAGGCCGTGGTCTTTTCAGTTAATTACTGTGCATCTGAGAGCTGGACAATGAATAAGGATGACAGAAAAAGAATTGATGCCTTTGAGCTGTGGTGTTGGAGAAGAGCACTGAACGTCCCATGGACGGCCAAGAGAACAGATATGTCTTGGAGAGGGTGCAGCCAGAGTGCTCTTTGGAGGCAAGAATGATGAGTCTTCACCTCACATGATTTGAGCATGTTGCTAAGAGAGGCTATTCCTTGAAGAAGGACATGATGCTGGGAAGGGTGGAGGGTTGGCTAAGGAGAGGAAGACCCTCAACTAGATGGATTGATACAGTGACAGCTGCAGTGTGTGTGTGTGTGTGTGTGTGTGTGTGTGTGTGTGTGTGCACGTGTACCTGGTGGCTTAGTGGTAAGAAACTGTGCTGCCATTCCAAAGGTACGCTGCTCCACAGGAGGATGGGCAATCCTGTCCTGTGTGATTAACTGTCTCTGAACTCAACGGTACACAACAACATACTCTGTGTGTGTGATTATCTCCAAGTAATATTGTTAAATGGACAAAAGCAAGGTGCAAAAATAACATACACTAGACTACAAGTTTTTGTTTTATTTTTAAAAAAAAGTATTTAAAAAAAATAAAAAACAAACGCACAAAAAAGCCAGAGGGGCCCTGGCTGGTTGAGCTGACCTCAGAGCCTCAGTTTGCACGTCTGTAAAGTGGCCGTGGTTGTGAGCACTTTTACGCATGAGAAAGCTCCTGCCATGCGTGCTCCGAGCTGCACAGGCAAGCTGCACAGGCACAGCCGCTGTCTCCTCCCGGACACAGCTCTACAACGAGGAGATCCTCGACCTGTTTGACAGCACCCGCGATCCTGATGCCCGCCACCGTAGGTCCAACATCAAGATCCATGAAGACGCCAATGGCAGCATCTACACTACGGGCGTCACTTCCCGCCTCATCAATTCCCAAGAAGAGGTGAGCAAACACCCCCCCCCCAACCCCTCAGGGCAGGTGTGGGGCATTCTGGGAAGTGCAGGTGTGCACTCCCAGAAGTGTGATTACACGTGCACCACTCCTGCCTCCGCAGCTGATCCAGTGCCTGAAGCAGGGGGCGCTGTCGCGCACCACGGCCAGCACCCAGATGAATGTGCAGAGCTCGCGCTCCCACGCCATCTTCACCATCCACCTGTGCCAGATGCGGTTGTGCTCCCAGCCCGACTTGGTGAGCCACCTGAGCCACTGCAAGTGGGCGGGGGCGGGGACGCCCCAGGAGGGCAAGACAAGGAGACTTGGATACAGAATTGGGAACCCGAGTTAGGGGACTAGATCTGCTGCTTGTTGGCTTTGCTTTTCTTTTTAAACCTCAGTTCTCATCTCAGGCTTCTTATACCGCAAACCACTCACTGCTGTCAGGTTGATTCCAACTCAAGGCGACTCTATAGGACAGAGTAGAGCTACCCCACAGGGTTTCCAAAGCTGGGGTTATATTGCTGTTAATAGGTTTCTCTGTAGAAGGGCTAATGGATTCCAACCACTGGCCATCCGCTCAGCAGCAAAAGACCTAATCACTGCTCTCCTTACATCTAGACAGAGTAATGATCCCCCTTTGTAGGAGGATTGAGAATCAGTACCTCCAGGTTTCCGTGATTAGAAACACATTTTGCCGTCATTTGTGGCAACGTGTTAAACTGACAAAAGTTGACTCCCAGTCCTGAGTCTCACTGGACAGTGATACTGTCGGCAATGGGCTGTGGGCAGAGGAGCATTGAGATGGGACGCGGGCTGGGGACTGAGCTACCACCTTCTGCTGCAGGTGAATGAGGCAGTTGCTGGACTTCCTGAGGGCACAGCTCCTGCCAACGAGTATGAGACCCTCACTGCTAAGTTTCACTTTGTGGACCTGGCTGGCTCTGAACGGCTGAAGCGGACTGGAGCAACCGGCGAGCGGGCCAAGGAAGGAATCTCTATCAACTGTGGCCTGGTAGGCATTTGGCATCACCAGTCCCAGCAGCCAAAACAGCTCAGTCTCAGACT
This sequence comes from Elephantulus edwardii, assembly GCF_000299155.1. Classification (NCBI taxonomy): domain Eukaryota; kingdom Metazoa; phylum Chordata; class Mammalia; order Macroscelidea; family Macroscelididae; genus Elephantulus; species Elephantulus edwardii. The sequence continues at coordinate 763,685 of NW_006399860.1, forward strand.
CTCCCAAGGCCCAGTGACTCACAGTTTGACTTCTTGTCAGCTGCTGGCCAGGGCACCCACGTACCATACCAGTGGGCTTCTGACCCTTCTTTCTCAATCCTCACCACCGCCCCCTCTTCCTGACTTCACCAAGCTCCTCTCGTCTTCCTGTAATTGCTCCCCAGGAGCCTGAGGGCTGCTAAGGTCAGCAGGGCAGTTACAGACTCCTTATGAGCTGTCTTGTCTCTGTCTCGACAGCTGGCTCTGGGCAACGTGATCAGTGCCTTGGGGGACCAGAGCAAGAAGGTGGTGCACGTGCCCTACAGGGACTCCAAGCTCACCCGGCTCCTCCAGGACTCGCTGGGGGGCAACAGGTACCCGAAGGGCACAGGGGAGGAGGGAGAGATAGGAATCCGAGGTGAAGGTTTGGAGCGTAAAGGCTTCACAAAGGTAGAGGCAGCAGGTGTGGTAGGAGGGAAGCTTGAGGTGCTCCAAGACCTTTGCCACCTGCAGTCAGACTCAGTGTCCTCATCTGCACAGCTGAGAGAGAGAAAGCTAAGCTAAAGGAAATGGTATTCCTCCCGTGAAATCAAACATCTAAATGCTAGGAAAATTCCAGACTGAAAAATCTCTGTCATTGGGCAGATGGTTCTTTTGATTCTTCATTACCATGTGGTTGGTCTTGTTAGCTATAGTTACTGTAGGAATATACCCACTAGAGAGGGAGTTGAACCCTTGGCTATGCACCCCAGACCCCCATTGTCCAGATTCAGCCATTGTAAATCAGGGCTGGGGAGCAGAAACTCTGAGGCAGTGTCTCTGGGAACTGGCTGGGCCCACTCTCCCCTCACTTCTCCTTGGCTGCACCCCCAGCCAGACCATCATGATCGCCTGCGTGAGCCCCTCAGACCGGGACTTCATGGAGACACTCAATACACTGAAATATGCCAACCGGGCCCGCAACATCAAGAACAAGGTGGTGGTGAACCAGGACAAGACCAGCCAGCAGATCAGCGCACTGCGGGCAGAGATTGCACGCTTGCAGATGGAGCTGATGGAGTACAAGGCGGTGAGCATGCCCCCGGACACCAGAGACCCGGTGTACAGGCAGGGCAGCACTGCCCAGTCCACACCCATCTGCAGGTTCACCCTTAATTCTCCTGGATCCTTCCCACCATTCATTCAACATCCACCAAAAACAATAATATGCCAGCTGTGAGCTATTAGTGGGAGCTCACCCAGGGGAACCCAGCACAGTCTGAACCTCTCTGCCTGAGAGCAAAAAGAACAGCTCACCTTTTGTTGCATAGATTTTGTGCACACGACACTGTGCTGGGTATTTCCATGTCTGCCTGAATATATTTGTGCTGGAACAGATGAGACTCCTAAATTGTGGTACAGAACAGCTGACAGAGTTGTGGGGTACAGGGTGGGGGCACATGTGGAATAGCAGGAGCGGAGGAGCAAATTGCCCCTTCTCACTTGTTTGCTCAGGGAAGACCTTTTGGAGGAGGGGGCGTTTTATCTGGAATTTGAAGAATACCTGCAAAAGAATGTGCCACAGATATTATAGGTTGAGAACATAGCATGCCCAAAGGAACAGAGATGCAAAAAGGGGGTACATTGGGGGATGTTCCCAATTCCATGTGACTTGGGAAGAAATCACTGACTGGTGGCAGGAATCTAAAACACAAATAGGTTTGGTTTGACTTCATACTGTTTGAAACAAGGCAGGTTAGCTGCTCATCTTTCTGAGTATCAAAATCAAACTGTTTTCCTTGAAGAATTAGAAAATATAACATTATTTAGCACTCAGATGGACCTTTGGAGACAGAATCTGTGCCCCAGTTAGCTCCAGTCTTCACCACTCCCTATTGTAGCAAATTCATACATTTATGTTGACTGGCCAGCCCCAGTAACCTTTGGCCTTTGGGCCGGCACTTATGATGATAAGAAGGTGAAACCATGGAAGGACAGGGTGGGCCTCAAGTGGCTGGTTACAGAACCTGGGCTGATTTATTGTTAGTGTGGAGCCATGTAAATGTTTGAACATTGAAAGAGAGGAGCTGTGTTTTAGGGGCACTAAGACCGGAAGACTAACAGCATTGCCATCTGGGAAAGTCCAGGGCAATGGCATAGCAAAGAGTATAGTCCCTTCGCATCCCTCCCTGTGGACTCTGGTGCCTAAGTGCTCCCCAAACACTCTCCTCACAGGGCAAGCGGGTGATTGGGGAGGACGGTGCTGAAGCCTACAGCGACCTGTTCCGGGAGAACGCCATGCTGCAGAAGGAGAACGGGGCACTGCGGCTGCGGGTAAAGGCGATGCAGGAAGCCATCGATGCCATCAACAACCGTGTCACCCAACTCATGAGCCAGGAGGCCAACCTGCTGCTGGCCAAGGCCGGTAAGTCAGGAGGGTACACCCACCCCAGAATACTGGGCCGCCTGGGTCAGCCAATCCATTTCATCATTTGTGCTTTTCTTCAAAATTGTATTTTAAAACATTTTTGCGTGGCACAGGTGATAATTTCACTTTGTTTAATATGCAAATGATATATATCGGTATAGAAGGTAAAAAGTAAAAATCCCCTCTTGCCAAACTCTTCACTCCATCCCTCCAGTATATTCATGGACAGCTTGAATCACATTTTCCACATGATTCTCACTACATTTGATCTTAGAATGAAGTTGTAGGGTGTCCCTGGGTGGTTCTGATGGGTAAGTGTATGGCTGCTAATAGAAAGGCTAGTGAATAGAGGACACCCAGAGACCCCTTGGAAGAAAGGCCTGGTGGTCTGCTTCCCATAGGCCACCACTTTGAGACCCTGTAGAGCGTAGCTCCACTCTGGGACACAAGGGGGCGTGATGAGTTGAAATCAGTTTGATGGCAACTTGTTTGCTTGTTGAAAAGAATATATATTTATGTGTCATACATAAAACATTTGAATTTCATCTTTAAAGCTGATGAAATTTTTATGTCAAAGTATTTACTATGTCTTTTTTCATCAACAAAAAGTTTCTGTTGTAAACAAGTGGTGTTTATTTCCTCTATTCCTATGGGGGCAAGACGGGGGGAAGGGTACTTTTAATCCCTTGCCAGGATTTTACTTTTTAAAGTTGGTAAGTTGTTTTGTTGTGGTGTTTTTTTTTTTTTAATTTTTGGGAAAAGACCTGAAAAAATGGGGACTTTACGACACAGACCTTATGTGAGCGTTTGTATTGTATAGAATGAAAGTCAGTGCATTTTGGAATTTCTCAGGAGCACTGCAAAAGAAAAAAACAAACCTTCAAATAAAAGTGATATACGAAAAAAAATAATATATATATAAGTTGCCAATTTCTTCATCCACAATAAAAAAATTTTAGCAAAACAAATTAAATACAGATAATATATATTATATAGTATCTATTATCTATTATCTATTATCTATTATCTATTATATATTTATTTGTGTTTACAAATATGTGTATGTCACATGTGTACATATTTCTAGATATGTATGTATACATGTATATGTGGTTTATTTTTTCTTTTAGTGTTAGGTTGTATTGCCAAAGACTTGCCCTTTTCTTGTATTATTTAGACATCTTTCCATATCAAAACATATGAACCTGCTTACGTCTATTAAACAACTACATGGTGGTCCATGTGTTACAATGGTAAATAATCGTCCTCTATTGACGCAGGTTTAGTTGTGTCCAGTTTCTTGCTGTTATCAACAGCGCTTGTGTACATAGCCATGTGTATTTACAAGTGAGTAGTTCTTGGATATCGATTCCTTCATGGGAAAGGCCTATGAGTGCCAGCCTACTGATAGGATAGATGCAGCTCGGAGCTGGAGGCCCTTGCTGGTATTTAGCCTTTGTACCGCACCCCTTCCCCTTCTAGGTGATGGTAACGAGGCCATCGGAGCCCTGATCCAGAACTACATCCGAGAAATCGAGGAGCTGCGGTGAGCGCACCTCTGCAGCCTTGGGCACTGGGGTCTGGGGGCCTCTTGGCCCTGGGTGGGGATGGCGCCGTCTCACCTGGCACTCTCACTCACCCTTTCCTTGCAGGACGAAGCTCCTGGAGAGTGAGGCCATGAACGAATCGCTCCGCCGCAACCTCTCACGGGCCTCAGCTCGCAGCCCCTACTCCCTGGGCTCATCTCCCGCTGCCCCGAACTTCGGGGGCAGCCCGGCCAGCTCCATGGAGGATGCCACCGAGGTGATCCGCAAGGCCAAGCAGGACCTGGAGCGGCTGAAGAAGAAGGAGAGCCGGCAGAGGAGAAAGAGGTGAGTGGGGAGCTGACTCTGGCCCCTGGAGGACTGTGTTTCAGACATCCACCCCAGAGTCCCAGCCCTGGGAGCTCCACTCGTACTGCTTCAAAGTTCACTTTGCTTATAAGCCTGTGAGCAGAGGCCACTCAACCCTCTCCAGTGTCCTCCTCTCCCTCAGGAGAGCAAGGATGAGGACTCACACCAAAAATCCCTCAGTGCTGTCACGCAGATCGGGACTCATAATAATCCTGCAGGGCAGAGCAGAACTAGGGTTTCTTTTTATGTAAGATACGATCTTATTCAGTGTTTAAGAACTAGGTTTTCTGAGGCTGTAAATCATTGCAAGAGTAGATTCCTTATTCCTCTTTTGTGGAGCGACTGGTGCACTCAAACCACTAACCAAAATGACCTTTTTGGTGTGAGTTTAATGAAAGTTTACAAAAAAGGTTGGATTTTCATTCATTTATTGTTACACATTTCTCCCCACCCCCACCCCAGTTTGCAACCAAAATTTTTCACCTACTGCACCACTAGGCTCATGGATAGGGACTAAGTAGAGTTAATTCTGGGCTGGAGCCTGGAGAGAAGCTAGATTGCCTACAGAGCAGGAGGCCAGCCCTGTTACCATCCTGACTGGCCAGGAATGCACCTTTCCCCCCACACCTGCCACTCCTTTACCTCCTAATTCATCCTACTCTTCGCCCCATGGACAGCCCAGAGAAGGACGCCTTCAAAAAGAGGGCGAAACTCCAAGAGGAAAATGGCGAGGAGACCGAGAATGAGGCTGAGGAGGTGAGAGGCCAACTCTGTCCTCTTGGGGGTCAGTTTACCTGTACCATGTGGGGGAGGGAGTGTGACTCTGCACCCAGTTCATCTGTGAGCTTCCTGCAAGCGCTGGCTGATTGCCATGTGATCCCATTCTTCATCCCAAACGAATGAGGCAGGCTTGGAAGCTCTTCTGGGCCCTGGGATGAGGGGCTCGTTCAGAAAAGTAAAGTGAGCAGAGGGGCTTCTGCCTGACCCCCTGTCTGCCTCCTTACACACCTGAGGTGGTGTGTCTAGCCACACCTGAGCTCTGGGCTCCCCTCCCCTGACACTGTGCCGGCCGGTGTGAGGGACCCCCAGCCCACCTGTAACAGTGCTTGGTGCCCAGGAGGAGGAAGAGCGGGACGAAAGCGGCTGTGAGGAGGAGGAAGGGCGAGAGGATGAAGACGAGGACTCGGGCAGTGAGGAGAGCCTTGTGGACTCGGACTCGGACCCTGAGGAGAAGGGTGTGTGGGGACTAGACTGGAGGCCAGGAAGAGGGTGGGGGGAATGTGACCCCAGGTGCGCGGTGCCCACGGTGTGGTTGCTGGGAAGTGCTGGACACAGAGTAAACTCTCAGGGAGACCGGCTGAGCCCCAGGTCTGAGCCTGGAGCCAGGACCTCTGGAGTGAGCTCACGTCCTACTTGAATTCTCAAATACGGTCTTCATGCCAGGCCCAAGACTTCCAGACGTGCTACCAATAACAATAACGACACAGATAGTCATGGCAGCAGGCACCAACCAAGGGCTCTTTATAAGCCAGATGCTGTGCTGAGCTTACCCGTGGATGTCTTCTTTCAGTCCTATGCAGTGTGTTAGGAGTTTTCCCTGTATTCCCACTGAAGAACAAGCTCAGAGGTTTGATCACTTTGCCCAGTTTGTTAGATGGTGTAAGTCTCAGTCTGGCCAGGGCTCAGGCTCGTTCCTCCACATGGGAACACCAGCTCCTCCAGCTCTGCCTGCTGCCGTCTTCTGACCTAGTCTGTGAGGATCTGCAGCCCTCTCACCCTGCCACACCCACGCGGGGTCTGAAATCATCTATGACAGGGAGATGTAGGCCTCTGGAGCTTCATAGGGACTCTAGACCCTCATCCCACCCCAGGCCCGCCCCTGCATTTCTCGGATTCAGTAGGAGAAGGAAGGATGACTAAATTCCCATCCCCAAGCACTAGCCTAACATTTCTGGGCTGTTCCTTAGTCTGCTTCTGCCTTTGAAAACACTCCACCCAACATGTACCTTGGTCACTCACCAGCCCTGGGTGGCCAAGACCTGGTGAATCTGCCCCCACCTCTCTCCTTGCCCTCCTCTGCTGGGCTGAGCCTGTCTCTGCCCCTACAGAGGTGAACTTCCAGGCGGACCTGGCCGACCTGACATGCGAAATCGAGATCAAGCAGAAGCTGATTGACGAGCTGGAGAACAGCCAGCGGCGGCTGCAGACTCTCAAGCACCAGTATGAGGAGAAACTGATCCTGCTGCAGAACAAGATCCGAGACACGCAGCTGGAACGGGACCGCGTGCTGCAGAACCTCAGTGAGGCCGCCCCGCTGCCCTTGGGCCCCTCACCTCACCCCTGCACTTAGCACCAGCCAGCACTTAGCGCCTTTGGGGTTTGCCTGATCTTCTTCAGCAAAGCTTCGTACATTTAACCATAATTCGAATGCTGCATTTGAAAGTCATACTTTTTATGCTATCATGTTCCATGTTATATCCTTTATACGCCTTGGCTGGGAACCTGACACCCCTTGGCAGCTCTCCTACCTCCTATTCTTTGCAGCTTCTCCTTTGGATCTGTTTACAAACCTCTTTCTCTCGTCTCAGCTTTCCTTCCCGCTCTTCTGCTCATTCATCTGATCATTCATTCATTCACCAGAATTTATGGAATACGTTTTAAAGACCAGACATTCTTCTAGGCACTAGATAGAGATACTGCATTGAATGGAATCTCTGCCCTAACGGACTTTCGTATCCTAGTGGGAAGAGACAGAAAAAATAAATAGCCAAAGAGTGTAGCATGTCAGATGATTACTGTTAACAGAAGGTGAAGCATGGGAGGGAGATAGGAAGTACAGGGTGTTGGGTTGATGTTTTTAAAACAATGGTCCAGGTCTGCTTCATCCAGGAAGTATCATTTGAGCAATAACTTGAGGAGGAGAGTGTTTCAGGGGAAGAGCATTGCAGGAAAGAGAATGGAAATTTCTGATGTCCTTTCTGCACCCAGCATGATGGAGAAGTGACTTTGGGCACAGGGAGGGGACAGTCAGTAAGAGCAGGGACAGTAGCATAAGGTGAGGTCAGAGAGGAAATGTGGGACCAGGTCACATCAGGCATAAGGACAGTGCTTCATACTCTAAGGCAGATGGGGAGGAAGTAAAGTTATGAAGGAGAAACATGGTCTGAATTTTAAAATGATCACTTTGGCCCCTGTGTCAGGGAACGGAAGTGAAGGCTGGAGACCAGTTAGGAATCTGTTCTAGGGAGATCCCCAGGGAAGGAGCACTTGGACAGGAGGTGGTGAGAAGTGGTCAGTTTCCAAGTATGTTGCAGGTCGAGTGAACATATTGATTGGCCAGATGAGAGATATGAGGGAGAGGGATGTCACAGATGGAACGCTCTAGCATTTACTCAGGTGGGAGAGTGAGGGGTGGAGTTTGGGAGTTTGCTTTTGCATTTGTTGTTTTGGATTCAAGTGATGTCCATGGGGCAGTATCTAGTGGGCAGTTCAGGGGAGGGGCCCAGGGTGGAGGGCGAGCTCACTCCTTCTGTCTTCCCATGTCACTCTGTCTTCCCTGGCTAACTCTTCCCTTCCCCCCCACCCCCGACCTCATCTTTCTACCACACTGATGCCTGTCAGAACCAGTGTGAGTGGTTCTCGAGCAACCTTTAGGCACAGGACTCTCATAGGAGTTGGTGACTGGGCACTCTTGAGACCCTAATTCTAGTAGAATGTTGCATCAGGAAGGGACCTTGGGAATCATCTAGGCTGACTCTCTTGTTTTAATGAAGAAACTGAGACTAAGAGTGGGGTGTGGCCTGCCCAGGGTCCTGCAGTGAGACTCCATCCCAGGTCCGTGGCTCCTAGCCTGAGCCTAGGCCAGATGGGAATGGTTGGGGACATGACAGCACAGACAGCCCCTCTTGCTTCCCGCAGGCACCATGGAGTGCTACACGGAGGAGAAGGCCAACAAAATCAAGGCAGATTATGAGAAGAGACTGCGGGAGATGAACCGTGACTTGCAGAAGCTACAGGCTGCACAGAAGGAGCACGCGAGGTTGCTCAAGAACCAGTCTCGCTATGAGAGGGAGCTGAAGAAGCTCCAGGCTGAGGTGGCCGAGATGAAGAAGGCCAAGGTAGGAGCCTCAGGTGTGAGTGGCATGCATTGTCTTCTTAGAATCTACTTATATCCGTGTGAAAAGTGATCAGCGGTGCCAAGTGTCTTGGACAGTGTCCTCTTAGGCAGGTGCATTGTCCAGGATGATGCCACCTTTCAGTATCTGGGCCAGTGTGCAGGGTGACAGGGTGCATAGCAGGGCACAGGCCAGGCAGCTCTGGCTCCATAGGGACCCTGCTTAGCGCTGCCCATATGCGGGGAAGTTCTACCGTAGTTGCCTCCACTCTGCAGCCTTGCCTGTTAGAGACCTTGTGCACAGTGGGACCATTGTGAGCTGCAAAGTTTTCACTGGCTGGTTTTCCCTGTAGATTGCCAGACTTTTCTTCCTTTTGTGATCTGGAAACACCACTGAAACCTGTTTAGCAGCACAGAGCATACTAACCTCCACAGACAGGTTGAGAACTGAACCTGAACTCTCCTCATAGAAGAGAAGGACTCTGCCACTGAATAGCCATTGTTCCTCTAATTTTGCTTAAAGTACTACTACAGCTATTAAGTACAACAATGTCTATGCCTGCTACTACTAATTACCATTGTTTGAACTGTGACCAGGCTCCAAACCCAGGGCTTCAAGTTAGCTCCAGTTTTCCTCCTGTGCAGTGACTAGTGGATTTAAACAGCCTGCCTTATGGTTAGGCGACCAACATGTAAAGCACAGTGCTTCCAGGTTACCAGTTGTGGTTGTGTGCCGTGGAGTCGGAAGTGATCCATAGCCAACCTTCCAGCAGGTTTCTCAGAGGCAGTAAATCTTCCATGGAGCAGCTGCTGGACTCGAACAGCAAGCCTTTGGGATTGCAGCACAGCTTCTTAGCACCAGAGCTCCCTATGACCAGACCCTCAAAAATTTCAAATCAAACTCATTGCTGTCAACTTCAGAACCAATTCACAGCTGACCCTCCAGCAGGTTTCAGGGAGGCTGTAAATGACACAGGAAAAGATTGCCCATCACTCTCCCTTCTCCCTCGGTGGATTCGAACCAGAGAGGCACAGCTTTTGGGTTAACAATGCAATTCCCTCTGGACTCCCACCTCCCCAGCTCCATCTGTCCTCATGCTATGCATGCGAAAGTGAAGCCCAGAGAAGTTCATTCTGGCTGTCGAAAGGCAGGGCTGGGGTTTGGACTCAGCTCTCTTGTCTCCCAAGCCCATGTGTTCTTTGTAACGCTGTACCTTCCTGCTCAGAATCCTTTGCCCTCTGAGACCTGGGTTCTTGGAGTGTTGGAGTTCCTGCCTGGGACTCCACAGTCTCATTCACACTTCATATCCTCCCTCCAGTCCTGGTCTTCCCCCTGGTCCTGCATCCCTGCCCTGCCCCTCAGTCCCTCGTGCTTTCCACAGCCCATGGCCAGGCAGGACCCTAGCATAGCCCAGCACCCGTGACAATTCAGCAAGTTGTGGTGGATGAGACTTCATGGACACCTGAAGGGGAACCTGCCAGTAAATGGGGATGGAAGAACAGTGGCATGAATCCCAGGAACGTCAGGAACCCCAGTGCCGACTTAGCACATCAGTGAAGTACTGACTTTGCTGCTGTGCAAAGAAAGGAGGCATTGTACTGATGATGACCGAGGAAAGTCCTCAGAGGAGGTAGAAGCTGCATCACTTTAGGAGGCTCTAACCCCAAGCCTAGACCTGCCTCACAGGTCTCGGGGCTCCATCAGCATGATGGGATGACAAAATGCCCTGCCTTGCTGTGATTAGATCAGCTTGGTGTAGGCTGGCAACAAAGAGCCGTCTCCTTCCTCTCCTTCTGCTTCAGTGCCTCCATCCAGTGGGGTGGTGTTGATTCAGAGGATGGCCAAGAAGTTCAATGGACTTGAAACTCTTCTGCCCCCTGGTGGTGCAGAAGGGAGGGACCAGTGGTCCTTCATTCCTCAAGTGAGCATTGAGCCCATCTCTGGGCTTGTGGTCCCTGCAGGCAATCCTGGAGCAGTTCTGTGTGGTAGTACCTGTGTCCACATTTTTTCAGCAGAGAACCCCAAGAGAACCCTCGTGGCATTGTAACTCTGGTGCCTAGAGAGATGATAGAACACCAGGATGTGTTTAAAGGACAGGAAATCTATGCGTGTGCCTCTGCATCACCTTCAGGACTGCATGGATTTCTTCTACCAGGAGCCTAGCTTTGCCCTATGACTGCACTTGTGACCTCAGGGCTAGCGATAGACAAGAACATCCCTGCACCATCCAGAGGTGCAGCAAGATTCACCTCTAGCTGTGAGCCCCATGCTGCAAATCTTTCCACCGCTGTAGCCCCTAGGGACTTTCGGGTTGGGGGACAGTGCCTTTTCCTTCACAGCTCTGCAGAGCAATGCTGGTCTCATGGATTCTAGATCATTTCAACATCGTCATGCGCCTGGAATGTACTCACACATTCTGAAATCTTCACCTCTGTGTGACTTCCACTGAGTTCAACCTCAAGGGAGGAACCTCTCTCGTGATCTAATGGGCGTTGGGTTAGGAACAGAGGGAATCTCTGATTCCAGAAGATATGACATCTAACCTTTCCAAGTAGCTCGCTGTGTCCTCAGCCTGGTGGCATAGAAGGTTCAGTGTTGGGAGCAACACTTGGTTAGCCATTCAAGCCCACCTGCCTCTCTGTGTTAAGATTTACAGCCTCAGAAATTCAATGAAAGGTCACCATGAATTAACTTAAGGCAGTAGAATTAGTTGCATTTTGTTGGTTTGTTTGCCTGCTGTCCTAGCATTGATCAAGTCTAGTTTCAACCAAGGCTTTTTGACTTAGTCAGTAGTCACCATCCTTTTGGGAAGATTCATCCCAGATCCCAAAGGCCCAATAGTAAGCCCTCCTCTCAGTCAAGAGCAGGTGTCAATCTGTATTCCAGTGAATGGAATTCTTCCTCTGAGAGAGGGAGAGGCCTACCTCGCCAACTGGCCTTCTGTATCCGTCTTGTGCCATCACCTTTCCTGACGTCCTCGGAGCAAAGTAAAGGTCATCCCTTATAACTCTTATGGCCCTGCCACTTGGAAGGTGTCTGAAGCCCTGAGTTCCCACCTTCTCATTCTGTGGGGATGAGGAATGAGGTGAAAGGGTGGAACTTCCTGTGGTTGGTGATGCAGCCTGGCCCCAGGAGTGTGTGTCCCCAGCATGTCAGGTCATCTCTGCCCACACTCATGGCATCCTCTGGCTTTTCCCCAGACCCAGAGGTCTTCAGGTTTCTGGGCTCTCTCTGCTTATCCCTCTTGCCCTGAAATTCCCCGGGCTGTGGGAGGAGCTGGCTTTATGGGACAAAATGGCTTGAGCTCAGATTCTAGCCACCCAGTATCTCAGGTGTGTGACTTTGGAGAAGGCATTTTTCTCTGGAGCTTATTTCCTCACTTAGAAAGCAGGAATGATAATACCATTCTCACAGTGTCACAAGGGCGGCCTGGCACATAGTAAGCTCTCAGCCTGTGATGATGGCTTTGATTCTTGCCACGTGATTGTAAAATCAGCTCTGCCTTACCTCAGCTCTATAAAAAGCTCAGGCTGTCAGTGGGAGAGAGGCAGGTGGCCCATCCTGGTGAGGTTACTTGTCTCCAGCAACCCAGGCTTGTCTTTGAAAGACCAGACCCGAGACCAAGGACCTTGATGAGGCCCACCAGGGGCAGTGCTACTGGGGGCAGTGGGGACTAGAATTAGACTTTGTAGGGAAAGGCTGCATTGCTAGGCGTAAGGCCACCTCTCGTAGCAGGTGGTTCAGGTGGTGGGGCAGCCACCAATTCATGTCGAGTGTGGGGGCACAGACCTTGACTTGTCCTCTAAGCTCCAAGTAGGTGCTAGCTGGCAGCTCCCACCGCTGTCGGACCCTCTCCAAGCTGACCATTTCCTGAAGGGTGTAGCCCCCCCCCCCGCGCCCAGCCCCCACCTCACTGCCCTCTGCCGTCCCAGGTGGCCCTGATGAAGCAGATGCGTGAGGAACAGCAGCGGCGACGGCTGGTGGAGACCAAGAGGAACAGGGAGATCGCTCAGCTCAAGAAGGAGCAGCGGCGGCAGGAGGTGAGGGCGACCCCGGGAGCCCCCAGCCCTCTGTCCTCTCACTGTGTACCCCTCCTGGCCACACAGGTCCCACACCTGCTGTCTTAGGTCGCAGTGGTCCCACTTGGCACAGCCTAGCCGAGAAGCGCAGGGCCCCTGAGCATTACTGGCCCGGTCTCTGCGTTGCCCAGGCTGCAGCCCTGAACAGAGGCAGAAGCTTGCACTAGCCCACCAGCAAGGCAGAGTCAGAAATGTCAGCCTGAAATGTCAACTCATGGGGCTGAGCCCTCTGACCACGGTCCCTAGCTCATGGGTGGGGAGCTGAGGCCGAAGGCCTGCCTTTGCAGAAGACAGCAGCTGCACATTGACCTCTGGGGACGGTAGAGAAAGGAAGAAGCCAAACTCTGGGTCCTGCTAGTGAGCTTCGGCTGTTTGAGGAGGGCTCTGACACCCAGGCTCTCACCTGCGGAGTTGGACAGGCTGCCTTACCAACAAAGCTGCAGGGGCTTTCCTGGACTTTGCGTGGATCCTACCCCTCTTGTCTTACCCACAGTTTCAGATCCGGGCTCTGGAGTCCCAGAAGCGGCAACAGGAAATAGTCTTAAGGAGGAAGACCCAGGAGGTGAGCTCGTGATGGCGGCGTGGATGCAGGGCGGGCAGCTCAGCTGTGCTCCCATCCTCTCTTCCAAAGCCTCTCACTTCTGGTCAGGGAAAGGGGGGTCCATGCCAGTCAGAGCCAGGAGGGAGCGGGGAACCAGCCAGTCAGAGCCAGGAGGGAGCGGGGGACCAGTCTGCAAGCTCTGTTCATGGTCCTGGCCCTCCCTTCACTCACTCAACAAACACAGTCCATCTCAGGCCTGCTCGGGAGGACCTTTCTCAACAAAGAGATCAGAGGCCAGAGAGGCCACAAGCTTCTTCCCCAAATGGCCTAAGCTGTTAATAAGAAGAAACAAAGCAGAAATCTCTTTCATGTTCATTTCACATCACATAGTCCTCTTTGGCAGCCGCGGGCCCAAGCCAGGACAAAGCCGCCTCTGTATGCTCTGCTTGCTGTCCCCAGCCTGGACCTCTGCTGGACCCAGTCTCACCTGCTCCCTCTGTTCTTGGCCCCCAGGTTTCTGCACTGAGGCGCCTGGCAAAACCCATGTCTGAGCGGGTGGCAGGGCGGGCAGGACTGAAGCCGCCCATGCTGGACTCGGGGGCAGAGGTGTCGGCCAGCACGACATCGTCTGAAGCTGAGTCGGGGGCCCGCTCCGTCTCCAGCATCGTGCGCCAGTGGAACCGCAAGATCAACCACTTCCTGGGGGACCACCCCTCGCCTGCGGTAAACGGCACGCGCCCTGCCAGGTAAGGGGACTGATGGGTAGGGACGGTGGCTTGTGTGGGTCAGCTTAGAGGGTAGGGATGTGGGCACAGTGAGGCAGAGAGAAGCTCACGCCCTGTGAGGGTCCCTGTGACTGTCAGCGCTGAGCAGGGGGACACCAGGGGGCTGCAGAAGCTGAGTATTGGTCCTGCCCAATCCTCTATGTCTCTGCCTCCCCAGAAAGAAGTTCCAGAAGAAGGGGGCCAGCCAGAGCTTCAGCAAGGCAGCGAGGCTCAAGTGGCAGTCCCTGGAGCGGCGGATCATCGACATTGTCATGCAGAGGATGACCATCGTCAACCTGGAGGCCGACATGGAGCGGCTCATCAAGGTGGGCACCGCCTCCCCACCATGCTGTCCGCTCTGACCTCCCTGTCTCCGCACACCTCACACTGTCTGCAGGGACGCACATGGGGCGGGAGCTGTGGTCAGGCGGCTCCGACGGCTCCCTGATGCCTCTCCTTCATCCCCGGCTCAGAAAAGGGAGGAGCTGTTCCTCCTGCAGGAGGCGCTGCGGAGGAAGCGGGAGCGGCTGCAGGCTGAGAGTCCGGAGGAGGAGAAGGGGCTGCAGGAGCTGGCCGAGGAGATTGAGGTGCTGGCAGCCAACATCGACTACATCAACGACAGCATCACTGACTGTCAGGCCACCATAGTGCAGCTAGAGGAGACCAAGGTGCCTGCAGCACGGGGTTGGCGTGAGCCGGGTGTGGGAGAGGTACGCAGGCAGGGGCAGCCCTGGGTGACAGGGTCTGTACCTCCTGGTCCTAGGAGGAGCTGGACTCCACGGACACGTCGGTGGTCATCAGCTCCTGCTCGCTGGCCGAAGCCCGCCTCCTGCTGGACAACTTCCTCAAGGCGTCTATTGACAAGGTGTGGTGGGTCAGCCTGGCCACTTTGTGGGCACAGACTCTTCCCTTTACCCTAGTGGTGATGCTCACAGACTTGGCCTGTCTTGACCCACGTCACTTACAGGCCAGGGCAAGTTGCTTTGCCTCACAGCCTCTGATTCAGCACACCCACAAAGCTAGCATGATGCCATACCTAGCTGGCAGTGTGTTGCGTGACTTTAACAAGATGATGTGGTCAAGGAGCTTGGCACGGTGCCTGGCACACAGAGGAGGCTAATAGGGGTCACGCTGTGCCTCTGGCCCAGGGCATCTCCAGCAGGGCTGGGCTTGCGTTTGTTGGAAGTGGAAGACTTGTACTAGAACCATCAGGTGCCTCTCCCTCCCCCTATAGAGAGAGCTGCCACTTTCCCTCCTGGACTGGTGTGTCATGACGCAGGTCACACACACACACACACACACACACACACACACACACACACACAGAGTGTAACTGTGGAAAGAGGGGGTGGGGAAACGGCTCTCTATGACTCCTTGCTTGTCCCCTGAGAGCTGCAGGCTCTGCTCTGCTGTGTCTCAGGAGAATGTGTCCTCAAGTGACCTCCACTAAGCTGTGTAAGTGGAAGATGCTAGAGGGGCTGAGGCTGCATCTCAGGCCAGTGACAGATACAAGGGGCCTGGAAGCTAGAGGGGGGTGGCCCGCAAGGTGCCTTGTGTGAGAGCGTCCACAGCCCCGGGCTGGGAAGGCTAAGCCCAGGCCTTGCTTCCTACCCGCAGGGACTGCAGGTGGCACAGAAGGAGGCCCAGATCCGATTGCTGGAGGGGCGGCTGAGGCAGACAGACATGACGGGCGCCTCCCAGAACCACATGCTCCTGGATGCCCTGCGTGAGAAGGCCGAGGCACACCCTGAGCTACAAGCCCTCATCTACAACGTGCAGCAGGGTACGGGAGTGTAGGCACATTCCTTGAAGCCCCTAGCATTCCTGGGCTCCCGGGCTCCAACTCCAAGGATCCTCACCTCCCTGAATGTTCCCTACCTGGTTCCAGTGGAGGAGATGCAAAAGGTTGGCCATCCCCCTGGCCCCTCCCCCCTCCTGCCTCTCACCCTCCTCCTCTCCCACAGAGAATGGCTACGCAAGCACAGATGAAGAAGTCTCGGAATTCTCCGAGGGGAGGTGAGGGTCCAAGCGGGAAATAAGACGTTGGCTCACTGTGTATGCACCTGGAGCTGGGGTGAGGGGTTGCGTGGTGTCCTGGAGCTCAACCTGGATTTGGGAGCCTGCAAATCGAAGTCCCAGGGTACCAGAGCAAAGGTTGTCATAATTCTGAACTCCTCCTGCTTCTTTCTTAGCTTCTCCCAGTCATTCACCATGAAGGGCTCCACCAGCCATGATGACTTCAAGTTCAAGGTGAGCCATTGGCCCCACGAGAGCATGAACGGGGGATGGAGCCAGGTCCTCATTGTGGCCCCTGACCCAGTACTGTCCCCACTTGGAAGGAGGAGGCAGTAACAGTCTAGCCTGGAACTGGGGAGTCCCCCACCCCATGTGTGTAACTATTACAGCTCTTACCTGAAGCAGATGGGAGATGGAAGAAGGGGTACCAACCTCTGTTTCCGCTCTATCTGATGATATCACTGTAGCAGAAGCTTTGTGTTCAAAACATTCTCTTTCCTCACTCAAGACTCTGATTTGTCACAGACTAAACTTTAGAAAGCTGGTTAGAGTGTTCGTTTTAGCAGCACATATACTGAAAAAAAAAGGAACGATGCAGAGATTAGCATGGCCTTTGTATAAGGATGACGCAAATTCATGACACATTCCATTAAAAAGAAAGTTGGTTAGATGAGAATAAGCTTATTTGAATGAGGGATTGATTAGTAAACTGAACAAAAACGATTTATTAAAGAAGAGAATTGACAACTACAGATGTGGCATTAGGGATGGAACATAGCTTTTGGATAAAATGATGAACTGATGACCAGAAGAGAGGTGAGTCTGGCCATTCTGTGTTTGCACGGATGAAGACACGAGCTCCGGTGGCTCAGTCTGTAGGGAGTTGCTGACCATAAGGCTACACCTCTCTGGTGGTTCTAATCCACCAGCAGCTCCGGCGGACAAAGATGGACGATTTCGCCATATGACTGATGACCTTGGAAACCAGAGAAGGATCAGCTATGAGTCAGCTCTGACTCAAAGTCAGCGAGTTGTGTTGAGTGGAAGGGTAGTGGATCAATATAGTTGCACTGATTCTTCTGGAAAATCTGGAGGTTTTAGCTGGGAGGCACCAGAGACGATCTCTATGTGATGTTTGCCTGTGATGTCTACCTTGGGCCAAGGTGGCATCATTTCTCTCATTTCTCCTTGGCATCTTCTCTGGGGGCTACCCTCTTTGGCAAAACTGGCCCAGCCCAGCCCTTCCTTTCTCAGGGCGAACCCAAGCTGTCTGCCCAAATGAAGGCTGTTTCGGCCGAGTGCCTGGGTCCCCCACTGGACATCTCCACCAAGAACATCACCAAGTCCCTGGCCTCCTTGGTTGAGATAAAAGAAGACGCAGTGGGCTTCTCCATCCGAGACCCCTATTACCGGGACAAGGTCTCCCGCACCATCAGCCTGCCCACCAGAGGCAACACCTTGTAAGCAGAGGGAGCCAGGGACTTGGGGTCTGGGTGGGTGGAGAGTTTTATGTGGACCTCACTAGACCCTTCTCTTCCAGCCCCCGGCAGTCTCGTGGCATGGAGACGTCCCCTCTGACCCGAAGGAAGTCCTATGACCGAGGACAGCCCATTCGGTGAGAGGGTGTTCAGGAGCAGTGCCAAGGTCTCTGATATATGAGTCCTTGAGTAGATCTGCTGGGATGCCCTGCCCTGTCAATCGTCGTGTCATCCTGTGCACTTAACCAGGTCGCCCAAGTCATTCAGCATCTCCCCGGTGTTCCCTCTCCTGCATTGTCTGGAATGGGCTTAGGAAACATAACTCCTATAAGGCACCTGGAACTGCAATGTGCTGACCACGGTTGTGCTCAATGTAGGTGGTTTTGTTGTGACCTGATGCGTTCCCGCCCTGTCTCAGAACTATAGGTCATGGAAAGATTGGCTCTTTTTATGGTCATTTCAAGTGAGAGGAGGGAAGAAGTCCAAAGAGAAAACAGAAATCAATGAAGAGTGGTGGGGACATTCCCATGCTGGCTAGCATGAGAGCGGGCGCCACGGTGCTTCTGAACGTCTTGAGTTGTGTGTTGGGTCATGTAGTCCATGCACTTAATTTCCAAAGCAATTTGGTGGCCTTTTCCACGTCACACAGTAAACAGTGGGGATGCAGGAGCTCAGGGTGGTCTCTTGTTATCTACCTCAAAGGAAGATACAAGGAGTGATGACACTTGCTTGGGATCCCAACCCTCTTTGTTGCTGAAGCTTGCGTGATTTTTGTGGGGAAGTGATGCAGGAACAGCCATGGACTAAGAGAATGTACTTAACTTGTAAGCTGAGGGTTTGGGGCTGGACTCATCCATCTGTCACTTGTCATACTCTGGCAGCTAACATGTTGCTCTGAGGCTAGAAGCTGGACCACTGGTCTATCAAGTACCAGCAGGGTCACTGTGGGTGGTGGACAGGTTTCACCAGAACTTCCAAATGAAGGCAGACTAGGAAGTCCTGTCCGTCTTCTTCCACAGAGTAGCCAGTGAAATCACAACAGAATCTTGTCTGCTTTAGTGAGGAGAGATGAGTTCCCTTGGTTGGAAGGCCACAAAACACACAGTGGCCACAACAGTGAACTCAAACATCCCAGCGTCAGCAGTGGTTCACTGTTAAAAGGCTGGAGTGAGCCAGAGCCAGTTGACAGCAGCAAACAACCTGGTACTTCGCACAGAAGGGAGGCTTTAAGCTGAGCTTCATGATGACTTTACAAAACAGGGGAATCTTGGGGAACCAGAAGAGGTACAGTGCATCAAGGCCTTAGAGAAATCAGGATCAACGTCTGTGCACTTCAGTAGACGGTCTTCCCAGGCCGGTGGAACATCAAGGCCTTGGACTGTTTGGTGGCCCGGGTCACAGCACCCATATGTGGTGCACGGTCTACTTCCAGACACAGTCCAGGAGACCCCTTGAGGACAGTGGATTCCAGGATTGTTGCCCAGCAGGCCCTGCCCCAAGGGGCCTTACAGCTGAGATGGAGGCTAGTGCTAGAAGCACAGCCCCAGTGTGGGCCTGTGGACAGGGATGTAGTCACTAACAGATGCTGCCCTCTGTCCCGACTCCCCAGGTCCACAGATGTGGGATTCACGCCCCCCTCGTCCCCTCCCACTAGGCCCCGCAATGACCGCAACGTCTTCTCTCGTCTCACCAGTAATCAGAGCCAGGGATCGGCGCTGGACAAGTAAGAGACAGGGCTTGAGGCGAGTGGGGGAGGGTGAGGACGTGGGCAGACAGCCTGTGGTCTGGTCCTTCCTGGAGGCGGGGTGGGCAGACAGATAGATAGCAGCCATGGTGTTCGGGCCCTTCTGCGCATTGAAGCCTGACACCCCTTGCCTGGCCTTTTCTGTATGAACTGTAGTCTCTTCCATCCTGTCCCTCACCCCTGTGCATGCTGGGACCCCAGGAGAGGACAAGAAGGGAGTCAGGGTTTAGGGACAGGGCAGATGGGAGTTGATGGCTTTGCAGATTCCTCACAGAAGGACCTCTCCTAGGATTGTCCCTCCGCTGAGTCATTGGGGTTTCTGAAGCCGCTTCCTTTAGCTCATCCTGCCTCCTCCCCACCACCAGTGCTTCAGACAGACCTAACAGGGCTTTTGTGAATGGTCCCAGCAGAGAGAGTGCAAGACTGCTGTCACCTGGCAGGTAGAACAGCTGTTTGTGGCTCATGTCACAAAACTACAATTACACACAGTCCAGCTTCTCTCAACAGCAGTCCCTACATTCAGCCAGAATGATAGAATCAGCCATGAAGAATGAGCACTTTCTTTGTTTTGCTCCTGAGATGAGGCCATAACAAGGCAGTGAGGTGCCCAAGGACTTTTCCTCAGAAAGTGACACATTTGGGCCAGAACCTGGACTTCCAGCTCTGCCAGCATTGTTTTTCTGCAGTGGGAAAGTGGGGGAGTCTACCTCTCATGACGCCCTTTTGATGTTCCCCAAATGAATGAGTGTTCCCTGGCCTCATGGGGACCTCTGCATTGAGTGATGCCTTTCTTGGGAGAGCCCAAGAAGACTTCCTAAAAGCTTTTCTGCCCGTGGGGTGGTGCTGCTGTGTCCTTCAGGGGAACCTCAGGCTGGAAATTGCCTCTCCTGTCTACAATTGGTGCCTGACATCAACCCCTTTTCCTTCCTCATGAGAAAATTTCTGTCTGGATCACAGTAATGCTCAGTGAATGCTGAGCTGGGAGGCGGTCAGAGCTTAGCAGAGCAATCTCTCTTCCTCCCAAACCTGCTTCAGCTCTGAAGCCCATGGCAGGATGGAACCAGGTTCAGCCCACCTCCACTCAGGGTGTCCTGCATTTGCCATTATGAGGTTGCTTTGCAGAAGGACTGGGTAGGACTTTGATAGTCTTGCAAAGATACTGCACTGCACGTGCCATGCGATGGAACGTGAGGGCCTCGGGCCTGTCCAGCAGCCCAGGTCATGCAGCCTGTGCCTGGTGCAGAGCCAGCTTCTAGGCAGTTGCAGGAGCTGCCTGGCAAACATAAGGACACCCGTTGGACAAAGCCAGCTCCAGCGGGAGGCAGGTGCAGGCATGGCTTCATTGGGCCTCAGGCAGATCTGAGCCTTGCAGGCTTGGGGCAAGAGCCTGGCTTATGCAATGAGACAGCCAGAGAGCTTGGAACCAGCAAACTGCCCAGGAACTGTCTCCCCAGAACCTGGGGCTTGCGTGCCCCTGTTTCCCACGGCCCCCTCCTCACTTCTATCCTGTTAGCTGAGGGACGCCCCCTAGTGGCCCTCTCCAGGAGGAGTCTCCCAGCTCCCAGGCCAGCCTGTCCCCACCTCCTTCCTGCTCTCCTTAGCGCCCTGTTCCTCCACCTCACTCGCTGCCCTTGAAGACAATAACCTTGTCCTCTGACCTTCGATGCTGCTGCCGCCTCTGCCGTCCCTGTGTGTGTGTTCCTCCCTCCCCCTAATCCAGCTAATTTTCTGCCCTTCCCAGGTCTGATGACAGCGACTCCTCTTTGTCGGAGGTCCTGAGGTACACACAGAATGTCTCTCGTGTTTGGTCCCCCACCTCTCACTCTCGTATCGATCTTCGGCCTCTCGCCACACTCCCTCCCCTCGCCTGCACACCGTCTCCTCAGCATGCTGCCCTTGCCCTCTCCTCCGCTCTCCTGAGACCTGTTCCTGCCCCTGGTTCCTCTTTCTCAGGGTCGCCGCATGGCCTCTCACTGCCAGGTCCGGCTGGAGCTGGGGGGCTTGGAGAGGGATGTGCAGTTGCTTGACGCAGGCCCTGTTCTCACCTCCCTGGTCATTTGGATTGGGAGGGGTGCAATATGGGAAGCAGGGGTGGGCTGAACTGAGCCGTGCTGAGGGAGAAGAGACCTGGACAAAGGGCTGGGGTCTGTCATGAACCTCTGGGTTGCTGTTCATCCGAGGGGCTTCTGTGGCAGTGCTCAGGATCCTTGTGCCATGCTCCAGTAGTACCACTAAGGGGAGCGCCCAGACATGAGTGCTCCCAGTTGGCATCTGTTAGCACGCAGGTGTGCAGGCATCTCTCTGCGCCCCACACACCAGCTTGCAGCACGACCAGCACAGATGCCTTCCCGTATACTGTCCATGGCAGTCTTAGGCCTCTTCCCAGATACAGGGCTGGAACTAGCCAATGTTGGAACAAGGACCCATAGTCTGTAGTGTATCCAACACCTAGCTGGCTGCTGGCGTGTCTGACCACCACCTTTATGCTGTCTCATGGGGGACCTAGCTGAACCCTTGGGGCTGCATGTAACCCTGTAAGCCAGAGCTGATCTTCTCAACACTCCTTCAGCCACAGCATCAATGTCAGAAGCAATCCTTTCTTTCTTTCTTTTTTTTTTTTCAATCCTTTCTTTGAACAAGGCCTGCAACATGCTTTTCATCCTGCTCATAATCCAATCAGGGCCTCATCCCGAAAGGCCCCAGCAGAGAAGCAGACTTTATCCAGGTTCTCCCTTGAGCTTGAGGGGAGAAGATATGACTGTAGCCCCATCCTAGAGAGACCCCAAACATCCTTAATCCAAAGCCGTGCTTGGGTCCCTCTTGTTAAATAATGGTTATAGGCCTGCCCATTGCTGACATGCAGGTGCCCATGGACAGAGGAGTAGGTATATGAGTCTCTCTGTTCAGGGGTCCCAACCCCACAGGCAGCACCTGGCTGGAGTGGGGTCCCCAGGGGTGGCAGCCTGCTTTTCCTGTCTCTACCTGAAGCTGCCTGGAGGACCCAGCTAGATGGGAGCCAATTCTAGTGCCCAGTCTGACCAGCAGCTCTGGGTCCAGCAGGCCTCACATAAGAACTCCCCATGGTCAGGGACATGCTGTGTCCAGCACAGGGCTTGGCATCCTGGAAGCTTTTGGTCTGGCCATGGCAGGCTGCAGTCCAGGCAGACCCTCTTGCCCTATGCCGTCTGTGGCAGGCTCTCAAATGCTAGTGGCATTTGGCTGAAGTCTCCTTAGTGTCCAGGTCCCACTCGCCCTGTCCCCCTCACCTGGAGGCCTTGCTCAGCCTGCAGTGGTCTCCCTGGCTGACGGGCACACTCTCTCTCCTCTTTCCCGGGAAGGGGCATCATCACGCCCGTTGGAGGGGTGAAGGGTGCACGGACAGCCCCGCTGCAGTGCGTCTCTGTTGCTGAGGGCCACACCAAGCCCATCCTCTGCCTGGATGCCACTGATGAGCTGCTTTTCACAGGCTCCAAAGGTGAGAAGAGCACAAACGTGGAAGGTTACAGTCCCCCAGAAGGTGTCTTTGCACAACACAGAAGGGCATTTTAAAGACAATGAGGACACAGGGTTCCCTGGGTGGAAAATGTGAGGCCTACTTTCTCGGCTCACTTGTGTCTCTTGCCTCTTGACCGAGTCTTCCTTCCTAACTGACTCTGGGTGCTGTATCCAGCACTCACATCCAAACTGTATCAAGGAATCAAATCAGCTTAGTTGCTCCTTGACCACCCAAACTCCACCACATCCTTCAGCATACATACACCCAGCACCTGCATCTGTAAGCTTGGAAACAAGACTCCACAACATCAAAGGAATGGCTGAGATACAACAGTAACAGCAAGTCTACCCAATTGAAATAACCCAGCCAGACAAGCTTTCAGAAGCAAGAATACTTCTGTAGTTGGCACACAGATAGAAACAAAAGTGCGTCCCTGCACAGGAGGCAGAAATGTGCTTGTCAGTCCTGGTGTGCCTGGCTGCAGACATCAGAGGCATAGAGATTTGATTTTAGCACAGGACACCTTGGGACACTGGTCAGTGTTTGTAGAAAGTTTGATTGAAAAATCTGGTCCTCCATTTGCATATACCCATAAGTAAGCATGTGTGGTCACACTTCTCCCTCAGGCCAGAAGCTCCTCCCTCCCCCAACCCTGACAGTCCCCACAGGAAGGAGCATGCGTGACGTGGCCTCCTAGTAACTGATGGGACCCTCTTCCCTTGACCTCCCTCCCTGTGTCTTGCAGACCGCAGCTGCAAGATGTGGAACTTGGTGACAGGACAGGAGATCGTGGCCCTCAAGGGTCATCCCAACAACGTGGTGTCCATCAAGTACTGCAGCCACTCGGGGCTGGTGTTCTCCGTGTCCACCTCCTACATCAAGGTGTGGGACATCCGGGACTCAGCCAAGTGCATCCGCACCCTCACGTAAGTAAACCACCTCTCGGCAGAGAGTGGCAGCCAGAGTTGGCTGGGTGTGTGCAAAGGCTTTCTTCAAGTCCCAGGGACACACTAGGTACAGCCCAGACACACAAGCCCTGGCATTTGACTGCACTCTAAAGGGCCAAATGAGATCCCTTTGGACTGGGGACCGTGTCTGACCCTGTTCCATTGGCCTCCTGGTCGCCACGTTTATCCTAGCTTCCCATTCCTCCTCTCTGAGCTGTGCTTGGTTTTTGCATCTTGCTTTTTGCCTTTTGCATCTATGGGAGAAGCTTAGTGAACAGGATAAGAATAGCAAGGCTTTGGCCTCCACAGCAGTGGACACCTAAATTGTCCACATAAATGAGCTGCTCTGGTCCTGGTGCCTAGAACCAGATGGGCTAAGGCAGACGCAGGAAACAGAACCTAGGTGAGGGTGCCTGCCCTGCAAAATGAAAACATGCCTCAGCAAAAGTCATGGTAGTCCTAACATTTACATTTTAAGCCATCAATCACTTACTCATTTGACCAGCAAAGAAGTAGATAATGCCAGAGTGGGTATTATCACCTCTTTGGACAGATGAGGGAACCAAGGCCAGGTGTGACTTCCACAAGTTCTAGGTTTAAACCCATCCTTAGTCTTACGTCCTTTCTACCCTAGTGCTCTAGGCTGACTGACAGGGCAGGGACAGGGGTAGAGACTTGTCTTTTGCTGGAGGTAGTGGTTCACTCCCATTGCTCCCATCTTTGTTGGATAAGAAGCTGTGGATCCCATCAGTCAGAGAAACGTCCTCGAAGAAGTGGACTATGAGGGCTGGCCTGAGTGATTATTTTTTTTTTTAGTTGTGATAAAGTGAAATATCAAATCTACCAATTCAACCATTTTTATGTATACAATTTGGTGGCATTAATTACATTTAGATTATATTATCACCACCATTTGTTTCAAATAATTTCATGACTCTCTGGTAAGTAAAAGGCATCCCTGATTGCCTTTAACTCCTGGTAGCCTCCAATACATTTCAGTTTCTATACATTTAACCTGTTCTAGGCATTTCATATAAATAAGGTCATATTTGTCTCTGTGTCTCTGACTTATTTCATTCAGCATAATGTTTTCAAGGGCCATCCGTGTTGTAACACATATCAGAAATTAATTTCTTGTTTTGAATGAGTAGTAAATATCTCACTGTGGATATATGCCACATTTTGTTTACTCGTTCATCTGCTGATGGGCCTTTGAGTTGTTTCCGTTGATTGGCTATCATGAATTACACTGCAGTGAATATTGACGCTTGAGTTCCTGTCTTTAAGTCTTTTGGGTATGTAACTAAGCATCAAATTTTTGCATCATAAGTTTAAGTTTTTGAGGAACTACCAGACTCTTTTCCACAGTAGCTGTACCATTTTACATTCACTTTGGCAATGCATGAGGGTTCCAGTATCTCCACACCTGTTATTATCCATTTCTTCATTGTAGCCATCCTAATGAGGTGAAGTGACACTGCATTGTGGCTTTGATATAGTGCTGTGTTATAACACAGATATCACAAGTGAATAGTTTTAACAGACATTTATTTTCTTCCAGTTCAGGAGACTGGAAGTCCAAATTCAAGGTGGCACGTCTAAGGGAAGGCCCCTCTGACTGTTGGTTCTAGAGGAATGCCCTTAACATTTGTAAGCCCAGCATTCCTTTTAGATGTTTTTGTATCTAGGCCTTCTTGTGTATTCAAGGAGCTTCCTAACACAGCAGTCTGGCTCTAAAAGGATACATTGCTCCTGGGGATTCTTTCCTGGTGATAACTCAGAAAGTACCTTTTATCCCTTTTGTGAGATAAAAGGTATGGTGAGTCACATCATTGATCAACTCCCCAAACTCACAGATCAGGACTGTGGTGGGATTGAGGGGTGCTGCAGTTTAACCTTAACCCTTTTACAGCTATTTGATTTTCAGAGCATGGGAGATTACATAGGTAGCTCTGGTAGCTTAATGGTAAGGAATTGTGCTGCCAATGCAGAGGTATTCGGTTCTAAACCATCAGCTAGCACTCAGGCTACACCCTCTCCAAGACATGTTTATTTGTTCTTTTGCCCATCTATGGGCTGTTCAGTGCTCTTCTCCAATACCACAGCTCAAAGACATCAGTTCTTCTTCTCTCATTTCTACGCATTTTCCAGCTCTCAGATGGGCAGTCTCCTCTCATGGATTGATTACATAGCTTCCACCTTATACATGTATTCTGGCTGTGACACAATCAATCCATAATAGTGACTCTAAAACATATTTTCAAGTGATTTTTAGCAATTTGCAGATCTTCTTTGGTGGAACATCTTTTCAAGTCCTTTTCCATTTATTTTTTTTAATTGAGTAATTTTTCTTTTTGTTAATAAGATGTAGGAGTTCTTTATGTATTCTGATCACTAAACTCTCATCAGATAGTTATGTGATTCCCAAATAATTTCTCCCATTCTGTAGGTTATCTTTCACTTTCTTGATAATGTCCATTAACGTACATTAATCTTTCCTTTTAATGAGCTCCAAATCTGTTTTGTCTTTGTTCCTTGTACATTTGGTGTCCTGTCAAAAAATTCATTGTTCAAAACTAGGATATAAAGCCTTCTCACTGTTGTGCTCTAAGTTTTATGGCGTTAGTTCTTACAATGAGGTCATTGTTCCATTTTAAGTTAGTTTTTACATATGGTGTGAAATTTGAGCCCAGCCTCATTCTTTTATGTGGCAAGCCAGTTGTACCAGAACCATTTGTTGAAAAGATGGTTCTCATTTCATAGATTTGGCATTTGACAACCGACTGACCAAAACTGAGTAAGGGTTTCTTGGGAAGTTAAGGTGAACTTGCTCTGAAAACCCGCTGGAGGGTCAGCTATGGGTTGGTTCTGACTCTGTGGTACACAACAACAACAACAACAATGGTGTCCTAGTGGGTAAGAAGCTGTGCTGCCATCTCAAAGGCAGGTAGTGAGGATCTCCTACCTGCGCCTTGGGAGAAAGATGGGCCGTCTCCTCCAGCGTGATTTACAACCTCGGAAAACCCACTGGAGTGTCTGCTGTGGGTTGGTTCCAGCTCCGTGACTGAGTTGGCCCATTTAGATGGACGATGGTCCTAATCTCTGGCATTCCCTCACTTCCTCCCGGGCAGGTCCTCAGGCCAGGTGATCTCCGGTGACGCCTGTGCAGCCACGTCCACCCGTGCCATCACCAGTGCTCAGGGGGAGCACCAGATCAACCAGATCGCCCTCAGCCCCTCGGGCACCATGCTGTACGCCGCCTCGGGCAACGCTGTCCGCATCTGGGAGCTCAGCAGGTGAGTGAGAGGCCTCCGGACAAGTGCTTAGGTCTCACCTTGGAATGAGCACAGAGGTGGGGAAGACATCAGCTACTCTTCCCTCCTTCCCTCCATGCTGCTGGGTGTGTGCCCCTGCCTCCGAGGCCTCTGTGATAACAGGAAGTTCATGTCTAAATTCCTCATCGTGGGTATTTGTTCGGGGAGGTGAGGAGAACTCTCCACTCAGACCTAGGATTCCCTCTGACCCACAGGCCCCTGGCTGGGCCTCTTTGTTCTGCAGGTTCCAGCCCATCGGCAAGCTTACTGGCCACATCGGCCCTGTGATGTGCCTCACGGTCAGCCAGACATCCAGCCTCCATGACCTCGTGGTGACAGGCTCCAAAGACCACTATGTTAAGGTACCTGACCTTAACTCCCGGCTGGAGTTGGGACTATTCTGTATTTTCTCCTCACTCTCACCATCCTTGCTTTCTGTTGCCCTGGAGAATGCTCATGACGATGGATGAGAGACTTGTGGGAATTTATTCCAAAGAAGTTAGAAAGTGTGTACAGAAAGTTCTGGATTGCAGCATTACTTTGTAAATGAAGAAAATGTTGACAACCTAAACATCTATGGCTAGAATAAGAGTCATATGGACAAACATCCATGGTTCAGAACCAACTCTGTAAAGTCTGTCATGTTGAAAATCCAAGCTACATACAATGATCTGTAAGGAGCTCTGGTGGTGTAGTGCATATTGTTTTGGGTTGCTAAATGATAGGTGGGTGGTTCAAATCCACCAGTGAGTCTGAGGGAAAAAGGAGCAATTTCCCCTCCTTGTGATTTACAGCCTCCAAAGCCCAGAACTGATCTGACAGCAGTGGTGAAAACCCAATGGTTTGGGTTACAGTGGCTTATTTTCATAAATGCACTATTCATATTAGTTATTATTTCTGCATTATGTTAAAGATGTTTTAGTGTATCTGGAAGTGTTTCTTGAATCTTTTTAGAAAGATAGACTACATTCCATAAACTAAAACATTTGATTCAACTGATGTTAGGTATAAACTGTACCTAACTGTTACAGCTACAAACATATTTGATTTAAAGACAGGCATAGAAACAGATTCATTCATAGTCTGATACTGCCTGTGTTAAAATAGTAACTATGAAAGCCAAGCACAAAGTGGGGAAATGGTGCTGTCTTTGCCCTTGAGAGATGGAGAGATGAGTGAAGAGACTCAGAAGCTGGAAACCAGGCCAGCTGCTGTGGAGTCTGTTTGGTGGGTGTCTGAGATTTTCAATGGCTGAATGTTCAAAAGTAGGTGGCCAGCCTTTCATTTCAAGGTGCCTCTAGGCAGACTCGAAGCCCTCAGCTTTTTGTTGGCCCTGAACATGATAACCATTTGCACTACCCAGGGACTCCAGCAACTAGAAAAGAGCACCAAAAAAAGGGGGAACTCTGGGATGATTTGATTATAGAGAAATGTTTTCTTTTTAGTTGAAGTACAAATAATATTTAATTATTAACTCACTTCTGTCCAGTCAGTTTCCACTCATAGCGACCCTCCTTTGGGTTTCTAAGGTCATAAATGTATGAGAAGAAATTGACCATCTTTCTCTAAGCACCTGGTGGATCAGAACTACTGATCTTTCCACAACATGCCACCAGGGTTCTTGACGAAATATATTAAGAATTTAAAAGACTAGATTATACCCAAAGCCCTCCCTCTTTCTCCAGATCTGCTTTGTGTCTTTCTGTGGGGTCTCCCAGTCGTCCGCTGACCCACTGCTTACACTGGAGTGAATCCATCTCCCCACCTCTCCGCAGCCCCAGTCTGCGGGAGAAAGGTTAAGAGCCCAACCTAGTCCCTAGGGAGCAGCAAGTCCCTGGCAGCTCAGAGGTTAAGAGCTTGACTGCTAACCAGAAGGTCAGAGGTTCCAACCTACCAATAGGATAAAAAGACTTGTTGATTATCTAGCATAAAGATTACAGCCTAGAAAACCCTGGGGAGCAGTTTGACTAGCAGTATATGGTCAGAGTTGGAAGCAACTTTACGACACACACAGCAACAACAACAAAGAAGTTGTCCGGACAGCCCTCCGCTCCTGGGGAGGCTCCAGCTCTGGGCCTGCCTGCCACTCTCAAACACAAGATATTCCCAGTAGACTTTCTGACCCTGGCTCTCCCTGCTCCCTGTGGGCCTGCCCTACATGCATCTCCTCCCCACAGATGTTCGAGCTTGGGGAGTGTGTGACGGGCACTGTGAGCCCCACCCACAACTTCGAGCCCCCACACTACGACGGAATCGAGTGTCTTGCCATCCAGGGAGACATCCTGTTCAGTGGCTCCCGAGACAATGGCGTCAAGAAGTGGGACCTGGAGCAGCAGGAGCTCATCCAGGTGGGCCAGGGAGTGAGAAGACATGGGGGAGTAGATTCTTTCCATTCTGCTCCCCAAACCCCACCCGGGCAGAAAGAACTCTGAGTCTTGGTCCCTGCAGCACAGGACAGGTGTTCCCGTCTGCTCTCCAGCCTCCTCCCCCATCTTACCTGCAGCCTCTCTGACTCTACCCTCGATCCCACATTCTGCTCACCTGGGTCTGAATGTGGGGCTAAGTCACAGCGCCTCATCTCAGGGGAGCAATTTGCATTTCAGTCTGACCCTCTGAAGGCTGCAGGGCTCCCCGTCTCTAGGACCTTGAGGCAGAGAGGAAGCCTCATCTCTGAGATCCTGTGATCCCAGACTTGGGGAGCTGCCTGCACAGGGCCTCTGAGGAAGGAGGGGACCCAGGGCGACCCTTCCTGCCACATCTCAATCCTCCCACCTCATCACTGGCCCTGATCCTCCCATAGCAAATCCCAAACGCACACAAGGACTGGGTGTGTGCCCTGGCCTTCGTCCCTGGCCGCCCCATGCTGCTCAGTGCCTGTCGAGCGGGCGTCATCAAGGTCTGGAACGTGGACAACTTCACGCCCATCGGAGAGATCAAGGGCCACGACAGCCCCATCAACGCCATCTGCACCAACAGCAAACACATCTTCACGGCCTCCAGGTGGGTGCTGGGCGAGAGGCCCACCCTTGCTGCCAACCCCTCCCCCTGGGATGGGCCGGGGAGGCTGGGAGGCTCTGGGTTCACAGAACAGATCCCCCAGGACCCTTCTTTCTGTCCCCAGCCACTGGCCAGCATCCCTGAGTGCTCACCTGTGCCGGCACCAGGCTAGGCAGGGGAACAGAGAGCTGCTGGGCCCCAGACCAGGCCATGCCCGCCCTGCACACCTGCGTTCCCACCTCACTGTCTTGACCCCTGTCCAGGTGCCTCTCAGCCCCAGGGCAGCCCCAGCTCTGGCCTCTTGCCAGGGACACCCAGGCCCATTCTCCCAGGGGTGCACCTCGCCTCAGACGGGTCTCTTCTTATTCCTTCTTGTTCAGACCATGTCCCTTCTCTCCCCCACTCCTCCCTTCTCTCCCCCACTCCTCCCATCTCTCCTCTCTGCCTCCCCCCTCTCTCCCACCACAGCGACTGCCGGGTCAAGTTGTGGAATTACGTCCCTGGACTCACCCCCTGCCTTCCACGCCGAGTCCTGGCCATAAAGGGCCGCGCCACCACCCTGCCCTGACACCCCCCCCACCCCCCACCCCTCTCCTTTCTCGCTCTTCCCTTCTTTCCGTTTCCCCCTCTCTCTCTCCACTTCGGTCTGAGCTGCTTCTTAACGGTATGAGATTATTTTACTCCTTTCTGCTCTCCTTTGCATCGTGCCTGGCCCAGAGACTGCCCCCTTTACCTGCCCTCCTGGCGGGGCAGACCCGGGAGAGGGCAGCAGGGAGGACAAGCAGAGGGGAAGCACTCATGTGCCCACAAACCAAAGCAACAGCAAAGAGAAGGCCCAGCGCCGTCCTCTCGGGCGTAGAGGCTCCAAGCCCTCACCCTCTGCTCTCTGCCCCCCTGCCCTGCCCTCCCTCAGAAGTGCTTGCTCTTGCTCCTGCCCCAGCTACAGGTGGGGAGTTGGGGTATCAGGCCTGTTCTTCAGGGGCATCCCGCTGGGCCTGCCTCCGGAGCTGACCAGCCCTCTCTGTCCTCCACCCCAGCGACCTGACGGTGAAGTTCTGGAGTGCACGGCGCTTACCCAGCGGCCTGCCCTAGGAGTGAGGTCCAAGGGTTGCCCCCAGACCCTGGGCCTCTGGCAGCATGGACAACACAGAAGGAAAGCCGTGGCCTGGGCCAGACCAGGACGGGTGTCCTGGGGACAGAGGGCATGGGCCATGAGCATGGCCTCTCTCCTCTTCCTCCTCCTCTTCTCCCTCCTCCTCCCTGACCCTTCCCACAGGATGCTGCTCCTTAGACCCTCCCTGGCCCAGTGGGGAGCTTCTTAGGGAGAGAGAGGTTGGGAGAGAAATTAAGCTGTGAAGCCAAAGGGCATTTTCCCCCTCTCTTTCTCTCCCAGCAGGCCCTCTGCCTCCCTCACTGATTGGCCCCATTTTCTCTGGTTGAGCTGGCCCTGTCCCAACATCCAAGCCTTTGGCTCTGCTCTGAGGGGAAGGTCGGACTGGCATTGGGCGGGGAGGTGAAGTAGCCCCGTCCCTCACGGCGCCCTGCATTGAGCTGGCCTTCCCCTAACACCTCTAGGCCCGGGCAGTCCTCAGGTAACCAGAGAAACAGGTGCAGGCAGCTGTCCCTCATTCCTCAGGCCACCAACACCCACTTTCTTGGGGTCCCGGTTTTCTGATGGGGCCAAGGTAGAGCTGCTAGAAAGATTCCTTTGGGGGAGAAAGTCAGAAATAGGTCAGTTATTTAATTTATTTTTTTTATTTTATTTTGCTGTTGCCTCCTGGAAATGGACTTGAAATTTCTTTCCCATGTTCTTTCCCTCAACTCTAGGGGCTTGGAAGCCCCAAGAACCTCTCATAGCTCCTCTTTGATTTGCTCTGTAGAGGAGGGAAGCACCCCCTCTGACTCTTAGCAGCTTTGGCCTGTCTGTGACATCAGCCCCAGGACCCCCTAGGGCACCCCTGGCCCCTGGCCCGCCTGACGTTTAGTGCCTTCCTCCGTCCATCCTGGGGCCTGGCACCACGCTGGGCAGCCTTACACCAGCCATGCCCACATGTGTCTTCTCACTCTCGGGGTCCCCACCCTCAGCCCAGGGCATCCCCAGTATCAAGTAGAAGCAGCTTGCTAGACTGTGTCTATAGGGAAAGGCTTGGCGTGGCTTCTTGCACCCCACTTCCCAGGCCCTTCTTCCCAGCTCGCCCCCAACAGGTCCGGGGAGCTTTAACCAGATGTTAGCACAGTCGTCCAGCCCACCAGCTGCTTTCTCTCTGGTTATTCAGGAGACACATTTTCAAGCCTTAAAACTGGCCTGGGACAAGGGGGCTCTCTCTCTGTTAGGAGATGAGAGAACTGGGGAGAACTCAAGTCTCTTCCCCCTGAAGCTGTGGACTGACAGGCAAGAATTGTTGTTCAATCAGGATTGAACGCCCCCTGTTGGAGGAACGGTGAATTTCCAAAATGCC
>NW_006399860.1:796012-808447 GCF_000299155.1 Elephantulus edwardii
GGCCTCAGCCTGGAAACCAGGGAACCCCAATTCCATCTGGAGGATGTGGTGATATTTGGATGGACCTTCTGGTTATGGATCTAGATTTCTCTCCTAAGCTCTTTCCTCTCTTGGGCCCAGGCTGTCTGAGTTAGCTCTGTGTGCCCTCAGTGTAGAGGGGTCAGACCCTGTGGCACAGGGCCTGGGAGGCCATCCCTGCTCTGTGATGTCCTTGAAGAGGAGCTGCCCCAAGGTCACCAAGGCCATCCTGCTGAGTGTGGCATGAAGGAGCTGGTTTGTAGGAAAGAGTTCTGGAATGCTGGTCCTGGGATTATCTGAGATGGTGAAACCCCCTCTTCCTCAGCCTTCTTGGGGCTGCTGAGAACCCCTTCGCCACCCTGAAAGTGAGCACAAGTCTTCCCACCCTCATCCCCCTCCACTCGAACGGAAGGCTTCGACCTGACAACCTGTAGGAACGAATCCATCAGCGTGACTGTTTATGAGCTGTAGAAACACATCAGACTGCGCTCCCTCCGTGGCGGGCCGGGGCGCCCGGCTGGGGCGACACACTATCCACGAGGTCTGCTCTTGCACAAGCCAGATGTGGCCTGTGGCCCTGAGAGAGGTGCTTACCGCCACTGCCCGCCCTGCTGTTCTGATGGGTCAGCTACCTCACGGCGGGGTCGGCTCTGCATCCAGAGAGCAGCGCTGACTTGGAAACTTGAAGTCCTCGGCAGTCCTGAGCCCGTCGTCCCTGTGCGCTCCGACCTGGGATCCCAGAGCATTGGAGTCTCTCCCCACTTGTTTCAGGGATGTCCAAGGTACATAGTCAGGGGGCAGGCCCCCGCTCCACTTGTTGCACAAACATCCTAAGTGTTTGGAAGCACAAAGAATTGTTGTGATTTGAGCACAATGGAGGCCTGGCAGGCCCTGCAGTCAGACATGGTGTCTAGGAGGGGCTGCTGAAGGCCTGGCCTGGCAACATACCCTCATTGTGGGACTAGTACTTCTCCTTCCACGCCCATTCTAAGATTTGAGGCTGGCCCACTGTGGGCCCAGGAATCCATTCCCTTCTAGGCAGGGCCCCTCCCCACCCCCAGATCTCTGACAGCCTGGAGCCCAGGCTTGACCTCAGCCTGCAAGTTTCCTTACTGAACCTAAAGCGATTGGCTCCAGGGTCTCTGTCTCCCAGACTAAGTCTGAATTCTTTGTAAGCTGGTTGGCAAGCTGAATGTCTGCATCCCCACCCGCCCTTCTCCAGCACTGTGCCAGGACCCCATCTCAGTATTAACCAGATCAGTGTTAACTTTCCTAGCAGGCCGACTCCTCCTTGGCGGTGTGACTTCTCCACACTTGGCAGCTGGGTTTACCCCTAGAGAGTGCCAAGGAGGGAGGAAGCTCTGCGAGCTGGGGCTGGCCTGCCCCAGGCTTTGAGGTGGTCAGGTTGCCAGCCTCTGCTCTTGGGAAGGAACCGCTGAGGACTGGGAGTAGTATTCTGGCTATTCAGCCTCGCCCTGCCTTCGGTGTAGGAAAGAAACCCTCAGACCCAGGTTTGTCCAGCCCCACACACCTGGGGCTTGGCCAGGGAGGGGTCAGTTTAAGCACACCAACCGCGTGGAAGGCGTGGAGAAGCTGGGGCTTGCACATGTTGCCTGGTGCAGCACAGCCACTGGCAGGAGACTGAGTAAAGCCAGGGAATATAATGTCCCCTGGCCTGCTCTCTTCCATTCACAGGGACCACCCAACTCTGGGTATCCCAGATGTAGTCGAAGTTGGGTGTTGGCACAATCGTGTTGGTGAAACAAGCCCAGCCTGTGCCTGGTGTGTTTACCATTGAGTTTGTGTTGGCTTGGCTTGCCCAGCAGAAGAGACGTGCTCCTCCCAACTGCATGGCCCAAACCTGTGGCAGCTGTTCCTTTGCCATCCCAAACAGGAAATGGTTTACTGTCGTCTTCACTTAAAACAGCCTCCTGCTTCAGGCTCAGGTGCCGGGGCTTGGCCAGTGTTCTCTGCAGACCTTTCTGGGCCCAGCCCTTCTCTCCCGGCTTCCAAATACTGCTTTTGTGCAAGGACAGAATCTACAGGGAAAGTTTTTAGGGGGTTTTTTCCTATGGCACCGTTATTCTGTACCTTCCCCATCCTGGCACTCAGATGAGCCCCCAGCCCTTACCAAACCTCAGTTTGGTCCTTTGGACCCATGTCTCGAGGGCCTTGCAGAAGTGGGAAGGTGGAGATCTCCCCATGAAGATCTGAGGGTCAGAGAAGATCCCTGTAGAGAATCGTGAATCAGGCCCAGTCGTGCCTACCAGCTCTTTTCTATCACCTCCTGCCCAGGCTACAGGGTTTCACGTGACTCCTGTTCTCAGCGACGTGGCTAGCACAAGGTGTATATATGTTTTGTTTTGTACCTCTGCCGATGACTGTACATAGTGTATGAAAGTTATTTAAGCCTCATGCTGTACATTTTTTTGTTCCTAGATTGAATGTGAGTGTTCCAAGAAGTTGTCATAAATAAATAAAACTTGAATGACCATCTTTGGAAATGTGTGTGGTACTTGTTGGTTACTGATATTTGATCAGTGGGGTAGGGGGTTGGTGACGGGGGGTAGGAGGTTGGTGGTGGGTGGACAGGGCTAGTCCTTGATATAGCATAGCCTTAGGAAAATTTCCAGGGCTCTTGAGTGTGGGGCTTACCCAGTCGGTAAGCAGGGCTTTGAGAGTGTTGAGTTCCATTCCAGATGCAGAGTGTTACCTCCTGGGACAGGTTACACAGCCGAAAGAAGGTGCTAACACTTAATGAGCATCCATGTTTCAGGAGCTGTTCCGGGCTGGCAATATTCACTTTCTCTCCACTACCCTGTGTGGTATTCTCCTGTAATCTCAGCAAGAACAGGACTTGTCCAGAAAGACAACCAAGGAAGAACAGAGCCAAGGAACTCTGGTGGCACTGTGGTGAAAGCATTCATCTGCTAACTGAAAGATCAATGGTTCAAACCCACCAGCTCTGCTCCACAGGACAGAGATGAGGCGTTCTGTTTCTGTACACGTTTACAATCTTGGAAACCCAAAGAGGCGAATGAGTCAGAATGCGCGTTGTAGCAGTGGGTTTATATTTGGCATTTGACTCGACCACAGCCCCCATTTCCTTTCCAAAGTGTACCCCACATCTCTGGAGCCTACAGTCTGCTGTGTTGGGATCTCCTCCTCCCACCACTTATGAAAAGAGAACATAGACATAAAATAGTGATTGATATGAGGAGACAGCTCTACAGGAGTTTGCCTTTTCACTTGAGCAATGCTTTTCCAACTTTAAAAACAAATCATAGACCATATACCATCACCTCCTGCAGATTCTGGTCCTTCCCCTGGAGGTAGAGGTGCGGGAGTGGGGTCAGATGTGGGGGAAGTATCTGCAGCTTCATCTAAAGCCAAGACCTTTCGTAAGGCTTTGCTTTCTGGCTTTTGTATTATGATGACAATTTAAAAAAAATTTTATTATTTTTTGTACATGTACCGTCAGATCTGACTGGTACAGAAGGATATTGCCCCTCCTCCAACAGAGCATCTGGTGGACTCAAACTGCGAGCCTCTGGGATTGCAGTGTAGCTTCTTGCCACTAGGCCACCAGAGCTCCCTTAATTTTTTTTTTTTTAAGGAAAAATAATTTTCTCACCAAGGCAGTTCTGCGTCATGATTACCTGTTCATGTCAGAGAGAATTCTTCGCCATAAGATTTTCAATAGCTTGCTTTGAAGTAGGCAGATCCAGGCATTTGGAGTTAGACTCAAGCTGCTAAGCCTTTCGGATCTTCACTACCCAGGAAATCTGATGAGGACAGGAGGCCTCTCTCTTTACTTTGTTCTCCAAATGCAAAGTCAATTTGCTTTTTTTCAAGTTGCACAAGTTCTTGCTGCTTTATCTCTGGGGACTGTGGATAGCGCTTGAGTTCTGTAGTTTGTAGTTTAATCCATCATGTTTCCTCCAATATGCTTCTGAGCTTCAAAGGAACAGGACCTTGGAGGCCGAGGGGATCCCAAATCATGGGGGGACCCCAAGCTATTGAGAGAGGTCCACGTGGGTCACTAGGCCTAAGGCCCCAGCCCCCTCTGTGGGCGGAGGCCTGGGAGGAAGGCGTTCTGCTGGAAGAAGTTGGTTTTGGCTGCCTGATCTGGGCCCACCCTCCTGGCAAGGCACGCCTCACTTCACCCACTCTCCACCTGTGTTTTACATATTCTAACCCCGGGGACAGAGCCCACTATTTACTACAGGAAGAGATAACTGGGTGGGGCCAGCTGCCGCCTGGCAGGTACAGGACAGAAACCTGGAGACAGATGTGGAGCAAGTCACCTTGTCAGGAGCCCCGGAGCTAGAACCTTGCAGCTGTGTTCTCCTCGGCACTGCAAGTGGTTTTTGTAAACAGGCCACCCTGTGTCCTGAAGATAACAATGCTTAGTTGTGCTCATGAGAAACCTACACACAGACAAAGAAGACTGTCAGTATCAGTGATCTTGGGGAGTGAGAGGAAGCAGGCAGGAGACCTGGGTTAAAAGATAATTGTTTTTGTATCACTTCTCTGGCCATTCAAATCCACCAGCTGCTACACAGGAGAGAGATGGGCATTCTCCTCCACGAGATATACATACTTGACCCACTGGAGGGTCAGCCAGCAGTTTAGACTCAACAGAGTTTGAGTTTTTGAGTAATAAAAGTATAGAGGGTGTTTGCATGTTTTGATTTGGTGTGAATCTAAGAGTAAAATCTATCTACTGTAGAAAATTCAGAAAGCAAAAAGGTCAAGAAGGAAAATCCCAATTCGGATATTAGTAATAAGGCAGTAGCCCTCAGGTACAGGGAAATGACATTTCTTAGAATTAAATAAGAATATTCATTGTTGACACATCCTTAAAACCATTCCCGGATTGGCGAGTGGTCTCCCAGGCCCGCTCCCGGCTCTGGGGCCTCTGGCCTGGGCCCCACCGGACCCGGGGCTGCGGGGAGGCCGGGCTGGGCCGGGCCAGGAGCGCGCTGCCCGCACCCCGGCCTTAGTTTCACTTTTTGCTTTTGCTCCACTGCGGAGGGAAGGCAGGACGGGAGTGCCAACAAGGTGGCTGACGGGGAGCTGAACGTGGATAGTCTCATCACCCGATTGCTGGAGGAACTCTACTATGCTTAGTGGTAAAAAGATGCACTGTGGCCTGGCGGGAGCTGCGGCCCGGCGGGAGCTGCATCACTACTGACCTGCCCTCAGGTTGACTCAGCAATTCTGGTAAATCACCACCTGTAGCAGAATCATCACCTGTATTAGCCACCCCAGAAGAAATCGCTTAGATGCAAAGGAAAAATGAGCTGAAACTCAAGATAAAGGAAGAACATCTTGCTGCTTTGCAGTTTGAAGGCTGCAGCACTTTCATGATACATCATCAAGGATATGAGCATGTACGG
The DNA here is from genome assembly GCF_000299155.1 of Elephantulus edwardii. Classification (NCBI taxonomy): domain Eukaryota; kingdom Metazoa; phylum Chordata; class Mammalia; order Macroscelidea; family Macroscelididae; genus Elephantulus; species Elephantulus edwardii. The sequence continues at coordinate 801,433 of NW_006399860.1, forward strand.
CTGGGCACGGTTGATGGCAGTGCATCTAAATTCCAGGGTCGATCTCCATAATAGTCTATGTGTTTCCTACTGCCAAAGGGGCCCTTTAGAGTAGTGAGAGAAGACCTTCACCCTGAAACCCACAGCGTCCCTTTTCAGCAGGAAGTAGCTAAGAGAATACACCATCCCCTTTTCCTTATGAATCAGGGTGAAGTCTCTCTCAGGGAGGAGAGATAGGGAATGGCAAGGGACACACTGACAAGGGAGATTGATCAGAACTGGCTTTGGCGGGCACTGTGGCAATTGGACAATTAAAACAGACATGGGGGGGAGGGAGGAACGGACTGGGGAGGAGGGTGGAGAAAGCGGTGCAACAATGAATGAATGAAAACCCAAAATCTCTGTAAATGTTCATTAAAACTAATAAAATTTAAAAAAAAATTAAAAAAAAGAATATTCATTGTTTCCAATCACAATCCAATGGATTGAGAAATTACGGTACATTCATACAATGGAATACTACGCAGCACACAGGAGCAATGACTGTGTAAATTATTACCTAGCTTGGGAGGGACTGGTGAGCACTGTGCTGAGTGAACTACCTCAGTCCCACAAGGACAAATATTGTATAAAGCCTTATTTATTGTAGAATGAGTATGAGGATCCAAGGTGGGGGAGGGTGGAAACAGAGGGATGAGGATGTGCTGGGTGGGTGGGGGCGAGATTAATCATGAGGTTGTACAATTTGGTGGATGGGGAGGTAAGGGAAATTGGAAGAATATGGTCTGAAAAACAATGTATTTGAATTTTGTAAATAAACTAGTATAATAAAAAAGGAACACATCCCCCCCCCCAAGAAAAAGAATGTTCACTGTCAAAACTTTTTTGAGAATCATTCAAAAATAGCTAAAAAAATACATTGACAGGGAAACTTCCAGAAAGTCAATCTAGATTCGGAAGAGGTCATGGCAAAAGGGATATCGTTGCTGATGTCAGATGGGTCTTGGCTGAAAGCAGAGAATTTTTTACTTGTGTAAAATAAAGATTTTTTACTTGTGTGTTATTGACTATTCAAAAGCATTTGATGGCTAACATTGAGAAGAAAGGGAATCTCAGAACAATTATGCTTATGTGACCACAGAACAAGAAGCTGTTGTCTGAACAAAACAAGGAAACATGTAGTTTAAAACCAAGAAAAGGTTGTATTTTTTTCCTCTCCATATCTCTTAAATACGTATGCTAAGAAAATCATTTGAGAAACTGGCATTTGAAGAAAAATGTAGCATCAGGATCAGAGGAAGATTCATCAACAACTTACACTATGCAGATGACATAACCTTGCTTGCTGAAAGTGAAAAGGACTTGAAACACCTACTGTAGAAGATCAAGGACCACAACCTTCAATATGACTTGTATCTCAACATCAAGGAAACAAAAGTTCTCACTACTGGACCGATAAGTAACATCATGGTAGATGGAGGGAAGATTGAAGTTGTTAATGATTTCATTTTCCTTGGTTCCACAGTCAACACCCATGGTTACAAGTCAAGAAATGACATTGTAGAAATGTGCTGGCAAGGACCTCTTCAAAGTGCCAAAGAGCAACAATATCAGTTGAAAGGCTAAAGTGGGTGTGATACAAGCCATGGTCTTTTCAATTCCTTGTTATGCATCTAAAATTGAGAAAATGAATTAAGAATGACAGAAGAAGAAACAGTAACTTTAAATTGTGGTGTTGGAGAAAAGTACTGAGTATTCCATGGCCAGAGGAACTAAAATGTCTGTCTAGGAAGAAATGTAGCTAGGATGCCCCTGAGAGGCAAAGATGGTGAAACTTCATCTCACTTACTTTGGGCATATTGTCAGGAAGGGTCAGTATCTGGAAAAAGACATAATACTGGGTGTGGAAGGACAGTGCAGGAGGGGAAGACCCTCTATGAGGTGGATTGATTCAGTGACTCGGGTAATGGGGGTAAGTGTGAGATTGGCACAGGATAGAGCAGGGTTTAGGGATGTTGTACATCGGGTCGCTGTGAGTTGCAGGCGACTCAACAGCACATAACGACAACTGGGAAAGGTCAGTAAATGAGAAGGAGCCCCTCACCAAGATGAATTAACATGGTAACTGTAACAATGAACTTGAGCAAAACTGAGCAAGGTTCTGATCCGTTGCTTATAAAGGTCAATATAAGTTGTCTACCTGATGATATCTAACAACAGCAACATTCACTGTCAGGAGTTCCTGGATGGTGCAAACAGCTAATACACTCAGCTGCTAACTGAAAGGTTGGAGGTTCAAGTCCAACAGCGGTGCCTCAGAAGTGATCTACTTCAGAAAAACCAGTCAATGAGATCTACTCTGACACACGTGAAGATACCAGGTGTCAAAACAGGCTCAGCAGCAACGGGGCACTTTTAGTTCTTCATTGTAGAGCTGGCTGGAATCTTGACAAGAAACTTCTCCAGCTCCCTCCAAGTACAGATGAAAAGAACCTAGAGATGCCCACAGAGGTGACCAAGGCTGTCCAGGCTCGGAGACAGCTCCCAAACTCATCATCCATCTATCTGGTCTCCTCCCATTGTGATTGTCCCCTTGACTTGACTAAGGTTCCAGGGTGATGTGTAGAGTCCTCCGTCAAGTGTTTTCTTTCTTCATGGGTGATATCCTTGATACCCTCCCACAACTCATCCAGTCTTCAACCACTGGTGTGTTGGAGAAGAGTGCTGAACACCCCATGGACGGCCAAAAGAACAAACATTTCTTGAAGAGAGTGCACCCAGAGTGCTCTTTGGAGCACATACCTTTGTTGCTGGGAGAGGCTATTCCTTGGAGAAGGACACAATGCTGGGAAGGGTGGAGGGTCAGCAAAGGAGAGGAAAACCTTCGACCAGGTGGACTGACACAGTGACTGCCGCAATGGGCTCTGTGTGTCAGGAAGTGTGAAAATGGTGCAGAATAGGACAGGGTTCTGATCTTTTGATCATAGGGTTGCTAGGAGTCATACTCGACAGCACCTAACAACAACAACAACAACAACAACAACTGTGAAGTGGATCACATACCAGTGCATTTGGTCTCTTAGTGGGTTTGAACTGGCAATGTGCTGTGCATTCTGCTGTGCAGAGAGTCACTGACTCGATGACATCTAATAACATTTCTGTATCATTTCTTGTCACGAAGCAAGGATATCCTCTGGCATACAAAGGAGAGCATGTGCCCTTGGAGTCTCCCTTCACCTTTACCTATAAAAGTTCGACTGATGAAAACAACTATGAGATATCATCTCACCCCAGTCAGAATAGCAAAATTTAACAGAACAGCAAGCAACAAATGCTGGTGAGGTTGTGGAGAAACTAGAACCCTTGTTCACTGTTGTTGGGAGTGTAAAATGGTGAAACCACTGTGGAAGGCGGTATGGCGCTTTCCCAAAAAGTTGCAAATAGAGATACCATTTGACCGAGCAATTCCACTACTGGAAATATATCCCAAAGAGACCATAACTGACATCCAAGCAGATATATGCACACCCATGTTTATCGCGGCTCTGTTCACAATAGCAAGGAGTTGGAAACAACCCAGGTGCCCATCAACAAACGAATGGATAGAGAAGCTGTGGTATATTCACACAATGGAATACTATGCTGCATTGAAAAACAAGGAACTCATGCAATATTATTCAAAATGGGTGACCCCGGAGGACATTATGCTGAGTGAAATATCTCAGTCGCAAAAGGACAAATATTGCATGGTGCCACTGCTGTAAAATGGGACTGATATCAGGGTTGGGGTATGACTGAGAAAAACTGGATAAATTGTGTATACTGCACTGAAACAGATGGAGTGAATAATTTAAAAGTGATGTATGATAGGGTATTATGGTTATCACAAGAGTCCACAATTCAGGTTGAATAGTGGAATGTACTTGGGGCGGTGGGAAGGGTGCAGGGGGATTGTGTACAAGGGAGGGAGTTTTTATTTGACTTTTAAAAGAGAGGAGCGAACGGGGGGGGCTGTCTGGGGGGTAGAGAAGTGCAGCAATGAATGAATGGAAACCCAAAATCTCTGTAAATGTTCATTAAAATTATTTTAAAAAAACACGAATGTATAATATGAACTTTGTAAATAAACAAGTATAAATTTTTTTTTTAAAGTTCTACTGATAAGGGCCTAGTGATGGCTGGTAACAGCTGATGGGAGGCCCCAAGTCTGGGCTGGGGAGAGTGGGCAAGGAAACACAGTAGTGATTGAGGGCGTTAATGTTACTGCCTTTGTGGGCTGTTGCCAAGGATGACCCCAGCTGCTGGGCCCAGACAGGGGTGATGCCCCTAGGAGCACAGCCACCTTTGGGAGCCATGTAGGGTTGAAAGAGTAAGTAAGTGAGGGCATGGGTTGGTGGTCAGTGCCAGAGGGGCCCCACAGGATGGGAGCCAGCGCAACTCAAGTGTACCAGGGTCAAAGAGCGTTGGCTGTGAGGAGCTTACTTTTTAGGACCTTCCATTATCATCAGAAGTAATGGGGTGACACACCTGCCTGTTTGAGGTGGTGAACAAGCAGAGAGCTGGTGATAGTAGGCGCCTCAGATGACCCAGCTTAGGTCTCAAGAATTGCTCCCGGGGTTTGTTCGGCCAGACAGACCTGACTAAGACTGATTCCAACAGGAACGACTGGGAAAGTACGTAGGCGTTGCCCCAGTTCACCTTGGCGTCAAGAAAGAAACATCTGGGATCCAGGCCTGCGTGTTGTCACTCAGGCTGTGGTTTGGGCTGTGCCAAGGAGTGTTTTAATAGGGTGGCCTGGTTCGTGCCTGTGTAGTACCCAGACTCTCTGATCTTCCGGGATGTTACGTGAGCTCATTCGTACCCTTTAATTAATCCCATTGCCGCTTCAACTCGCCTCAGTGGACTCTGTTGCTTATGGCTAAGAACCCAGCCCAGTGATTCTAGAATACTTCCTTCATCCCAACACCACTTTCCTCTCAATTAGAAGTTCAAGTTGATGTTCAAAAGAACCTGGTCTGACCTCAGCCCACTGGGTGGGGTGGGAAGAGGTCCATCGAGGGGCAGATGGTTTTTGCTGAGAGGAATGGCTCTACCCCATGACGTCAGTCAAGAATGGACTCTATCAGGGCAATAAGGAGACACCGCTTCCACAAGAGCTCATGCCTTTCCCTTTATTTTGACAGTTCTGTGGGGAAACCTGCATTTGCAGTGCAGGATTCGGGGGCCTGGGTCAGCCGTCATGCTTTCGTCTGCCCTGGCGGGAAGCTTGGACACGACGCCGCCTGCCGAACCTTCTCCAGCAGAAGCAGGATCTCATGGTGCGGTCCCACTCCATCTTCTCCCTGACTTCCAGGATGTGGCAGGTCTGCGTGGCTAGGCAGCTGACCATGGGGTCGGGGTCCTTCTGCATGGACTGGAGGGCTGCAACACAGGCACCTGCTGGCCTCTTTGACCAGAAAGGGGCTGCTGGTCTGGGCAGGAGGATCTGGGCTCTGTGGAGAGGCTCACTGGGGTGACTTTTGGGAGGGCACAGGACTCGGGGGCGGGGGGTGTGATGTGGAGCCTGGCAGCTTTTAAGCGATGAACAAGAGTTTCTCCTGGGAATTGCACTCCTCAGTGATGAGGAAGTCTTCACGCTTGCCATGGTCCCTCCAGACCCACAACCTGGCTGGCTCTCACCCAGGCCCACTACTCATTCTTTCAGTCCTCTTCTTCTCCCTCCCCTGGCCCTGCCCTCCTTCTTCCCACAGAATAGATACGACTTCCTAAGGGAGCCACAGCCTGGGATGCAGCCAGCACATGGGAACCTCCAAGCAGTGTCTCGAGAGAAGTAGAATGAAATAAACAGTTCAAATGAGGAAGGGGGGGATGATGTGTCTAAAATGGGCAAGTGGGGGGCGATATGTGGATTACAACATGACAAGTTTTAGGGCTCCAAGAGGGAGGCACTCAGAACCTCATGTCCCCCAAAGTAAGGACAAGCTGGGTGCCCCTTCTAGGAAGAGTTCAGAGGCTGTGCTGGTGGATGACAGGACTTGAGTCCAGTGGTGGTAGGTATAAGGGTGAGCGAGCACAAGACAGCAAGGCTCTGACTAATCTCCCCAACCTTGAATGTCTTGAAGAAAAGGCTACCTCTTCATTCCTTCCAGAGGAAACTTTGTGGGCACATCTGTCACTTCCCCCACGTCTGACCCTCCCATCAGCTCCTCCAGAGGCTGCGGGAGTGGACTGCTGGCTGGTGCTTACCTGCAAGGGCCTCATTGAGTTCACTGGATGGTTCTGTCTTTAGGATCCAGATAATCTGACCTACATGGGCACACATAGGATCACTGGGGCCCTAGCTGCACCAAAACACTCACCATTTCCCACCTTTATCTGTATTTCCCTCCCCGCAGGTGGCCTTGACTGCTAGGCTCAAATCTGAACCTTTCCCATGAAGCTGAAATTACTCCCCCTGGAAAATAGGGAGCAGATTTTTAAATTCTCATAGAATCTAGGTTTTACGGAGCCCAGCATGTGGATGAACCCCTGAAACTATTCCCCTGAGACAATTTCTATACCTTAAACCAAAAATACCCCCTGTAGTCCTCTTTAGACAAGTCCCTTAATTAGTAAACAATGTCTTCCTTGAATATCATATCAGGCTTTGTCAAAGACCTTAAAGAGTTGAAAACAGCCCAAGTGTTCATCACAGACCAAAGAATAAGGAAATTGGATAGTATACTCTTATAATACATCAATGAAAAGTATTTATGAATTCATGAAATACTGCATAACACAGATGAATCTAGAACAAACTATGCTGAAAGACATACATTAATCACAAAAGAATAAGAGAATCATCGAATTTTGCACAATGACTTATTCATAGCAAATACATTTTTTAAGAGATATAAACGCAGGTTATATACCTGGATTTCACCTGATGGTATGCATAGGAATCAAATCAATTACATCTGTGGAAAGAACAGCTGGAGAAGCTCAATATCAGCTGTGAAAACTAGGCCAGGAGCTGATTGTGGAACAGACCACCAAC
>NW_006399860.1:810321-839086 GCF_000299155.1 Elephantulus edwardii
GGAGAGACCGGTCCTTAGAGAGGGCCATCATGCTTGGGAGGGTGGAGGGAGGGCGCAGGAGAGGAAGGCCCTCTATGAGGAGAATTGATTCAGTGACTGGGATAATTGGGATGGGAGTGTCGGAGACAGTGCGATCGGCACAGGACAGAGCGGAGTTTAGGGCTGTTGTACACAGGGTTGCTATGAGTCGCAGGTGACTCGACGGCACATAACAACAACAACAACAACAACTGTTGCAAACAGCTGAGGAAAGGTTGACACAGATAAAATTATTCTTTGATGGCTAAGAAGGACAAGAAGAAGGAAGGGGATAAAACTTAATAAATAGACAAGTTGGATGAAGGGAAAGGCAATATAAAATAAGGGGTTGATTAGAAAGTATAACTAATTATCACTAACACTATAAAAGGAAATGTGTATGTATGAATGAAAAACCAATATGATTTTTAAACTTCCACTACAAAAGTTTTTAAAAAATAAAGAACCACCTATTATGGGATCAAATTGGCAACAGTAGCTCAGATGAAAGCTTAGAGAGCAGTGAATTTAAGCTAATGATCTTAGTATGTGCCATCAAGTTGGACCAAATTGACCCCCCCCCCAGAAACTGTAAATCACATGGAAGGAAACTGCCTATCTTTCTTCTGAGGAGCAACTGGTAGATTCAAACTGAGTCCGTGCGGGTTGGCAGCTCAGCTCCTCACCACCAGGCCAAAGGATAAGCAATTTGGAAAAGGAGGGAAAGCACAATGGCACACCCTGAAGAATGTGCTGGATGCCATTGTGTTGTGCATGTGGAAACTGTCAAACGGATGCATGTTTCCATGTATCAGAGGTCTGATGGCCTAGTGGGTAAGGTGTCCCACTGCCAACCCAAAGGCAGGCAGTTAAAATCTACCAGCCGCTCCGTGGAAGAAAGAGTTTTTAGAGTGTTGTTTTTAATGTACATGTTCCCAATAGCAACAACAACAAAAATAAATTACCCCTCAAAATATTTACTATCCCCAACCCCATCGTCTCACAAGCATCTTAGGCTGAATGAGGTGCCCTTCTGCTCTGAAGGTGCTCTGTTAGGACTGGCCTGCTGCAGGCCCCACAGCTGCTCCCAGCCTTGTCCTTTGGGAGCCCCGGGCCTGGTGGGTGGCCTGGCCTGGTGCGCAGGTCTCTTAACCCAACAGGAGCTTCCTGCGTGGTATGTTACCCCATCCACCTTCCCACTGTCACAAGTCCTGCATGTCCTCAGGCCTGAGGCCTTTATGCTACAATCCCAACAGCATGTGGTTCTAATCCACCAGCTGCTGCATGTGGTCTCTGAAAACGTGTGGGATGGTTACTACGGGTCAGTTCTGACTCAACAGCACATCAAACAACCACCGTAACCTAGGTGGTACTAATGGTTCATGTGCTTAGCTACTAATGGGAAGGCTGTTGGTTCAAGTCTATCCAGAAATGCCTCAGAAGGTCATGGAGGTCAGTCACTGGGCATCATAGACGAGCACAGTTTATCTCTGACACACATGGGGTCGCCAGAGTCAGGACTGAATCAAGGAGGGGGAACCAAACAATGACTCAGGGGTTGTAAGGAGAGGGGAGGCTGTACCTGCAAGCCACACTGCTATCTGGCGAACAGAGGCCTGAGGGTTCTTGAAGACGGTGATGCAGTGTCTCAGGAACAAGAGGCTGTTTTTTGATTCTTGTTTCAACTGTGAAAAGAGTTCTCAATTATGTAAGGTACCAACTGCCAACTACTGTCCCCTCAGATCGTCTTGAGTCCTAACTGGAGTTGTCCTTGCCCACCCCAACTCCTGAAATCTCATTTCCTCCAAGAAACCTTCACTGTCCCCGACCTTGATCCAACCAGGGCCCTGAAACTCACAGAGATTGCCCCAATTTTGGACTTACATATTTTCCACCCTCCTATTTCTAACAGTAAATAGAGGACTTTGTTGTTTATAGCTTGGCTTGAAATTTTCAATTTCACGCTTGTCTAAAATGCAAAAGAACCAGTCATGCCTAAATAGCATCTAACAAGGCTGTGAAGAGGCCACTGGTGATTCAGTGGTAGAATTTTCGCTTTACACACTGGATGCCTGGGTTCAGTTCCTAGTCAATGCACCTGGTGAGAGGCCACCACCCGTTGGCAGAGGTGTTTGTGTTGCTGTGATGTTGAGAGAACTTCAAAGAAACTCCCAGACTAAGACTAGGAAGAAAGACCTGGAGATCTGCATCTAACAATCAGTAACTGAAAACCCTACAGATCACAATGGCCTCACTCAAAACTGGCCAGTTTGGGGGACAGTGTATGGCTAAGCAACATTTCGCTGTTGTGTCAACGCAAAGGCAGCTAACAATAGCTATAGCCGAGCTGAGCATGATTAATTGTTTTAGTACTTCCCGTCCTGAGCTAGGAATGCATCCACTCTCGGTCTACTGGGCTTCCTCTAGTGAACACCCAGAGCATGAGCTGTCTGTCCTTCCTTTGGCAAATCTCCCTGCTTCAGCGCCTGTGCGTCCTTTCCAGCACTATCTTAATCATCTCTTTCATTCTGCAATCTATGTTCTTAAGAGGGAACCTCAGTGATTTGCACACATTTTTTGGGCAACAGCAGGTTTTCTTCAATTGTTGTTGTTGTTGTGTACCATTAAGTTGGAACCGACCCATAGCTGACCCTCCAGTGAGTGTTCAGAGGCAGTTAACAGCACTGGAGGAGACTAGCCATCCTTCTCCCAGGGGGCAGCTGGTGGATTCGACCTGAGTGTCTTTGAAATTGCAGTGCAATTTCTTACCACTAGGCCACCAGCACTCTCAGAATATATTTACATGTTTTCTCCTAACTGAAAACCCAGTACCTAAAACCTACACTAACAGGGCCTCCTTGATTGAAGGGAGTGGTGGGGGGGAGCCTGGCCCACTGCTTCTGCAGTTACTCTAAGGGGATTGTGGGGTTTCCCACCACAGTGCCCACCTTCCCCCATTGCACTGGCCTGGTATAGCACAGGTCACCAGTGGCTTCCTTTGTTAAAATCTAAAGGGCATTTCCAGTCTTCTGATGCATGCTACAGTCACACTATAGACCACTCACTGGCCTGTTCTTTTCTTGTTCACCATATGTTTCTTTATTTTTCTATTAGGGTCTTCTTTGTGGGAACTACATCATTACAACACCCTTCATTGCATTACAAAGGGGAGCTCTAGTGGTCCACAGAGAGTTGCCCACTAAATCAGTCTCTCTGGTTGTTCAAATCTATCAGCAGCTCCTTGGGAGAAAGATGGCAATCTCCCCCTATTGATTTACAGCCTTGGAAACCTGATAAGAGGTCTGCTATGAGTCATTTCCAACTCAAGAGCACTGTGAATATTTCACTGTAAATTGTTTCCATTTCTCTTGTGTATATAGGGAGTAGTTGTTGTAGTTGTTGTTGTTGCTGTTTTGTTTCACAAATACACATACTGGAAAAAAACCCAAACCTATTGCCATGGAGTTGATTCTAATTCACAGTGGCCCTGTAAGACAAGAGATTTGCCCTACAGGCTTTCGGAGACTGTAAAGTTTATGGAAGCAAATTACCACATTAGTCTTCCCCAGAGAAGCTACAAACTTTAACTATTTTGCCACCAAGGACCCTCGGAAAAATGCCTAAGTAGCTTATACTATGAATACTATGCCATGTGCCCTCACAGGACGTCCTGGTCTGACCATGCTGAGAAGGAGCTTGCTGCCTTAGCCAAAATCTCAGGGCCTGCACTTCTCCTCCCTCCCAGTCAGCTGCCCTGCTTCCCTGCACGGCCTTGTGGGTATCTGACTTATCTTCCGTCTGGCCACCTGCGGCACCTCAAGTACCAGGCTCGTGTGCCCTTACTCTCAGGATGGTTATGAGGTTCCGGTGATGTCAGATGATGGGGCAGAGTCCCTGGGACAGGAACTCCTGTGTGTGGCCTGGCCTCAGTGTGCCCTCCTGACCCTCTTCTGGCTGTACTACAAAGTGTTACTCAGCCTTCCGTCTTCCTCCCGTGACAACTCCTCCAGGAAGCCTTCCTTTAACTCACAGACCAGGAGAGCAACCCCACCTCCTTTTGTACTAAGAATTCTTCTCTTTCAGCCCTTGCCAAAGTATCTGAAAATTATCCTCCCCTTTTTGTGTGTGAGTGCAGTGGTTAGACTCTCAACAACTAACCAAAAGATCAGTGGTTTGAGTCCTCTAGCTACTCTGTGGAGGAAAGAAGAGGCAATCTGTTTTCATAAAGATTCCAGCCCTGAAACCCTGGCCTGTCCTACTCTCTGTCCTTTGAGTCAGAATTGACCAGATGGCAATGGGTTTGGTTCTTTTTGAGTGTGGTTGCAGACCTCTCTAACTTAGACCATAAGCACTAGGTGGGCAGAAATAACAGGGGCTGGTCTGCCTCTGGTTTGTGTTGGGCACAAGGCAGATGTGTGGTGAGTATCTGCTCATGGAACAGCTGCTGCAAAGCCCGGACGCTGCGGGAACATGCCCTGCCCTGCTGGGCACCCATCCTCCCATACGTGGAGCAGTACACCAGCCACGCTTACCAAGGCTGTCAGGATGGTCCATGCATCTCTCTCAGCAAACAATACTTTGAGCTTGTGCCAGCCCAGAATGGTGGCGCTATGGCGGAGGCTGGTCCGGCAGATCTGGGGGGACAGGATGGCTCAGGGTAAGGACTTACAGGTGAAAGACTGAGAACAGACACAAAGAGAGGGGGAAAACAGCTGTGAGGTCAGCTTCCGATGACACAAGAGAGCTTAGGAGGGTGGCAGCAGGTCTCAAGAGTAGTTTAGCTTAACCTTTTATCTCCACTAGTAAGGTAAAAATCACAGTTACATCATGGCCATGAGGTGAGAAAATATTCAGACCAAAATGGAAAATTTCAGAAAAGATCAACACCCTATCTCACGAAAACTGACCTTGAGACAGCCTTCAAACCTGGAACTAAACCCACTTCCCCAAACCATCTTCCGGCCAAACAGTAAACAAGCCTGTAAAGTGAGTGATAATACCAGGGAAGAGTGTACAGTCAACCCTATGAAGCCCAGAGGATAATATTTGCCCAAAAACAAAGCATAGAAGGGCAGGAAAGAAGGATGAATGGGCCCAAGGAACCAGAGAGGAAGCGGGGAAAATGTGATTACATTGTGGGGTTTGCAAATGATGTCACAGAACAAGATGTGTAGACATTGATGAATGGGAAACAAATCACTCAAATAGAAATTGAAAACAGAGACGTTGTCATGGCCTTTCAAACTGTGGTTGCGCCACACTGGGACCCAGAACAAAGGGCTCTTCTAGCTACATCATGCTTGACCAGCCAGCCAGAGGCCCTCAATCCCCACAAAACAGTCTCTTCAAAAACAGGAGGTCAGAAGTCTTACTACAAGTTCATAGGCAGGACCCTCCCCTGCCTCCACTCATCAGAGATAAGACACCAATTCAGTCATTTATGTGAACCGCGCAAAGTGCCTCCCAGAGGCCTCAGCCATGGCAAAGCTGCCAGTTCGGTGTCCTGTTGAAAAAAGGAATCACCCAGTTGGCAAGTGTGGCTTTTGTAGCTGTAGTCCATAAGCCTGGGCTCAGAGCTGGATGGTCAATCCCAGAACCCAGGTCAGTTCCAGGCCTCTCTGTTTTTGTCCACTACAAGAGTATCCCTGTCCAGGAAGCCCTATCTCCATCCAGCTGCAGAGGCGGGTGCAGGGTCCCACTCTGTAATTGTCACCTTTGTGTACCAACTAAGCTGGCTTGGCAGTTAGGATATCATCATCCCTCAATGAGAGCTAATATGATGTGATCACCTCCATGAGTAGCCAATCTGTTGAAAGGGGGTTTCTTCAGGAGTATGGATGTATCAAATATGTCTGGTAAAGCTCTCTTGCTTCTGGCTTGATCTGGACCTGCATTTGACTAGCCTCTCTTAGCTAGCCTCTCTTTATTTTGTGGTTCTTTGGATATAAGTCAATGGTCAACCATCTTGGATTCATCAAAAGCCAGTATCCTACTGTCTGACCTGCTGCTTGTGGGTTTGTCAGTACCCTGCAGCTACCTGAGTCAGGGGGAGCCTCTACACAGGCCATACGGATTTGAGGCTTGCTGCTTATGGGTGACTGGAATGTAAAATTTGGAGACAAGGAAGAAAGATCACTAGTCAGAAAGAATGGACATGGTGACAGAAATGAGGCTGGTGGTGGAATGACAGAATTTTGTGCCATCAATGATTTATTCATTGCAAAAACTTTTTGTAAGAAACACAAATAACAACTATATACATGGACCTCACCTGCTGGTTTACACAGGAATCATATTGATCACATCTGTGGAAGATTTATTGAAGAAGCCCAGTATCAGCTGTGAAAATTAGGCCAGGTGCTCATTGTGGAACAGACCACCAACTACTCACATGCAAGTTCAAATTGAAGCTAAAAAAATCAAATCAAATTCACAGGAACCAAAATTTGACCTTGATTCTATCTTAAAAAACATTTCAAAAACAAATATGAGGCCTTGGATACCAATGAATGAAGACCTGATGAGCTGCGGAAGAATATGGATATGAAGAATATCCTACTTGGCAAGGATGGTTCAACATAAGAAAAACATTCAACTTAATTCACCATATTAACAAAATAAAGAATAAGAACTATATTATCTTAGAAATTGATACAGAAAAGGCATTTGTCAAAATCCAACACCCTTTCCTGTTTAAGACACTCAGCAAAAATGGAATAGAAGGGAATTTCCTCAACATAGTGGAAAGTATATATGCAAAACCAAGATTCAATATCATTCTCAATGGAGAAAGACTAAAAACATTTTCCTTGCAAACAGGAACCAGACAAGGATGTCCACTATCACCACTTTTATTCAATATTGTACTGGAAGTGCTTGCTAGGGCAATATAACAAGAGAAGGAAATATAAGGACTACAGATTGGCAAAGAGATGGTTAAAATAGTGTTATATGCAGATAATAGAGTACATAGAAAACCCCAAAAACGCAACAACAAAAAAACCTGTTAGAGCTAGTAGGCCAGTTTAGTAGAGTGGCAGGATATAAGATCCATATCTAAAAATCAGAAGGATTCCTCTACAGCAACAAAACTCAGAGAAGGAAACCAAGAAAGCAATTATCATTTACAATAGCCAACCACAAACTGAGATACTTGGGAGTGAACCTAACTAGAGTTACAAAAGACCTATACAAAGAAAACTACAGAACATTTCCGCAAGACACAATAAAAGACCTAAAGAAATGGAAAAATGAGCCCTGTTCATGGATAGCAAGACTCAATATTGTGAAAATGGCAATGCTGCCAAAAGCAATCTACATATTCAGTGCAATCCCAATACAGATGCCAAATTCATTTTTTAAGGAGCTTGAAAGGGAAATTGTCAAGTTTATTTGGAAAAGTAAGAGACCCCGAATAAGCAAAACACTTCTGAGAAACAAAATGAGGTGGAAGGCATAGCACTCCCTGATTTCAAAACCTATTACACAGCGGTAGTAACCAAAACAGCATGGTACTGGTACAAGGACAGGCACATAGATTACTGGAACAGAATTGAGAACCCAAAAATAGACCCAGCTGTCTATGATCAACTGATATTTGACAAGGAAATAAAACCTATCAAATGGGGAAACGACAACCTCTTCAACAAATAGTGCTGGCAAAACTGGAGTGTTACCTGCAGGAAGCTGAAACAGGATCCACAACTCACACCATACACAAAAATCACCTTGAGGTGGATAAGAGACTTGGGAATAAAGCCCAAACCATAAAATTCGTAAGGGACGAACTAGGATCAAGCTTAGAAGCATTAGTCTACAGTATAAAGAGATTGACAAATATAGCCCAGAAATGTACAATCTGAAGAGGATAAAATTGATGAATGAGACTTTCTTTTTTTTATTATTATTATTTTGTGTGCATGTACCGTCAAATCAGATCTGACTGGTACAGGAGGATATTGCGCCTCCTTCTCCGGCAGAGCGTCTGGTGGATTCGAACCGTGTTCCTCTGGGATTGTAGTGCAGCTTCTTGCCACTAGGCCACCAGAGCTCCCCCATGAATGGGACTTTCTAAAGATTGACTCCCTGTGTTAATCAAAAACTTTTTCCAACTGAGAGAAAAGAGAAGCTACAAATGGAAACAAACATTTGGCAATTCCATATCAGACAAAAGTCTCATAACGAAAGTTTATAGAATACTCCTGGGCCTCCACAAGAAAAAGTCTGATAATCCAATTACAAAATGGGCAAAAGACATGGAAAGAATTTTCAGAGAGGAAGATATTCAAATGACCAACAGAAATATGAAGAAATGCTCCAAATTCACTGGCGATAAGAGAGTTGTTGTTGTTATGTGCCATCGAGTCACTGGCGACTCATAGTGACCCTATGTAAACAGCCCTAAACCCTGCTCTATCCTGTGCCAATCGCACTGCCTCTGACACACCCATCCCAATTACACCAGTCACTGAATCAATCCACCTCATAGACAGTCTTCCCCTCTTGTGCCGCCCCTCCACCCTCCCAAGCATGATGTCCCTCTCCACGGACCTGTCCCTCCTTACAACATATCCAAAGTATGTCAGAATCCTTGCCTCCAAGGAGCAACATGGCTTAACCCTCTCCAGGATGAATCTGTTTGTTTTCTTGGCAGTCCATGGTACATTCAATACTCTTCTCCAGCACCACAGCTCAAAGGCATCAATTCTCCTTCTTTTCTTCCTAGTCATTGTCCAATTCTCTGATGCCTAACAAGTGATTGCAAAGACCATAGCGTGTATCAGACACACCTTCGTCTCCAGAGTGACACCATTGCTCTTCAGTACGTTGGAGAGGACCCTAACAGCAGACTTTCCCATCGCAATACATCTTTTAATTTCCTGACTGCTGGTGCCAAGAGTGTTGACTGTAGAGTCAAGCAGACTAAAGTTGTGAACAATCTCAATCTCTTCACCATCCATCCTGATGCTACCAATTGGTCCAGTGGTGAGAATCTTTGTCTTCTTGACATTGAGCCTCAATCCATATTGGAGGCTGCAGTCCTTGACCCTCTGCAGCAAGCGCTTCAAGTCCTCCTCAGTTTCAGCAAGTAAGGTTGTGTCATCTGCATAATGCAGATTGTCGACAGATCTTCCACCAATCCTAACGCCACACTTCTCCTCATGGAGCCCAGCCTCCCAGATAATCTGTTCTGTATACAAGTTGAAAAGGTATGAAGATAGGACACATCCCTGGTATACACCCTTCCCAATTTTGAACCATACAGTGTTTCCTTGCTCTGTTCTGACAACTGCCTCTTGGTCCACGTATAGGTTTTGCATTAAGAGAGGTGCAAATCAAATCCACAACGAGATACCATCTCCTTCCAGTATCAGTGGCAAAGTTTAACAGGACAGCAAGTAACAAATGTTGGAGAGGATGTGGTGAGATAGGAACTCTTATACATTGTTGGTGGGGTTGTACAATGGTACAACCACTCTAGAAAGCAGTTTGGTGCTCCCTCAAAAAGCTGAACATAGAAATTCCATATGACCCAGCTATTCCATTGCTTGGAATATACCCCAAGAAAATGAGAACTGAGGCTCCAATTTAAACTTGTACACCAATGTCCATAGCTGTATTATTTACCAAGAACATTATTTATGCAAGAACATGAAAACAGTCCAGATGTCCAACCACAAACGAACGGACTGAGAAGTTGTTGTACATTCATGCAATGGAATACTACGCAGCACACAGGAGCAAGGATTTTATAAATTACTATCTAACTTGGGAGGGACTGGAGAGCATTATGCTGAGTGAACTAACTCAGTCCCACAAGGACAAATACTGTATAAAAACCATTATTGTCGAATGAGTATGAGGATCCAAGGGCGGGGGGGGGCTAGGGTGGAAATAGAAGAGTGAGAATGGGTGGGAGAGTGGGATAGGATGTTAATCATAGGATTGCACAATTTGGTGGGTGGGTGGGGTGAAGGAAATGGGAAGGATGTTCTGTGAAAAACAATGTATTCAAACTCTGTAAATAAATCAGAATAAAACTTTTGAAAACAGAGTATCATACATGATACATGCAAAGAATCAATACAAATACGGAGGAGGAAGAAAAGACTGAGAAGGACATCAGAAGAGATTCTAAATGTTGCACTAGAGTGCCAAGAAGCCAAAGTAAAAGGAAGAAATAAGGAAGGTAAGGAGCTGGTCAAAATTTTTTCAAAGGACAGCTCAGGAAAACAAAGCAAAATATTATCATGAAATGTGCAAAAAAAGCTGGAGTCAGAAAATCAAAAGTGTCGAACTCATTTGGTGTTTCTTACACTGAAGAAACTGAAGGACAAATTCAAGACTCAAGTTGTAATACTTTTAGAGACTGTGGGCAGAATATTAAATGATACAGCAAGCATCAAAAGAAGATGGAAGGAATACACAGAGTCACTGTACCAAAAAGTTTGACTGACACAGAAGAAGTTCATGAAACAACATATGATCAAGAGGAAATGGTAATGGAGAAATTTCAAGCTGCTCTGAAGGAACTGGAAGCAAACAAGGCCCTGGAAATAGTGGAATACTAATTGGCATATTTCAGTAAAAGGTGCTGCCCTGGACATGCTCACCAAGTTGTGCCAAGAAATCTGGAAGACAATTGCCTGACCAACTGACTGGAAGAGATCCATATTTACATCCATTCCAAACAAAGGTGATCGGACAGAGTGTGGACATTATCAAACAATATCGCTAATATAGCATGCAAGCAAAATCCTGCTGAACATTATTGAAAAATGACTGGAACAGTACATCATCAGAGAACAACCAGAAATACAAGCTTGGTTTAGGAGAGGCTGTGGTAGTAGGGACATCATTGCCAATGTTAGGTGGATCTTGGCTGAAAGCAGAGAATACCAGAAGAAAGTCTGTGTTTCATGGAATATGCAAAGAAAGACATTTGACAGTGTGGATCACAACAAATTGTGGATAACCTTGAGAAAATGGGAATCTCAGAACACCTGACTATGCTCATGAGAAACCTATACTTGGACTAGGAAGTAGTCATCAGAACAGAGAAGGAAACACTGGATGGTTCAAAATCAGGAAAGGAGGGTGTCAGAGATGTGTCCTGTCTCCATGCATTTTCAGTCTATATGTGGAACAGATCACTTGGGAGCCTATGTGGCATCAGAATTGGGAGAAGACTCATCACCAACTTCCATTATACAGATGACAACCTTGCTTGCTGAAACTGAGGAGGACCTGAAGCGTTTGCTGCAGAATGTCAGGCACTGCAGTCTTCAATACCAGTTGAAGCTTAACATGAAAAAAAGCAAAAATTCTCACCACTGAGCCAGTTGACAGAACCATGATAGATGGAGAAGAGAATGAGATTGTTAACAATTTCAGCGTGCTTGAGTCCACAAACCATACTCTTAGCACTAGTGGTCAGGAAATCAAAAGACATATTGGACTAGAAAAGTCTACTGTCAGGGACCTCTCCAGAGTGCTGAAGAGCAAAGATGTCAGTGTAGAGACTAAGGTGAGCTTGATCCAGGCCATGATCTTCACAATTTTTCGCTATGCATCAGAGAGCTGGACAATGAATAAGGATGACAGAAGAAGAAATGATGCTTTTGAGTTGTGTTCCTGGAGAAGAGTTTTGAGCATACCATGCACTGCCAAAAGAACAAAGAGGTCTGTCCTGGAGAGGGTGAAACCAATTTGGTCTCTGGAGGCAAGGACTTTAAAGCTCCTTCTCATATAATTCTGAAGCTTCGTCTGACATACTTTGGGCATGTTTCAAGGAGGGACTGGTTCTTGGAGAGGGACATCATATTTGGGAGGGTGCAGGCACGGTGCAGGAGAGGAAGACCCTCGATGAGACGGATCGATTCTGTGACTGGAGTGGTGGGAATGAGTGTGTTTGAGACAGCGAGGTTGGCACAGGATAGAATGGTGTTTAGGGCTCTTATACATCGGGTCTCTATGAATCACAAACGACTCGATGACACATAACAACAACAAATCCAGGAGGGACCAATCCTTGGAGAAGGATGTCATGCTTGGAAAGGTGGAGGAACAACCGAGAAAAGGAAGACCCTGGATGAGATGGATTGACACAATGACTAGGGTAATAAAAACAAATGTGTCAGAGACAGTGAGATTGGCTCAGGATAGGACAGGGTTCTGAGCTATGGTGCACAGGGTCGCTATGAGTCACAAGCAACTCAACAGCACATAACAACAATAGTCTGCAGGGTGTTACACTGCTAATCCAAAGATGGTGCCTCTCTGGAAGTTTGGGTCCAATAACCACTTCTCAGGAGAAATATCTCCTCTCATGCAATTTATAGCCTCCTGAAAACAAATTGGAAGGTCAGCTATGAATCAGTTCTTACTCAATGGGTATGAGTTTGAATTTTAGTTTTTTTACCAGTGTATGAGCCATTTCCTTAGGATAAATCTATTTATTTTTAGGGTGTTCTGGTGGCCTAGTGGTAAGAAGCTGCACTGCAATGCCTGATCCAGGCCATGGTCTTCACAATTACTTGTTATGCATCAGAAAGCTAGACAATGATAGAAGAATTGATGATAGAAGAATTGATATCTTTGAGTTCTGGTGCTGGAGAAAAGTATTAACATATGGCTTGCCAGGAGAACAAACATGTTCATCCTGGAGAGGATAAAACCAGGCTACTCTATGGAGGCAAGGATTCTGAAGCTCCATCTCACATACTTTGGGTATGTTGCAAGGAGGGACCAGTGCTTGGAGAGGGACATCATGCTTGGAAGGGTGGAGAAACAGCCCAAGAGAAGAAAACCCTGGATGAGATGGATTGACTCAGTGACTGAGGTAATGTGGGTAGGTGTGTCAGAGAAAATGAGGTTTGCTCAAGACAGAGCAGGGTTCAGATCTGTTGTGCATAGGGTCACTATGAGTCACAAGCAACTTGATAGCACAAAACAACAACATATATATATATATATATTTATATGTTTGTAAGTATGTATGTACGTACGTAGTGATTGTTAGGTGCCATCAAGCTGACTACAACTCATAGTGACCGTATAAACAACAGTTCTGAGGCTTCCCTATCCTCACAATCTCTGTCATTTTATATATATATATATATATATATATATTTGCCATCCAGTCAGAACTGACTCATAGCTGAACTTCCAACAGGTTTTTAGAAGCTGTAAATCACATGAACACCGTAGTCCTCAAACTAACATCACTGCTGGTAGATTCAAACTCACAGAGAGGGGTCACCTTAAATGGCATATCTTTCTGCAGACTACACCACCAAATCTCCTTATAAAAGCGTCACAAATTTTGCTTTTCTAAAGAACCTAGCCTAAGGCAAACTTGAAGCAGAAAGCACTGAGGCCCAGGGCAGGAACTACAGAGAGAACTGTGCCAGACTGTGGGACTTCTCTTTGTGGAGTTTTCATACTTACTGTGGTCCACAGTGTGTCTGAAGCCAGCGAGGTAGAGCCAGGAAGTGGAGGGAAACTCAGTGCAAACATACATCCAGATCTGGTCTCATACTGATGCTTTCTACGGGTACAGACCTGAGTGGACCCCTTCAGCATCTTTGAGTTCTTCCACCATCTCTTTTAACATGCTTAACATCCCAACTGATTCTTTAACGGCCCATGAGCAACAGGGGACTGAAAACCAAGCTCTCGGGTCCGCCTCTCACCTGCACCACGCTGGTATTCGCATCCTGTAGGTGCATCACCAAGAGGACTACCAGGCTGAGAACCTGGTGCTTCAGGGGGAAGACAAGGCTCTGCCTCTTGACGTTGGACAAGAAAATTCCATAGATCTCAAAGGCTATGATGCGCAGTTGGTCCGACTCCTGAGCGAGAACACACAAACACACACAGGCAAGAGACAGCTCTAAATCTGTCTGCAGAGTCACAGGTAGCCCCAAATGTCAACATCAAGGGGGTTCCCTGTCCACTCGCTCGCCCCACCCAGGGATTCTACAGTGCCTTCTGTCTCAGTTCTGCTCTTGCCTTGTTTGCAGCTGCCAGTTAGCCTCTTGTTCCATTTCACCCCGTTTACGTTTATTACCCAAGAGGACCTGAACATCACTCCCAGACACAATGGGGTCACATTTGGGCAAATTCTACCCAAGGACCTTGTTTTATAAATGCCCCCTGAGGAAGAAAAACGACTCAGCTCACTTCACCTTCTCAAAGAAGATACCCAGCGTGAGGGTGAGCTGGATAAAGAAAGAGGTTGATTGCCTCCAGTTGAGGCACTCGACAAGCCGCTTCAGCGCCAGGAACGTCTTCAACGCAATATCGGGATCCAAGGAAAAGCAGCTGTTCAGCAAGAAGGGCTGGAGGACGTGGAGCTGTGTCACCTGGAGAGACAGACAGCTGCTCAGGAAATGAGAGGTGGAGGAAACCTTCAGGCCAGACCAAGGGACCCTCATTCCATTTGTATCCAAGCCCAGGAGGGACCACCCTGTGACCTTTTGCATCTCAGACCTGGGATTGGCCCAGCAAACGAGTGGAAATCTTAGTCAAACGAGTTGACCTAGGGCATTTACACAGGTCTTATCACTCTTCTTCTTCATGGTGAGAGGGGAGAAGACAGTAGACTGTGCCTTCCACTATTTCTACCATTCCTCCTATTCCCATTGCTGTTATCACTCCTGGTAATGACATTAATCCCCAGGAGTCCTGGCTGGCCTGCACAGTAGAAATGGTTCAGCCCATTCTTTGAGGTGTCCCTAGGGGACCTTCCTTTGGAGAAAGTCATTGATGGTCTCATGAAGAGTTGTTCTTTTTCATTCCATGGTGTCCCACACCATCTGGAACAGGATACTAATTCCCACCCCATGTGACCAGATCCCTAGAAGACATGCCCTTGGTCCCTGCCCCATTTCACCATGTTTCCGTGCTGGGCGAAAATCTCTGCCATCTGCAGCAATTGCTTCACTATGGCTGGCTGCTCACACTGGAACCAGTTTACCAGAATGTGCACGGTAGCTTCATCCACGATGGCGGCCACATCTTCAGACCAGAGCAGCTGTTGAAAGATGGAATAGTACTGAAGCTGTGACAAAGGAGGGAAAAAAAGATGTTCATTGCCTCTCAGAATCTAGGGTGGGTTGTTTTTTTAATGTGCTTTGGTTTTGGTGTTTTCCTTGTTTGTAATTGTGAATGTTCCTAAGGATTTGGAAGAATCAGTAGTGATGGGGTGGAATTATTAAGCTCAGGATTGTCTAAACATATCAGTTAGTGTAGTTATAAAACAGACATCAGTTGCCTCCAGCCTACAAAACTGGTTATTTTGCCCTGGAATCCTTTCCCACCCCCTCCTTTTAGTTAGTCATGTAAAGTACTTAAAATTGTCTCTTTACCAGGACAAGAAATGCGTCTTTCCTAGATTAGCATTTTCTCAGTCATATGTAAACTATTTCACAAACTATTTACTAGTAACTGTATATTCAGTGTTCTTTTTGAATGTAGAAATCCTGTAACTTCAATGAAAGTAACATGCTAAGTAGAATAACATCTAACCCAAGTATAAATGCCAATGACCTCTCTTAGACGAGGAAGTAGTTTTTAATATGATTCTCACTGCTCTCCCAGACCGGAAATAAAGTGATTTGGATATTGTAATCCATCTGTCTTATTGGCAACTGACTATGGAAAGAACCCCTTGCATTCGGTAACAGTAGGTCAAATTTATTTAAAGAATAAATCCACACTATTATTCCAGAGGAGTTCATGGGTGGTGTAAACATACTTGGCTAGTAACTAGAAACTTAGTAGTTGAAGTCCACTCAAAAGTATCTCAGAAGAAAGGCTTGATGCTCCTCTTCTTAAAAAAAATCAGTCTATGAAAACTTGGCTCCTTTGCCATGAGACTAGAAGCATTGGATGGTACCAAGCTTGTACATGGAAAGTTTCAATCAAAGATCCCATAGAATCCAAATGGGAGGGGGAAAATAATGTCAAATTCTCATGAAATCTAGAATTCCTGGAACCATTAGAGCTGCATGAACCCTGAAACTACTTTGAGATCATCTGTAAATCTTAAACCCTGAAGGAAAAACATTCCCTGAATTCTTCTTTAAACCAAGCAATAGTTTAGCTTAATTAGTAAAGAATGTCTGCCTTGAGCTTTGCCCTTCTTTTAGCATTATACTGTCTATTGCTTTGAGATCAAATGGATAACAGAAACTCACATATCAGAGAGGAAGATTAGGGGGCCAGTGGGTTTATGTTAAAGGGGGAGGAACAATTCAGAAAAGGCAAGTAACAATGATTGCATAACTTGAAGAATATCAGTGAAGTGCAATTCAAATAAAAATTGTTGAATTGAGGTATGTTTTGCTATGTATGTTTTCAACCACAACAAAAAACAAAATCACAAACAAACAAAAAAAAACCCAACCCTTCCTAATTCTGTGA
Organism: Elephantulus edwardii; assembly: GCF_000299155.1. Taxonomy (NCBI): domain Eukaryota; kingdom Metazoa; phylum Chordata; class Mammalia; order Macroscelidea; family Macroscelididae; genus Elephantulus; species Elephantulus edwardii. The sequence continues at coordinate 826,768 of NW_006399860.1, forward strand.
ACACCATATAGTATGAAACACATGGGGTTACTATAGGTCAAATCTACTTGAAGGTAACCAGGGAACATTCCTGAAAACAATCACTCATTCTGCAAGTTTTCTGGAGGCATCTTTAACAAGGAGAGTCTTAGGGAATAAACACAATAAAAATGAAAAGCAATCTGCCCTGGAGGATCCTAACAATTCCACTGGGGAAAAAAGACCTGCCCAGGTGAATCACCTGGTGAGCATTTAGTCTATAACCATCTAGTACAAATCTAAACCAGAGGGAAACTATTATAAACTGGTATTGATGAATGGAGACGTTTAGGAAGAACACTAGTGAAAACTTAATGAGGAGATCAGCGAAGAGTGCATTGAAATGTGTTTAACGGAGTAGAGTGAGTACCGGCAAAACAAAAATAAAAGGTCAGAAAAAGAAATACAGATGAGGGTTGGGAGGGGCCGGGAAGGATACTCATTCAATTGAAGGAGAGGATGTTACAGGTGAGAAATACTGATCATGGGTATTATGCTTGGTATGTAAGTCCTTGAGGGTCGATGGTGGGGTGGACAGGGGAGGAGACCAGTGAACAGTGTGTTGAAATCTTTTGACTTTACTGCCAACATATGTAATAAAAGTCTGACCTAGGCCAGAGAAGTGAGAATGGAGAAGAGATGACTCCATAATGTATGTGTCAGTCAGATCGACTGACTTGTTGGAAAAGAGAAAATCTTCTCTAACCTTTAAAGAGTGAGAAAAATACTATTAGTTTCTCTTTTTAGCAGCAAAAAGAAGAAAACTAAAGTCACAGGGAAGAAACTAGTTTATAGGACTAACAGAGGCTTCAATTACCCTGAGATCAGAAGAACTAGATGGTGCCCAGTTGTCACTACCAATCTATCTGATCAAGGCCACAATAGATGGGCCCTAACAGAATGAGAGAAAAGCTCAGAACAGAACTCAGATTTTGAACGTCTAGACACTCTGGAAGTTGGCTGGCTGGCTGGCTGATGTCCCAGTGGTGGTCTTGCCTTGGTGGCAGTCAGGCAATGGAAGTATCTGGGGTCCATTTGTTGTGTGTTACTGTTCTGACTGGGGGCAGAGGCCGAGGCCTGCTGGAAGGTGTGACTTTAAAATCCTGTAGGGCCTTCAGGGCTGTTTTTAATTGTTTTTGGTGAGACATTCTAGGTCATATAGCCCTGGTCTGTCCACTTGCTGTACAGAGGTAACTTGTGGTGGCTGTGAAGCTGAACACTGTGACACTGATGTGTCAAATGTGTTAATGGTTACCCATGGTGGACAGTGTTTGGTGGAGCTCCCCAATTAAAACAAGCTTGGAAGCAGAAGTGGCATCCACTTCTGAAATAGCTTGCCTCTGGAAACTCTATGAACCTGGAAAAAGGATGAAAGTTATACAGGTGTCCAGGACTTTCGTTCATAGGGTTGCTATGAGTTGCCTACGACTTGACAGCACTTAACAACAACAGACTTAGTTTACAGCCTCTCTACTTTTAATAGTAAAGAGGTGGAAACAATCCAAGTGTCCATCAGTGGGAAACCATGGTACATTCACACACTGGAGTATCATGCACCACTAAAAAATGATCAAGAATTTGTGAAATACTGTACAACATGGATAAAACTAGAACACATGATTCGGAGTGGCATAAATCAGTCACAAAAAGGCAAATAAAAGATCACTAACATAAAAAGCCAAGAAATGGTTTACACATGAATAAATCTTGGAGGGTTAATAGGGATGAGAAGCAAGTAAGAAAGGAGCTAAAAACAACCAAATCAACAACTAGTAAACTGTTATGGCCTGAGATCACTATTATAAAAAGCTAAGGAAAGGTTTGGGAGCTCTGGCAGCTTAGTGGCAAGAAGCTGTGCTGTAATCTCAAAGGCACGCAGTTCAAGTCCACCAATTGCTCTGCGGGAGAAGATAGGCTTTCTCCTTCCAGAAAACCTTCTGGAGGATCAGCTATGGGTCACTTACAACTTGATGGTACAACAACAAGGAAAGATTGACACATAGATAGAATTAATTTTGGATTATTACCAGAGATGGGAAACAAGAGTATGCTCCAACATCAAGAAAGCAAAGATTCTCACTACTGGACCAACTGGCAGCATCATTATGGATGGTGAAGAGATTGAGATTATGAATAGCTTTAGTTTGGTTGGCTCCACAATCAACACTCTTGGTACCAGCAGCAGGAAATTAAAAGACGTATTGCGATGGGAAAGTCTGCTGTCAGAGACCTCTCCAAAGTACTAAAGATCAACAATGTCAGTCTGGATACTAAGGTGTGCCTGATCCAGGTCATAGTCTTTGCATTTGCTTGCTATATGTCAGAGAGTTGGACAATGACTAGGGATGATAGAAAGAGAATTGATGCCTAATATGTAGTTATGTAGTTGAAAACTACAATCCTAGATGTTCATTGTTTGGAACGAACATGCTAGCAAATCATCTTGACATGAACAAGTCAGCGCAGATGGGCTGGCTCAGATCTACTTCCTTGTGTAGACCTGGCACCTACATCTGCTTGAGGGCATCATGGAAAACAACATGCTGGGAAAATGTTTGTAATGCAAATGACCAACTAGGAATTAATAGTCATCTCCTAGACATGAATAACCTTAACAATTCAATAGGACAATGGGCACAAAAGATGTGCAGGAATTCCCAGAGGGGACAAATTTAAATCACAATATGATATGCATACCGCCCAAAATCACTAGGAGTCAGGGAGGTGTTGGCTAAGGCATATTATTTTATACATGTCTGGAGAGGACGCAGCCAAAAAAAGCTAACATACAATATTGGAAAAAATAGGGAAAGAGGGTTCTCTCACACTTGCTGACAGAAATGTGAATTGTTATTGCTTCTTTGGAAAATAAATTGACAACATCTATTAAAATAAAAATAGTATGTTCTTGAACCAACGGATCTGGAAGGCAGGGCGAAGAGCAGCCCCCGAGTTTGCTGCTGGATGCCCATTTGAACCTAACCACAGATGGCTGAGTAGGAGTTGACCAGAACCCAACCAGAAGAAGAGAAGATGATCCACGCTTGTGAGCTAGGGAAGATTGATGCAACCTCATGGCTTGCTCTAGACTTGTCTTTGCTTGTGGATGCAGATGTTCAAAGTTTCCAAGTTGAAGTGAGGATCCTTCAGCAAAGGAATAATGCCTGTTCCTTCAGTGTACTGTTTGACAGGGATGAGCAAACGAAAAATTGGTTATTCAATATGAAGATGCTAAAGTATGAGGCACGGAAATATTCTTGGAAATCTCTCTCACAGAAATACAACCAGCAGCATATACGATGGCTTACATGCTTTCACAAATGTAGTTATTAGTAATATGAGTCTAAGGGGGGAACCCCCACATTCTATGTGAATGAAATATAATGTAAATTTAAAAAGTATAAACCACAATGTACAGGCATGAAACACAATGTATGGGAATGATAAAAATATTGATAAAAAAGTATGTTCTTGTTTATCTAAGATGACTATAAGAGAAAAACCATAGTTATGTCTTTAATAAACAAAATTTACCAGAATGAAACCTGCATAGTGGAGTGGACTTGGGGAAGGGGATTGTATAACAATGAAAGAATTTTTTATTATTTTTTTTTTACTTGTCAAAGAGAAAAGTGAAGTGATGTGGAGGCGTGGGCAGGGAGGAAAGTGTGCAACAATGAATGAATGGAAAATTAAAATAAACAAGATTATTTCATAGTTTAGATCTCTCTCAGCTATTCTTCAGTCAGAACCAACTCATAACTGACCCTCCATTGGGTTTCTGAGGCTGTAAATCTCACAGGAGGAGACTGTCCATCTTTTTCCTGTGAAGTTACTAGTTAATTCGATCCATCAGAGGAGTTTGGTCTTTGGGTTAACAGGTCAACTCTCTAGGAAATACGCCACCAGGAGATAAAGTCTGAATTCAGGATTCAGGGCTCCAGCTCCAGGGGAAAGCTTTCTCTTTCTGGTGGCTCTGGGTTCTTGTCATCAATCTTCTCTGACTGTAAGCTTTTCAGCACAAGGACCCGGGTTCAAAGGATGCACTCCATTTCTAGCTCTTTATCTTGGTGGTACTGTGGTCATTCTGATTCCTGCCCAGTGATGTCATCTCTTTTAGATCTCAAAAAAGATTACATTTTACAGCCTAAGCCTGCAGATTGCATCCTGCCTTATAACATAATTTCTACTAGACTTGCCTCCTTAAAGTCAGGATTTACAACGCAGGATAATTATAGTAGATCACAAAAATGGAGGTTAACTATATAATATTGAGAATCATGGCTTAGCCAAGCTGACACATATTTTGGGACACAGTTCAAGTCATAACACTTGGAGCCCTAGTATTCCTATTCTTGGAAATATCTTTCACAGAAATACAACCACCAGCATATAAGAGCTCATTTATAAGAATATACAGTATCTCACCATATCTAGCAGCAAAAAGTTAAAAAAGAAAAAAAAATTACTATATCAAAGACCAGCTTCCGTATGTACTCCATAGTATTAAAGATATCCAGTAAAAAGGTTGAAATAGACTCACCAAGATGACTAAGATAACAGATCAACAGAAAACAACAAATGTTGGCCACCATACAGAGAAAATAGAATCCTACTTGCTGCTGTGAATGCAAAATAAAGTGCAAACTGTAGACTACTATGTTGCATTTCATCATAAAACTAAAAACAGAACTACCATATGGTCTAGCCATGCTACTCCTGGGTGCATACTCAAAAGACTTGAGAGCAGAGACTAGACTAGATCAGATACCAATGTTCATTGCAGTACTATTTCACAGTAGCCAAAAAGTAGAAACAACCTAAATGCCTATCATCAGGTGTCCCTTACAAGCATGGTATCATTCTTCAAAGACTGGTCCTGCCTGGATACATGCCCAAAGTGTGTGAGATGGAGTCTCAAAATCCTTGCCTTCAAGGAACAGCTTGGTTTCACGTTTTCCTATTCGTTCTCTTGGCAGCCCATGGTATGTTCAATACTCAGCACCAGAACTCAAAGCATAAATTCTTCTTCTCTCTCCCTTGGTTATTGTCCAGCTCTCTGATGTATAGCAAGTAATTGCGAAGAACATGGCCTGGATCAGGAACACCTTAGTCTCTACACTGACTTCCTTGCTCTTCAGTAATCTGGAGAGGTTCTTGACAGAAGATTTTCCTAATGCAATATGTCTTTTGATTTCCTGACTTCTGGTATTTAGAGTATGGATGTGAAACTAAGCAAGCTAAAATTGTTAAAAATCTCATTCTCTTCTCCATCCATCATGATGCTGCGAATTGGCCCAGTGGTGAGAATCTTTGATCTTTGTCTTCTTGATATTGCACTTCAACCTATATTATAAACTACAGTCTTTGACTCTCTACAGCATATGCTTCTGGTCCTCCTCAGTTTCAGCAAACAAAGGTGTAATGTAGGTGGTTGAAGAGTCTTCCTCCAGTCCTGATGCCACATTCCTCTTCATAAAGTCCAGCCTCTCGAATGATCTGTTCTGCAAACAGATTGAAAAGGTGTGGAGATAGGACACATCCCTGATGTACTCCTTTTCTGATTTTGAACCACACAGTGTTTCCTTGCTCTGTTCTGATGTTGCAGCCCTGGAAGTGCACCAGGCTGTACCAAGAAATCTGGAGGACAACTACCTTGCCAACTGATTGGAAGAGATCCATATTTATTCCCATTCCAAAAAAAAAGGTGATTCAACAGAGTGTGAAATTATTGAACAATTTGGAAGCTAGCATGGCATCCACTTTCTAAACAACATGCCTCTGGAAACTCTATGAACTTTGATAAATGATGATAGTCATAGAAAGGGCTTTTGTTCATAGGGTCGCTAGGAGTCATGCTCAACTCAACATCAATCAACAACACAACAACAACATCACTAATATCACACGCAAGCAAAATTCTGCTGAAGATTACCCAGTACATTGATCTAAGAGGCTGTGGCACTAGGGACATCATCACCAATGTCAGATAGATCTTGGCAGAAAGCAAAGAGTACCAGAGGAATGTCTATTTGTGTTTCATTGACTATGGAAAGGTATTTGACTGTGTGGATCACAATAAATTGTGGCAAATCTTGAGGAGAATGGGAGTCCCAGAACACCTAATTGTGCTCATGCGAAACCTGTACTTGGACAAGGAGGCAGTCAGTCATGGTCAGTCTTGGTCAGTCATCAGTAAAGATTAAAACCCTGGGAGTCAGTTCTGCTCTATCTTCTAGGGTTGTTATGAGTTGGAAGTTACTCAAAGACTCTGAGTTACTGCCATTATTGATGACTTTACCACGACTTCTTTGTAATTTTTCATATTTTTAAAAAATTCTCTGTCCTTTATTTATACCAATTGCTTAAATTATTTGAGTCACTCAGTGGGCTAAACAAAGGTTCACTTAAAAGGGCTGACCAATGCTGAGGCAACTGACACAAGAAGCCTTATTGTTCCAAAAGTTAGGGTGGAAAATCACGTTCTGATCCCTGCCACAACTTAGTGAAAACATCACACTGGAATAAGTCGATCACAAAAGAAAAAAAAATACGGTATGATCTCACTTTCATGCAATAAGCAAATATGTAAAACCAAAGCTTATTAGTGGTTATCAGGGGCAGGGGGAAGGGCACGGTTTTGCCTAAGAGGCATTAAGTTGATGTGAAGGGATGGAGTAACCTGGAAAAGAACAGCATGAATGGTTGGTTGTACAGCTTGAAGAATATACAACTGAATTATACATATGGAAATTGCTGAAATGGTATTTTGTTGTATAGTTTTTCACTACACAAACACACAACAAAATTCAAGACAGAGTCAAGCAACCTCGAGATTCAAGGAGAACTCCACCATCCATCACACTCTGTTGTTGGGTACATTGAAATTCATCATGACCCTCCATCCAAGGTTGTAAATTTTTACAGGAGATAACTGGCTACCTTTGTCCTGAGGAACGGGTAGGTTCAAACCAATGACCTTTCAATTCTCAATCTGACACATAACCACTACAGCACAGCCTATGGCTCATGAAAGCCTAATGTTATTTGTTATATACCATTGAGTCAGAACTGACCCAGAGCTAACCCCCCATCAGGTTTTCAGAGGCAGTTACTCACACAGGAGGAGGTTGCCCTTGAGCCGCGTGCCTTTGGGATTGCAATGCAGCTTCTTGCCACTAGGCCAACAGATACAACACAGCATTAATATAATGTCTTCCAAACCTTCCGAGATGGGACCAGTCCCTGGAGAAGGACATTATGCTTGGAAAGGACAGCGCAGGAAAGGAAGACCTTGAATGCGATGGATTGACAAAGTAACTGGGGTAACAGACAAAGAGTGTGTCAGAGACAGTGAGAAAAGCTCAGGATAGGGCAAGTTTCACAGCTATTGTACATAAGGTCGCTATGAGTCACAAGCAACTCAACAGCACATCACAACAACAACAACAATCCTTTCAAGAGGCAACAACAGTAGCTCAGAACATCTCCTCCCTAGTGACTGCCTTCTTGAAAGTGGTAATTGCCCCCAATTCCCCTTATCCTCCTACCAAGAGCCAGGCACTCACCTCAGTCATGAACACAAAGATTGTTAAGTGATGCCTGGAGTCTATTTCCTGGAGACTCTTGATGATGAGACTGAAGATGGGGCAGTTGTGCCAGCAGTTTTTAGAGACCATGGTCCTACCAACGAAGCACAGTGCTCAGGACCAGACCTGGGCTGCAGGAAAGGTCAGCCCCGGCTGGAGACTCAGGCGCAGGCTTACCTGGCCAACTGGGTGACTCCATCGTAGTGCCTTTCAGGGTTGGTGAGCAACCTCCAGACCCCAAATGTCTGCATTTCGACCACATAGCTCCCATATCCAGAACTTTGCATCAAGGTCTTCAAAGCCTCCAAGGTGCAACTGGGGAGATAGAGGGCACAAAGCAGGCTGCTGTGACCTTCCACTTGGGCTCCTCTCCCTCCCCTAGGACCTGCCCATTCCCCAAAACTCCCTTAGAAGCGTGGGTTGTTGGTGATGGCACAGCCCTGAAGTCCACCTGCAAAGGAGAATGGCAGAGGGTGGCCTCTCTGGACTCTTGCTCATGGTTGCATTCTTGCACTCATTTCACTTTGGTGCAGAATCTTTGCATCAGCTTTCTCATCCAAATTAGGGAAAAAAACCAAAAACCAAAAAGTAATCTTCTCTGCAAAGCCTAAGAATACCTTTCCGAGATGGAGTGAGACTATGCTCAGAGCCCTGACAGGAGGGTGTGGGGAGTGTGTTCTGGCCCCGCAGGTCATGGGATCAGCAGGTGCTTTGCTGATGGATCCCGGGCACAGGCACTAGCCACTCTGGCCCAGGGGCTAACGGTACCTCACGGGGTTCATCCACTTGACTGAGTGTGGTTGATCCTCGATAATTTCTATTTTCTTTTCGATCACGAGGAAGGATATCTTTAACAGCAGGGCCATAAACAAAGAAGGGAAGAAGGCTTGAACCTCGACCCGCCGACTGGGTTCCTGGAGGAGCTCATAGATGGCCCTGATAGCCTGGGTGTGGGAAGAAAACGGCAGTATTACCATCTTCATTTCCTGGCACCAGGGAGCCACTTCCTACACCAATCACCGTGACAGATTGACCCAGTAAAACCCACAAGGCTAGAGAAAGTGAACACTAAATGAATGCGAGCCATGAAAACTAAACATTATTTCTAAAATGTTCTTTATTAAAGATGTTTTTGTAATGGTGATGGTTTTCTTCTCTCACCATCCTCTAGAGTTAGTGAGAAATGAACAGTGTTTCTCTTGCATAATATCACCCAGTGAGAACCAGCACCTAGATCTCTTTTATCTCTCTAACAAGGAAGACTTCACTTGGGACCCTCCAAATCTATTCTTTGTCTCTTCCATTAGAATGTTCGACTAAACGGTGACTTTGGAAAGATAAGGGCACAAAGACTCAGGATAGCCTGGGACAGGGCAGGGAGTTCCTCTCTCATTCCCCAGCCCCGCCTCAGCCAGCCCCTTTCTTACGACCATCGGGGAGATCTGTGTTCCCTGGCTGGGCTCCTGGTCATCTGCTCTTTGCTCTGAAGTCAGTCTCTGCAGAAGATGCTCCATAATCACTTCATAGCTTTGGGAGAAGGATGCTAGCATTTCCCAGCGCCTGTGAAATTCTCTGCAGAGTTAAAAGCCCCCCAACATTGTTAGGCTGGTGACCCTCATGGATTCCACAATTCTGCAGGGTGGAGAGAGTCCAAGTGCCCTTGTGCAATCCTCTAGCTCCCCTGCTTCCTTCCTTCCTTGTCTCTTCCTTCATTATCCACTTTTTCTCATTAATTCCTCTCATTCTTTCTGTCACTTCCAGACCTCCCTGTTTCATCATCTCACACACAGATAAATATGAAAATTCTCCTTAATCTAAAAATATCATCTAAGAAAACAACTTTGTTCAAACTTCATTGTGTTAGGTTACTCAGAAGAGGTTTCTTGTGATTCCCATAATTGCAGCCCTTCTGAGCTTGTGTCACTCCCTACAGTGGACCATTACATTTGTTGTTCAGGCTTCTCCCTACAGGCTTATGACCCAGTGTTTCCACAACACTCTTCTTAAAATCAGTTCTGGTCACTGTCTTATGCTACAAGATCATTTTAATTTTGTAGAGAACCCAAGTGACAGAGAAGAACTGCCCCACAGGGGTTGTGAGCTTAATTTTAGAGAACTCTGGTGACACAGTGATAAGGAATTGTGCTGCCAGCCCCAGCTCACGTGGTTTGAATTCACCAGCTGTTTTGCAGGAGAAGGATGGGCAATCTCCTCCTGTGTGGTTTACTGTCTCTGAAAGCCCACAGAGTGTCAGCTATGGGTCATCTCTGACTCAGTGGTACACAATCACAATCTCTACAGAAGCAGATTGCCATGTCTCCTGCCCATGGAAGCTACTAAGCAGGTTTGAACAGCCAACCTTTCTATAAGTAGCCAAGTGCTTAACTACCTGTGACACTGATTAACTCTCTTCATGGTAGCCTTTGCACTAATGTACAAAAGATTTTGTTTCTATACTACTTGTACTCAGGTCTTCCTCTTTGCCTGGTATTATGAATTACATTGTGCCCCTCAAAATACCTCTCAGCTTGGCTAGGCCATGAATCTTGGAAGTATATAGTTAGCCTTTTTGTGATTTGATGTAATTACACTATGTATCCGAAATCCTAAATCTTGATGATACTAATGAGGCAGGATACAAGCGACAGGATTAGGTTTTATCTTTAATTAATTTCTTTTGAGAGAAAAAAGAGATTAAATACATGAGCAGAGAGAAGGACCAATACCAGAAAGAAAAGAGTCAGGAGTAGGGTACATGCATTAGACCTAAGGTCAGGATCATGGTTCTGTGAACCTCCCAGATCCAGGAAAAGACTAATGTCAAGACACAGAGATTGTTCTCTCAGAACATTAAGTCCACAAAGACCATCTCCCAGAGCCAAGATGCTACCTTGAGATAATTCAGATGTGGCATTAGTAAATAAAGCCTTTAGGTAAACATTTGGCTGTTAACCAACTATTTAGTGGTTCAAATCTACCAGCCACTCTGCAGGAAAAAAGACAAACAGTCTTCTCCAAAAAGATCTTTAATGTCACCTTTTCTATGGCAATGACACTGAAAGCAAAGTAGGAAAGCCTGGCCCCTCCCAAAACTGAAGCCAATGCAAAGGTATGAAAGGCCAAGAAGGCAGCCCTAAAAGACATCTACAGACACAGAAATAAGATCCACACATCACCCACCTTCTGGTGGCCTAAGACAGTGAGACTCCAAAAGCAGCCCAAATACCCCCGGAAAAGTGCTCCCAGGAGAAACAAGCTTGACCACTACGCCATCATCAAGTTTTCCCTGACCACTGAGTCAGCCATGAAGAAGATAGAAGATAACAACACACTTGTGTTCATGGTGGATGTCAAGATCAACATGCACCAAATCAAACAAGCTGTGAAGAAGATCTACATTGATGTGGCTAAGGTCAACACCTTGATTAGGCCTGATGGGGAGAAGAAGTCCTATGTTCGATTTGTTCCTGATTATGATGCTTTGGATATTTGTCAACAAAGTTGCAATCATCTAAAATTAGTCTAGCTGGCTAATTATAAATATTAATTTTTCTCACATGCAAACAAAAAAATCTGCAACCTCAAAACATGGATGGAATGTCACCATGAATTAGAACTGATTCAATAACAGTTGAGTTTAGGTTTTCAGGAAGCAAAGATAAATACTCTTGAAATTAATGGAAAGACAGATGTCCTTAACAGAAAAGTGGAAATTTTAGAACAGAAAAATAAAATACCCTAAAAAATAATCCTCTATAAAAAATGAATAATAAAATTAAAATAATAGAAGAAGGAGTTAGGAAAATAGGGGCTAGATTAGTAGAAAGTATCCAACCTAAAGAACTGAAAGAAAAAAGACTAGGGGGAAAATTCATAGAGGTTCAGGGACTAGTAGGACACTATAAGAAGGTTTAACATTCATGTTATTAGAGTTTAAGAAAGAGAAAGAGATGGGGGGGGTGGTAAATGTGAAAAAAAGAATTTCCTTCCAAAAAAACTTTGTACATTTGATGAGAAACAAACACTTGTAGATTAAAGTTTCATGAAACTCAAACTGAATGAACTAAAAAAAAACAAGGCCCAGAAATACCCTAATCAAACTACTGAAAACTGAAAACGAAGGTGAATAAAAAACATTATGAAGGATCTGAGATATATAATAATACATTGAACATAGTGAAGAATACTTTTGAACAACTGAAAATTTTGCATCAGAGACCAGAGTCCAGAAACAATGACATGATATACTTAAAGTGTCAGAAGAAAAGAATCGTCAGTTTAGGATTTTATATCCAGCAAAAATACTACTTAGGAATAATGATAAAATAAAAACATTACATATAAATTGTACATTTAGCTGAAGTGGGGCACCTCACAGGACAGCCAGCAGACCCCGCAGACCCACCCTATTTTGTATGGAAAATGCAAAGGAAGAGGAACAGTTGTAAGCAGACACTGGTGATTGGGACATGGAATGTAAGAACCATGAATGTAGGACAATTGGATATTGTCAAGGAAGAAATGGAACGCATAAATATTGACATACTAGGCATTGGTGAGATGAGATGGACTGGCATGGGGCATTTTGAGTCCGATGACCATATGATATATTACTCTGGAGATGAAAAAGTGAGGGAAAATGGAGTTGCTTTCATAGTTAAAAAAGTCATTGCTAGATCTGTCCTGAAGTACAATATTGTCAGTGACAGGAT
>NW_006399860.1:841371-841910 GCF_000299155.1 Elephantulus edwardii
TAAATTATTTCAACACAATAAAAAATAAAGATATTTTCAGATTGAATGATGATATAATGTATGTTGTATCAAGATCCATGTTAAATATAATGATAGTATAGTCAAAAAGAAAAGAATTGAAAAAATATAATATCCAAGCACAACACCAAGGAAAACCAAAGTAGCTATATTAATATCATACAAGCTAAACTTCAGAACAGAGACTATTACCAGAGATTTTATGTCCTTTTAGGACATTAACAAATTATAAAAGTCATTCTACCAAAAAGACATTTAAAAAACACCTCAAATTCATTGATATTGAGTGAAAAATCAATTCACAGTTGACCCTCCAGTGTGTTTTCAGAGGTTTAAATCACATGGGAGAAAATTACCCATCTTCCTTTTACAGAGAAGTTGGTGGATTTGAACAACCTGTTTTTGAGCTGACAACACAATGCTCTTTCTATCCAATAGGGTTCCAGAGCTCCCAATTATAAATGTGTTCGTACTGATTGTGGGACAGTTCACCAACTACTCATATGAAAATTCAAGCTGAA
>NW_006399860.1:843780-866367 GCF_000299155.1 Elephantulus edwardii
ATTGATTCTGTGAGTGCAGTGGTGGGAATGAGTGTGTTTGGGACAGCAAGGTTGGCACAGGATAGAACGGCGTTTAGGGCTCTTGTACCTAGGGTTGCTATGAGTCACAAACGACTCGATGGCCCATCACAACAACACCACCTAAAAAAATGCATGAAGTAAAAGTGATATAAACTGAAAGGACAAACAGATTGTTCATAATTAGACTTGAGGACTGCAACCTTCTCTTACTGTAATTAGAAGAAAATGAGTAGGAATATAGAAGTTTTGAACAACAGAACTAACCAACTTGACCTGAGTCTATGTTCTTTTAAGAGGTATATGAAAAATTTAACAAGATATTCCACATTTGGGGCTGTAAAACACATCCTACATATTATAAATAATAGAGATCACACTAAAAAAATAAACTAATCACAATAGAATTAACCTAGAAATAAGTCACAAAATCGGTCTATACCATATGAGCATGACTCTATGATTTTTAACCAGTTTTAAAAGTTGGACAAGTGACAGCAGAGGTTGTTTTTGGGTGGGATTTGTTCATTAATTTCTTTTATCTTTCCAAAACTGCACATACTTTCTACATTTTTGCAATAAGCCAAATTAACTTTTAACATCATCTCATTTCAGATAAGTAGAGAATGATTTTTTTTTTAAAAAAAAGGATGTATCTTTAAAATATACAAATAAAAAACACTGTTGGGGGCTTGTCAGTCCGACGTTGACAGAGTCACCTACTTCTGTGCCTGGTCCTCCATCTTAAACAGTGTTAGGATCACTTCATCAGTGTAGGTCTGTGTCAGCACGTAAAGGATCTTCTGCGTGGCTTCTTGGGCAGTGACTTCAGTGATGCTGTCCATATTGTCAAAAATGTACTGAATCATGTCCGACACCTGGAGTCAGAGAAAAGGAGGAGACAGGTTCTTCCTAGACACCCAACACTAACTCACCGTGAGCTGCATTACTGGCCTCATGAAGTATCTACGTTAAAAATATTAGCTGTCCAGCTGGACTTTACCCTGGTAAAGCTTCCTGAGCAACACCATGTGCTGCCCTGACCCCATGTTTTATGAGGGGCAAAAGAGAGAGCAGGCAGGGATGGATGACAAGAACCAGGTGTGGGAACTCCAGCATGAATAATAATAGAAGACTTGAGGCATGAATTATTTGAAGAAGGGATGACTGAAGGGCATATGATTACTGCCTTCAATTATCTAAGGACCATTGTGGAGGCAGAGAAGGAGCTCACTACTGTTTAGCACTGTAGATGCAGCAATAGAGCATAGCCATGGAAAGCATGCACTGTGGAATTGTGCTGCCTGGTTTGGATCCTTGTCCCATATTTAGTAGCTGTGTGACTTTGGACAAGTCTCTTATCCTTTCTGTGACTTATTTCCTCATATAGAAAATTAATGTAATTCTGTCACATATATATTATTACAAATATTATTTTGAAGCAGGAGTGGCATCCACTTCCTAAACAACATGCGTCTGGAAACTCTATGAATGTTGATAAATGTCAATGGTTGTAGAGGGGCTTCAAGCCTTTTGTTCATGGGTTCACTATGAATCATGCTTGACTCAAAGGTAGTTAACAACAACAACAACTATTATTTTGAAATTGTGCCTGTTATATTAGTGCTCAATAAATGTCAGTCATTAATACTCAGTCATCCTGCATCTATTATCTATTTGTTAATTTTTACTACCTTTGTCTTCCCTTCTCATCCAAGGCAATAATTTAAGAATATTTTTTGCATATAAACCTTATTGAACTTTTTCTAACACTGGTCTTAGACAATGCTTGTCCTTTTCTAATTGCCCCAATTTACTCAGCAAAATAACCCTACAGATTCACTCATGTTATATAATGTTTGTGAATTCTTAATTATTCTTTAGAGTTGCTTAGTAATTCATTGTGTGGATGTACTATAGTTTCTTTATCCATTCATTTGCTGATGGACACTTGGCTTGTTTCTATCTCTTTGATGTTGTAGGTAATGTTACAATGAATATAGGTACGTACTTTTCTGTTCTTATCACAGCTCTTATTTTATTAGTATATATATATGGCAGTGCGATGACTGGATCAAATGGTATTTCTGTTTCCAACGTTTTATGGAAGTGTCAAATTGATCTCCTTAATAGTTGCAACATTTTATAACCCCACCAGCAATGTGTGATTATAATCCCATCAAGGACTGTGGAGTTCCAATCTCCCCACACTTTTGCCAGCATTTTTTGTTCATGGTTTAATTGTACTTTGCTAATTGTCACTGGGGTGAGCATCAATGAATATGGATTGCATATTTGCTCATTTTCAGTCTGCAGGAGTTAATAGAAACCCTCAATTTCTTTATCTTTGCCTTTAGTGGTTGGTGTATAAATTTGAATAGTTGTACAGAAAGATCTTCTTTGTACAGGTATTATCCTATCACTGACAGCATTGTACTTTAGGATAGATCTTAAAATGTTTGTTTTGGCCAGCAAGCACATGAAGAAATGTTCAAAATCCCTAGCTCTAAGAGAGATGCAAATCAAAACAACTATGAGATATCATCTCACCTCTGTAAGAATAGCAAAATTTGACAGAACAGCAAGCAACAAATACTGGCGAGGTTGTGGAGAAACTGGAACCCTTATTCACTGTTGGTGGAAGTGTAAAATGGTGCAACCACTGTGGAAGGTGGGGTGGCGCTTTCTCAAAAAATTGCAAACAGAGATACCATTTGACCTAGCAATTCCACTACTGGGAATATACCCCAAAGAAACCATAACTTCCACCCAAGCAGATACAGGCACACCCATGTTTACTGCAGCTTTGTTCACAATATCAAGGAGTTGGAAACAACCTAAGTGTCCATCAACAAATAAATGGATAGAGAAGCTGTGGTGTATTCACACAATGGAATACTATGCTGCATTGAAAAACAAGGAACTCATGCAATAGTATTCAAAGTGGGTGACCCTGGAGGACATTATGCTGAATGAAATGTCTCAGTCACAAAAGGACAACTACTACATAGTAACACTGTTGTAAAACAGGACTGACATCAGGGTTGGGGGGAGACTGAGAAAGATGGGCTAAATAACGTATACGGCATTGAAACAGATGAGGGAGAGAACTGTTTAAGGAGGATATGTGATTAGGTATTATTGTCATGACAAGAGTCCAGAATCAAGGCTGCATAGTGGAGTGGACTTGGGGGGAGGGATTGTAAAACAATGAAAGAATTTTTATTTTACTTTTCAAAGAGAAGAGCATACTGGCAGGGAGGGGTGGGCAGGGAGATAAGTGCAACACTGAATGAATGGAAATCCAAAGTATCTGTAAATTTTCATTAAAATAAATAATAATGAAAATGTTTTTAAAAATGTTTGTTTTGATGATGAATGCAGCAAAGAGGGGTGTATGTGTGTTCCTTTACTGTGCGTACTGTCACCAGAATGAAGAGGCAGGCACCACAGATCATTGGAGATTTTGGCAGTACATAGTCTAGAATCAGGAGATCCCTCCCTTTTACTCCTGGGAATCTTCTATTAGAGCTTTTCACTAGAGCTTTTCACTCTTTCCTTCCCAGTGGAGATAGACTCAGGGAACTGCCACACACACACACATACACAGAGAGAGAGAGAGAGAGAGAGAGAGAGAGAGGCTGTTCACATAAATGACTTCTGCACCTTTCACCTTTTCTCTTCTGGATTAGTCTACAACACTATCTATAAAAACATGGCCTCATCTACTCTAGACCAGTAGATCTAAACGATGTCCAGGTGCCACTATTGAACACTGAGATCTGGGTCCTTAGAAAAGGGGAGACAATTGTGGAACAGAAATCAAATTATTAAGAAGTCCAGATTTACTGGACAGATTGAGACTGGAAGACTACCTCTTTGAGATCTGTTTTAAACCTTACGTGGAAACCACTCTCGGAGGACATAGTTTTTTCCTCAATAGCACATTGATTCATAAGATAAAGAAAATCACCTGTGAATAGTGAACTCTTTTTAAAAGCATCTGTTGATGACCAATTGATTAAAAGAGCAAAGAGGAAAAATTGTTCTGATTATGTGCCTGTTATGACTACAACTCAGAGCAAACAGCCTTGCCCTGCCTTGCTCCATCCTCACATCTCTGCCATATGCATGTCCAATGTTTCAGTCAGTATGTCAAAGACTTCGTCAGATGAGTTAAAGTTCAAATTTCCTTTCCACTAAGGGAGTGCCCTGGTTGCACTCTCTCAAAGACAGATTTGGTTGTTCTTTCAGCAGTCCATAATACATCTAATATTATTAGTAACACGACAATTTAAAGCCATCAATTCTCTAGTCTTTCTTCTTCACTGTCCAATGAAAATACAAGGGGACAGGGAAATTAGAGTACCAGAAATGGTACAAGTAGACTAGCATGAATGTGAATGATGACGCATTGTGAAAAATAAAAGCAATGTCACCGAATTGCTTGGGTAGAAACTGTTACATAGCAAGAATTTTCTATGTTACCTTTCACTTTAAACACAATAAAATACTATTTTTAAAAATTCTAATTTCCTAACCCCAAACTGGTAGGAAACAAACATAATAAGACACACACAAAAAAAAAAAATCCCCAGAAAACAAAACAACTCAAACAAAAAAATCACAAACCAAAAAAAAATCTTTAAATTAACCCAAATCAATACTATACAGCACTGAAAAACAATGAACTTGTAAAACATTACACAGTATGAGGGACTCTGGGACACATCATGCTGAGTGAAATATCTCAGTCACAAAAGGATAAATGCTGCATAGCACCACTGTTATAAGGCAGGTCTGACATTGGGGTATGGGAGAAGAATAGGATAAAAGTGGGTAGATAATGAACATTGCATTGGAACAGATGAAAGAAAGAACTCTCTAAAATGACTATATAATTAGGTATTATGTGTATGACAACAGTCCAAAACAAGAGATATATCATTGCAAAGAGGACTGGGGACAGAGAGTGGAGGTGGGTAATTGTACAACAATCAAGGAAAATTTTTTTTAAAAAAAAAAGTGAAATGGGGGTGGGGGAAATGGGGGTGAGGGAGTAAAATGTAAATATGCAACAATGAATGAATGAATGAAAGAATGAAAACTCTAACTTCTTTGTAAATGTTCATTAAAATCATAATTAAATGAAAATTGTATTTAAAAATAATTAACCCAAATCATGAAGTCCCTCAGAGAGACTACCTTGCCAATTTCTGGAATGGAGTCCATCAGGATGATCTTTATCATCTTGGATACAGCATCGGAGTCATGCCTGCTGGCACTGGTCAGGGCCTCCACTGACACCATGAGCATATCTGCTCTCTCGTCTGGGGTCAGGTATTTCTTGAAGACCTGAAGAAAGAACAACAACTGTCTCCACTGTGGGATTTGCCATGGCCCAAAGCCGAAGGCCACCCGTGCACGCAGCCACTGCCAGAGTGAGGCCAAGACTCCAAATGCCTCCAACTCAACTAATGTCAAGTGCCCATGCAAGAACAACAATTTAGACAATTCAATACAGACACAGCTGCAAAGGTCATTCATTTCACTTTGGATGCAGACTGACAAGTTTATTTGAAACCAATGCTGATTTAGTGAGTTTAAGGCATTCAGAAGCAAGTGAGAATGCTGTAGTGAAAGCAGATACGACCTCCTCTCTGAATCTCCCCGTCCGGTAACATCCATTCGTGGAAATGATACTGAGACCCAAATCAATGTGCCTGGTTCTGCTGCTGGGAGCTGGGAACACCCATGATCCAGAAACACAAAGTCCCTGCCCTCAAGGAACTGCTCTCAGGTGAAGGCATTTAAGTGGCAGTTCAAATGTAGTATGATAAATGATGTTGTTGTGAGCTGTCAACTATGAATCATAGCAATCCTCTGAACAACAGATTAGAATTTTGCCTATCCTGCACCATCCTCATCAACATTTACTATAAATGATACTGAGAGACAGAGTGAAGACATTTAGGCTAGATTTGAAATATCTGAGTGAGTGGGGAAGGGATTAGCACATAGTCGAGGCAGGAGAAATGAAGAGTTTGTGGGCTATAACAAGAAGTTTGGACTTCAATATTAAAGGTGAGTCAGTGGGAAAATCTTAAGGGAAGGAATGTTACTGTAGAGACAAAATAATCATATTTTAGAAATAACCTTATGAGCATAGCATGGGAAGTGGTTGAACAGGGAGCATGGTTGAAGTAGAAGAATCCATAAAAGGCCGTCTCATCTCAATGACCCAGGAGAAGATGGTGGTTGACAGCATAGTCTAAAGGCTGGAGCACAGTGGATAGAGTCAAGAAGTCTTAAGGAGATAGAATAGATAGAATGCGATACTGAATTGGAAGGAGCCCTGGTGGTGGAGTGCATAATATGTTAGGCTGCTGACCAAAAGTTCAGTGGTTCAAATCCACCAGTGACTCGGTGGGAGAAAGATGAGCAGTCAGCAACCCAGTGAAGGATCACTGTAAGTTGGAATCAACATGACGGCAGTGAATCTTGGTATTGAACTGGATGTAGAGATAGAGGAAAAAGAAAGAGTCAAGGATGGTTCCTGAGTTTCTGGTTTGAGTGGTTGGAATCAGCTAGGCCTAGGGACATTATACCTAAATGAGGCAGTATACTTTTTCTCCAGCAACAAAAATATCACATGAAAACAAGTTTCTGCTGAAGATTATCCAAAAATGACAAGAACAGCACATCAATATATAACTGCCAGATGTGCAGGCTGGATTTAGAAGAGGCTGTGGTACTAGAGATATTATAGCTAATGTCAGATGGATCTTGGCTGAAAGCAGAGAGCCCCAGAGGAATGTCTATCTGTGTTTCATTAACTGTGCAAAGGCATTTGACTATGTGGATCACAACAAATTTTGGCTAAGAGAAGAATGGGAATCTCAGAACACTTGACTGTGCTTATACAAAACCTATACTTGGACCAGGAAGCAGTTGTCAGAACAGATCAAGGAAACACTGCATGGTTCAAAATTGAGAAGGGTGTATAATGGGTATTGTGTCCTGGTATCCATACCTTTTCAACCTATATACAGAAGAGATCATCTGGGAGGCTGGGCTCTATGAGGAGGAGTGTGGCATCAGGATTGAAGGAAGACTCATCAACAACCTGCCTTATGCAAAAGACACAACTCTGCTTGCTGAAATTGAAGAGGACTTGAAGCGCTTGCTGCAGAAGGTCAAAAACTGCAGGCTTCAGTATGGATTGAAGCTCAACATCAAGCAAAGATTCTTACAACTGAGCCGATTGACATCATTACGATAGATCTTGAAGAGACTGAGATTGTTAACTGTTTTAGTTTTCTTGGCTCCACAATCAACACTGTTGGTACCAGCAGCCAGGAAATCAAAAGGCAAATTTCACTGGTAAAGTTTGCTATCAGGCATCTCTCTAGAGTACTGAAGAGCAACGACGTCAGTCTGGAGACTAAGGTGTGCCTGATCCAGGCCACAGTCTTCACAATTACTTGCTGTGTGTCAGAAAGCTGGCCAATGACCAGGGATGATAGAAAGAGAAACAATGCCTTTGAGCTGTGGTGCTGGAGAAGAATATTGAATATACCACAGACTGCTAGCAGAACAAACAGGTTCATACTGGAGAGGGTGAAACCAAGCTCTTCTTTGAAGACAAGGATTCTGAGGTTTCATCTGACATATTTTGAACATGTTGCAAGGTGGAACCATTCTTGAAAAGGGACACGATGCTTGGAAGTATGGAGGGACAGTACAAGAGGGGAAGACCCTCGATGAGAACGATTGATTCAGTGTCTGGGGTAATGGGGGTAGGTGTGTCAGAGACCATAAGATTGGCTCAGGATAGAGCAGGTTTCAGGGCTGTTGTACATAGGGTTGCTATGAGTCGCAAGCAACTCAATGGTACATAACAACAACAACAACATCATAAATAAAGGCACATGTACATGATCCCAAATCTCAGTCAGCTTAAGTGTGTCTTGGGGAATGGGTTTGTCTGACATCCTTGAGACCCTGAGCTCTGAGGACACACTGTTCTGTGTGGGAAATGACCACTCTGTGGCCCCATCCAGGCCTTCTACAACTTCTCCTCAGCACTCCCCACCTGGGCATCCCATACACTGGGGAGAGAGGATTACCATTGTGAGATCTTGCATGCTGGCAAACCATTCCCCACGGAAATGCTTCTGCAGATCTTTCAGGATCGTGTCTGTTATCGGTTTCAAACCTTGGATCCAAAAACAACAATTAAAGAGCAGGGTCTTAGCAGGGCAAAAGAACCACAGCCTCTCCCTGCTCTCCCGCAGACCCCCGAGATCAACAGGGTTGAATATGAAGTACGTGTGCCTTGAGGATGGAGAGCACTCCTGTGGCTGCTATGTGAGCTGAGGGACAGGTAGCTGGCGACCTGGTCTGGCCCACTAGGACCTATTATTACTGCATCACGGCATATGAAGCAAGCACCCTATAGGAAGTGCACCCCTATTAAATCACAAGTAGCCAGGGGTCCTGACACTCCGTTTGGGGGATAACCTCAGAACCACTATGGGTGCTAGTCTGTCTGTGGGTTTTTTGGAATAGAAAAGATCTCAATGGAGTATTGTCAAATTCATTACCTGAAAACGGATGTCAATTTTCCAGTCTTACACTTGTTAGCTGTGGGACAACTAGGGAATACGAAGGGTCCAAGTTGATCTCATCAGTGGTTACAAACCTAGCTCTTTGTTTTCCAAAAAATCATCCAGAATCTCTTTAAAAAGGGTATTGCATCAACAATGTGTTTAACCCTCACCCAGAACTGCCTGTGATGGATAGACTTTGTGCTCTGGTCCTGAGGCACCATCGTGTATTTACTTCAGTGATCCAGCAAATGGGAACTTCCCCTGGGAGTGTCTGACACAGTGCATGTGCTCAATGGATGCTGTGTGTTTGCTGTGATTGGGTGCATTAGCACAGCCGCAGTCTGGAGGTCACCCAGGCCCAGTTCACTTACTCCTCTGAAGGACAAGGATTTTGAACAAGTAATGCAATGCTTCTGAAGCCCACATGCCAATCTCCTGGACACAATTCATGCAGAAGAGGCCTAGGATTCCCATCAGTTTCCCGCTCACCGAAAATTCCATCATATTCTGCCAAGAAGAGGAACCTGGTTACCTCTCCATTGTCCAGAAAACAACTTCTCTGCACTGTGAACGCCACCCAGCTCTGGCCTCCCGCCCTGCACCTCCACCACCACTCAATCCTTTGCTGCATGTGGTTTTTTTTTCCAGTGCCATACTCTGACCTGGATAAGAAAAAGGTGTCAAGTCAGCATTCAAGGAAACAAGGCAGCTACGTCCCGATGGGAGATGCGGGCCTAACCCAGCTCAATGATCCAGGACCCCCAGTGAATCCAAGTGTATCTGGCCAATAGGCTGAAGGCTCAAATGAGATCAGAAGGGGCCAGTGTCTGGAGTAGGACGTCATGTTTGGTAAAGGAGAGGGCCAGTGAAGAAGAACCACCTCAGTGAGAGGGTTTATTTACACAGTACTCTAACAACAGTCTCAAACACAGCAGTGCTTGTGAGGATGGCGCATGACCAGAAAGGTCAGAGTTCATTCCATTTTACAGTGCTGCCATGAGTTGGAATTGGCACCTAATAACAACAGGCTGAGGGCAGACTGGGTAGACAAGTCCCACCTCTCCTAGAAGAACAGTAAAGATCCCAATATAAAAAAGAAAAAGTGTCCCAGTCACCCTCCACGTATCCCTTGCACACCCCTGCCCCCAACACTCACTGACGGTTTGGGGAAGTTGCAAATAAACCTCAGCAGCCGTCCAATGATACCCAAGGTCCGGATCTGTTCATGAACTTTCTCTGACATTGTTAACCAGGGCAAGATGATCTGGAAAAGGAGAGGAAAGATTTCCTTCTGTGAGAGCACTACTCCTTCTTTGATCTCCTTCATTCCATAACCCCAGCCCCATTGAAGACTGGGAAGAGGGAGGAGTCAAGAGGGAGCTGAGGCTGCACAACTCCTCGACTTTAGTAAAGTAAGGGTGTGTCTGGATAATTCTTCAGCAGGATCTTGCTTGCATGTGAAATCAGTGATGTTTGTTATTGTTATGTGTCATCAAGTTGCCTGCAACTCATAGTGACCCTGTGTACAATATCCCTGAACCCTGCTCTATCCTGTAGTGAATCTTATTGTCCCTGACACATCCCATAACCCCAGTCACTGACTCAATCCATCTCACCGAGTGTCTTCCTCTCTTGTGCTGTCCCTCCACTTTTCCAAGCATGATGTCCCTCTCCAAGGACTGGTCCCTCCTTACAACATGCCCAAAGTATGTCAGATGAAGCTTCAGAATCCTTGCCTCCAAGGAGCAGCCTGGTTTCACCCTCTCCTGGACAAACCAATTCATATCTTTCAACAAACAGATGCTACCCTGGATGTCCTCACCAAATTGTGTCAAGAAATCTGGAGGACAACCACCTGGCCATCTGACTGGAAGAGATCTATATTTGTTCCCATTCCAAAGAAAGGTGATCTGACAAGAGTGTGGAAATTATCATATAATATTATCCATATAACATGCAAGATTCTGCTGAAGATTATGAAAAAATGACTGGAACAGCACATCAATAGAGAACTGCCAGAAGTGCAGGCTGGATTTAGAAGAGGTCATTGTACTAGGGATACTGTAGCTAATGTTAGATGGATCTTGGCTGAAAGCAGGGAATACTAGAGGAATGTCAATCTATGTTTCATTGACTATGCAAAGGCATTTGACTTTATGGACCACAAGAAACTGTGGCTGACTCTGAGAAGAATGGGAATCTCAGAGCACACACTTGATAGTGCTTATGTGAAACCTATACTTGGACCAGAATGTCAGAACAAAGCAAGGGAACACTGCATGGTTCAAAAATGGGAAGGGTGTACACCAGGGATGTGTCCTATCCCCAAGCTTTTCAATCTATATGCAGAACAAATTATCCGGGAGGCTGGGCTATATGAGGAGAAGTGTGGCATCAGGATTGGAGGAAGACTCATCACAATCTGAGTTATGCAGATGACACAACCCTGCTTGCTGAAACTGAGGAGGGCCTGAAGTGTTTGCTGCAGAAGGTCAAGGACTGAAGCCTTTGATATAGATTGAAGCTCAACATCAAGAAAACAAAAATATCCACCACTGGGCCGATTGGCAGCATTGTGATTGATGGTGATGAGATTGAGATTGTTCACAGCTTTAGTTTGCTTGGCTCCACAGTCAACATTCTGGTACCAGCAGCTAGGAAATTAAAAGACGTATTGCATTGGGAAAGTCCACTGTCAAAGACCTCTCCAAAAGTACTGAAGAGCAATGATGTCAGTCTGGAGACCAAGGTATGCCAGTTACAGGCCATGGTCTTTGCAATCACTTGCAATGCATAAGAGAGCTGGACAGTGACTAGGGATGATAGAAGGAGAATTGATGCCTTTGAGCTGTGGTGCTGGAGAAGAGTATTGAATATACCATGGGCTGCTAGGAAAACAAACAAGTTCGTCCTGGAGAGGGTTAAACCTGGCTGCTCCTTGGAGGCAAGGATTCTGAAGCTTCGTCTGACATACTCTGGAAATGTTGCAAGGACGGATCAGTCCTTGGAGAGGGCCGTCATGCTTGGGAGGGTGGAGGGACAGTACAGGAGACGAAGACGCTCAATGAGGTGGATTGATTCAGTGACTGGGGTAATAGGGGTAGATGTGTCTGAGACAGTAAGATTGGCACAGGATAGAGCAGGGTGTAGGGCTGTTGTATGTAGGGTCACTATGAGTCTCAGGTGACTTGATGGCACATAACAACAACAATTCTCATACTACTCTCATGAGCTCTGACGTGCTTGAGCCCATACTTACAGCACTGTGTCAATCCGTCTCCTTATGGGTCCTCCTCTCTTTCTGTAAGTCTCCACTTTTCCCAGCATGATGCCTTTTTTCAAGGACCAGCCACTCCTGACCTCATGCTCAAAGGATAGGAGATGACATTTTATTATCCTTGTCTCCCTGGTTCAGCATTTCCTCCAAAACAGACTTGCTTGGGCTTTTGGCAGCCAATGGTATAGTCAGTACTTTTTGCCAGTACCACAATTCAATGGTATCACTTCTTCTGCCATCCTTATTATTTGCATACTAAGTAACTGAAAATACCATGGCTTGCATCAGGTACACTTTAGTCTTTAAACTGACATCATTGCTCTTTAGAACTTTGGAGAGTTCCTTGACAGCAGATTTTCCCAATTCAATTCATCTTTTGATTTCCTGACTGCTGCTGCCATGGGGGTTAATTGTAGACCTAAGGAAAATGAAGTCATTGATAACTTCAATCTTTTCTCCATCTATCATGATGTTGCCTATTGATCTAGTGGTGGAGCTTTTTGTTGTCGGGGACCTAGGGATCCCTTGCTTAGTGCAGTAATAATAGTGACTCTGGTGGCCTAGTAATAAGATACACTGCAATCTCACAGGCACATGATTCTGACATTGATGACGTATGACGTCCCTAGTGCCACGTTGTCTTCTAAATCCAGCTTGTATTTCTGGTAGCTCTATATCAGTGTACCATTCCAGCTGATTTTAAATCTTCTTCATCAGGATTTTGCTTGCATCTGAGATTAGGGATATCATTCTATAATTTCTACATTCTGTTGGATTGTCCTTTTTTGGAATATTCCACTAAAATGGAAATACGGATAGCATCGCTGTTGTTAGGTGCCATCCAATCAGCTCTGATTCCTCTCAACCTCTGTACAATGGACAAAACTCTACCCAGTCTTACGCCATCATCATTAGCTACTAAGAAATGGAAGCTAAATCTCCAGTGATTTATTACTATGCTCCTGTTAAACAAAAATCTCAATCTTGTTGCCATTGAGTTGATTCTGAATCACAACAAACCCAGAGTAAAAGTGAGTTACATTGAGTTTTCTTGACTATAATCTTTATGGAAATCGATTGCTAGGACTGGATGAATTGAACCACCAATATTCTTTGCACCGCCCAGGGACCTTTAAGGTTGTTCGAAGGACTAGAATGGAACCTGCAGACGTGCATGCTGGCAGGGATGAAGGGCAGTGAGAGCTCTCCCACAAGCTGCTGGCAGTGTCAGTTGTCGTAGAGTTGATTTCACTTCACGCTAATCCTGTGGGAGGAGAGTAGACCTTCTCCATAGGATTTTCAAGGCTGTGACCTTTCAGAAGAAGGTTTTCAGACCTTACTTTTGAGCCACCAAACTTGTAGTCTGTTGTGCAGTGTTGTCCATTTGCCACTGGGGGACTGCCATAAACAAAATCCACAGCCACTGAGTCCATTCCTACTCAACAGTGGCCCTACAGGACACAGCAGAATTTTCAAGGCTTTACTTAGGGTACTCTGGTGGCTTAGTGGGTTACATGTTGTGCTATAAACTCGAAGGTAATCAGTTCAAATCCACCAGCGGAAAATAGATGGGCAGTCTCCTCCCATCAAGTTTTTTTTCTTTTTCTTTCCATCAAGATTTAGTCTTGGAAACTCAAAGAAAGGAGACCATGGCCCAGAATGGACATAACAACAGTGGATTTTTGGTCAGTCTTTATTTATATGACAATTACTAAAGCTATAATCCGAAGCTATAAATGTTAGATAAGTCAACTTTCTCCTAAGAGGCAATTGATGAGTTTGAACCAACAACCTTTCTTTTAGGAGCTGACTGCTGAACCCCTGCATCCCCAGGACTTTTGACATGACTAAGAGAAGTGCAAAAGGTAACAGTCAATTCACAAAACGGTTTGAAAATGTCTCATAAAGTTAAACACATGCTTAGTACACAATGGAGCAGTCAAACTCTGAGATATTTACCCAAGTGCCATGAAAATTTATATGAATTCAAAAGTCTATGTGTAAATAGAGTGGTTTTGGAACCATCCCAGATTTCCTCAGCTGGAAACGTGGATGACCACGTTGCGATCGATCCATACAATGAAATGCTACTCGGTGATAAAAAGAAATGAACAATTGATACACATGAAATATGGATGAATTGCAAATGCGTTCTGCTAAATTAAAGAAGCAAGCCTCGAGAGGCTATGTGTTTTATGGTTCCATTTATATGACACTCTGAAAAGAGTAAAACAACGTAGACAGAAATTAGATCAGTCCTTGCCAGAGTGGAAGAGAGATTGAGTACAAGAGTCCTCAGGAACCCAAAGGGAAATACAAGTCTTCTGGAACTCCATCATGGTTGACTACATGCACAGAATGATGCGGTAAAAAGGATAATTGATATGAAATGAAGACTCCATGAAGCTCATGGTCGTCCAGTTGGGACTGACTCATAGCTGATCCTTTGGGGGGTTTTTGAAGGCTGCAAATCTCATGGGGGGAGATGGTCCATCTTTCTCTGAAGGAACAACTGGTGAACTCGAATTGCCAGAGAGACACACAGCCAAAAAGAGGAGGTGTTGGGGATGAGGGCCAGAGAGTGTGGTTAAACTCTGATGGCCTCATGTTAAGGAGTTGCACTGTCAACACCAAGGCAGACAGTTAGAAGCCAGCAGCGGCTCCACAGGACAAAGGCAATCTCCTCCTGTGCAATTTAACATCTCTGAAAACTCACTGGAGGGTCAGTTATGAGTCAGTTCCCATTGGATAGTAAACAACAACAACAACAACATATAGCCCTCAGATAATTTCACAAAAATTATTCTTTTTCTCAAAACAACTATGAGATATCATCTCACCCCAGTCAGAATAGCAAAATTTAACAGAACAGCAAGCAACAAATGCTGGCGAGGTTGTGGAGAAACTGGAACCCTTTATTCACTGTTGGTGGGAATGTAAAATGGTGCAACTACTGCGGAAGGTGGTATGGCGCTTTCTCAAAAAGTTGCAAATAGGGATACCATTTGACCTAGCAATTCCACTACTGGGAATATATCCCAAAGAGACCATAACTGACATCCAAGCAGATATATATGCACACCCATGTTTATCGCAGCTCTGTTCACAATAGTAAGGAGTTGGAAACAACCCAGGTGCCCATCAAGAAACGAATGGATAGAGAAGCTGTGGTATATTCACACAATGGAATACTATGCTACATTGAAAAACAAGGAACTCATTCAATATTATTCAAAATGGGTGAGCCTGGAGGACATTATGCTGAGTGAAATATCTCAGTCGCAAAAAGACAAATATTGCATGTTGTAAAATGGGACTGATATCAGGGTGGGGGTAAGACTGAGAAAAACTGGATAAATTGTGTATACTGCCCTGAAACAGATGAGGGACTGAATAATTTAGAAGCGATGTATGATAGGGTATTATGGTTATCACAAGAATCCACAATTAAGGTTGCATAGTGGAATGTACTTGGGGCGGTGGGAGGGGTGCGGGGGGATTGTGTACTAGGGAGGGAGTCTTTCTTTTACTTTTGAAAGAGAGGAGCAAACTGGGGAGCGGGGGGAGAGGGCTGGGTGGGTAGAGAAGTGCAGCAATGAATGAATGGAAATCCAAACTCTCTGTAAATGTTCATTAAAATTATTAAATAAAATAAAATAAAAAATTATTCTTTTTCTTTGTAAAATGGTACAACCACTCTGGAAAGCAGTTTGGCATTTCCTAAAAAACTGAACATAGAAATTCCATACAACTCAGCTATTCCACTGCTTGGAATATATCCCAAGAAAATGAGAACTGGGGCACAAATGGAGATTTGTACACCAATGTTCAGAGCAGTGTTATTCACCATCACAAGAACGTGGGAACAGCCCAAATATCTAATCACAATTGAATGGATTGAGAAATTATGCCACATTCACACAATGGAATACTAAGCATGCAGGAGCAATGATTTTTAAAATCACTACATAATTTGGGAGGGACTGGAGAACATTATGCTGAGTGAACTAACTCAGTGCCCTAAGGACAAATAGTGCATAGGACCATTATTACAGAAATAGAATGATAACTAGGAAAAAATAAAAATATAAAATAAATAATAAAAATTAAAAAAATAAAAAATAACTAATGTATGAGGATCCAAGGTGGGGGGAGGGTAGACAGAGAGGAGTCAGGATGGGCAATGAAGGGGGGGGTAATCATAGGGTGGCACAATTTGATTGGCAAAGCAAGGAGTGGGTAAAAGAAATGGGAAGGAGCCAGTGTGGAAAACAGTGAATACAAACTTTTGAAAGCAAAGCAGTTGTTGCTGTTATGTGCGGTCAAGTCTCCTGAGACCCATAGTAACCCTATGTACAACAGCTCTGAAGCCTACTCTGTCCTGAGCCAATCTCACTAATTCCCACACACCAACCCCCATCGCCCCAATTACTGTATCAGTCCATCTCGTCTGGGGTCTTCCTCTCTTGTGCCACCCCTCCACCCCTCCAAGCATGATGTCCTTCTCCAAGGGCCAGTCTCTCTTGGCCATGTGCCCCAAGTATGTGAGGCAGAGCTTCAAAATCCTAGCCTTCAAGAAGAAACTCGGTTTCACCCTCTCCAAGACAGACATATTTGTTTTCTTGGAGGCCCATGGTGTATTCAAGACTTCTCCAGCACCACATTTCAAAGGCATCAATTCTTCTTCTGTCATCCTTAGCCATTGTCCAGCTCTCTGTTGCATAGCAAGTGATTGCAAAGACCATGGCCTAGATTAGGTGCATCTTAGTCTCTAGACTGACCTCATTGCTCTTCAGCACTTTGAAGAGGTCACTGATAGCAGATTTTCCCAACACAATTAATCTTTTGATTTTCTGACGGCTAGTGCTACGAGTGTTGATTGTGAAGCCAAGCAAGATGTAATTGCTAACAACCTCAATCTCTTCTCCATCTATCATGGTTCTGCCAGTCGGCCCAGGGGTAAGAATCTTTGTCTTTTTTGTGCTGAGCTTCAATCTATATTGAAGACTATAGTACTTGACCTTCTGCAAGCGCTTCAGTTTCAGCAAGCAAGGGGGGTGTCATCTGCACAACATAGGTTTTTGATGAGTCTTCCTCCAATCCTGATGCCACATTTCTCCTCACAAAACCCAACCTCCCAGATGGTCTATTCTGCATTATACATTGAAAGGGTGAGGAGACAGGATGCACAACAAAGGACACACTCCTTTCCTGATTTTGAATCATACAATGTTTGTTTCCTTGCTCTGTTCTGAGAACTGGTTCCTGGTCTGAGTATAGGTTTCACATGATAGCGATCAAATGTTCTGGGATTCCCATTTTCCTCAAGGTTAGCCACCACTTGCTGTGAGCCACACTGACTATGCCTTTGCATAGTCAATGAAATACAGACATTTCTTTAGTACTCTCTACTTTCTGCCAGGATCCATTTAACATTGGCAATAATGTCTCTAGTGCCACGACCTCTTCTAAATTTAGCTTATATTTCTGGTAGGTCTTTGTCAATATACTGTTCCAGTCCAGTATGAAATAAAATCTTCTTTTACAAAATCCTTTTTTTTCTGATAGTGCTATAGAAAGCCCAATGGGGGATGGGGAAGGGAATAGTGTGTTCTGATATCTTGGTATTTTATAGGGGGAAAAAAATCCAATGTTTTATCCATAATTTCTTGTTAGCTGCCATCAAGTTGACTCTGGATTAATGGTGATTCCAGCACAATATTGAGACCGGATCTTCTAGTCTCCATATTCAAGGCTCATGTTACAACCTTGAAAATGAAGTTGGCATCAACTCAACAGCAGCAGGCTCTTGGTGGAAGGCGAGGAGCACTGGGCCATGCCTATCCTGGAGCAACAGCACACCTTGGGAAACATTTGAAAAGGATTCAAGTCCAACACACAAACTTTATGTATTGTTAAGGTCCCATGAGTTCTGGAGAGAAATGAGCCCTGAATCTTATGTCCCTGGTTCTCAAAGTATGTCATCCACAGAACAATATCTAGGGAGTTACAGAAATCTGTCACTAGGCGATTCTTATGCATGATTTGATCTAACAAGGCTCTCCTAATAGCCCTTCCATCTCCTTCCAAACACATCGGTGTCATTCATTGCTATCGAGTCAGAACATAGCCGTCCCTCTAGTGGGTTTTCAGAGGTTGTAGATTGCACTAGAGTAAATTGCTCATCTTTCTCCTGCACAGCAGCTGGTGGATTCAAACTGCCTGCCTTTGTGTTGGCAGAGCAATTTCTTGCCCACTGGGCCACCAGAGCTAATGCACGATGCTCGTGTCTCTGACTTCTTGCAGTCACTTACCTGCAGATATTTCTGCAGCAGGAACATGTTAGGTTTCAGATCGTCCATTACAAGAGCTTGCAGCATCTCGTCTAGGGCCTGGACTGTCTGAGAAGAGAGAAGGGGTGGAGGGCAGAAGACAGACTCTCACCGTGCCAGCTCGGCTTCCCAGGCACCCATCCCTCACCTCCCTCATACTCCAGGAGGAAGGAGACAGTTCCTCCATGGGGGCAGCCAGAATCTGACCTGCCTTAGCCCTAAATTTCTCTACTCTCACCAAAGGCTGGGCCAGTGCCAGGACAAATTGTAGGGCAAATAGTCAATCATAGGCATTATTAGGGAGTTCTCCTCAACAAGTACAGTCCCCATCAGCAATTTATTTTGTTAGATTATTAAAACATCTAATCTTTAAATAAATTTTTTTTAAATTCCCTGGGAAGATTTGGCAGTGTACCAGTTATTTGTTCCACACACTAATCACCAGTTGCTTTGAGTCCACTATCGTTCTTCTTGGCCCAAAGTACATCTGAGTAGAATTGTTCTTCATAGGGTTTTTAATGGCTGAGTTTTTTGGAAGTCTTCCGAGGTGTCCCTGGATAGATTTGAACTTCCAACCTTTAGGTTAGCAGGTGAGCATATTAAAGCTGTTTGTTGTACCTGGGGTCTTCATTCCAAAGAATAAGACACACAATCACTCAAACTCTTTTGCCATAAAGTCAGAACCAACCTATAGCTGACCCTCCAGTGGGTTTTCAAGGCTGTATTAGCATACAGGAGGAGATTTTCCCACCTCCTCCTCTGAAACCACTCACTGATGAATTTGAACCATCAGAAATGCATGATCTTTGAATCAACAACATAACTCCCTATGGAGTTACAGAGTTCCCTACCAGAGCTCCCTCAAAAAATAAAGGAGTTCTATTTTCTGGTGGCCTAGTGGTAAGGAACTGCACTGCAATCACAAAAGCACAGAGTTCAAATCCACTAGCTACTCCACTGGAAAAGAAAGGGCAATCTCCTCCCATGCAATTAACAGCCTCTGAAAACCCACTGGAGGGTCAGATTTTCGTCAGTTTCAACTTCATGGTACTCAACAACAACATTTTCAGACTGTCTTCTCCAAAGACAAAGGATGTCATAAGCTAAAAAACCAAATCCACTGCAGTCAAGTTGGTTCTAACTCCTGGCAATCCTCCATCGGTTTTGCAAGCTATAAATCATTACAGAAGAAGATTATCCATTATTCTCCCTCAGAGACAACAGAAGACTTGAACTGTCAATCTTTTATGTTAGCAGCCGGACACATTACAAACCACAGCACCAGAGCTTCTGAGGGTGTCACAGAACTGGAGAGGTCTGATCTTGGTGAGAGTGAAGAGTATGAATAATGTGAGGATGAACCAACCTGGAACTCTCTGAGCATCAGAAGGGTGGGGGCCATGCACCCGATGGAGGAGGAGAGCCAGTGAGCTAAGACACCAGGAGGTCATCCCCAAGACAAACTGCCTGTGGAGATCCTCGGTGTCTGAGAGGCGAGAGGCACCTGTGGGGCTTACCTGCGTATACAGACTAAAGCTGTCCTTCCGCCTGGGGCTGGACATGATGAGGGGCAGAGAGAAGACACTGTGGATGGCAGCATCTACCAGGCGCAGCTTCTGCGATAAGCTGAATGGAGGATTCACCTGGCTGGGTGGAGAGGTAGGGAAAAGAAAAACACCTGGAAGCCTTGTGACAAGGGGGAGTTTTTGCAGGACCCTTTGGGGGAAGGGGTTCTGTGCCTCTCTCTCTGGGGGACAGCATGGTTCTCTGACACTTGCCAGCGTGACCTCCTCACCAGAGGCCAGGGGTCCTGGCATCTTGTGGGGGGAGCTCTGCTCCACTTTGGGTGTCCCATAGGCTCCCAAGAATGAAACTAAGGGACACCTCAGGAAACAAGCAGTTCAAGAATCAAGTCCCCAGACCATGTCCTTCCTTCCAGCCCAACATCCTCAGTGTCAGAACTGCAAGTTCAGAGGGGCAAGGACAGAGGAGGGAACCTGAGAGACACGATACACAGCATGGCTTGCTGGCGCACGCTGCTGATCAGATTCTCGGTGGATTCCTGGAGGATTAATGTCTAGAAGGAAGAAACAAAAATTCCCCTCAGCGAAAGATGCCACATCTCAGGCCTGGACTCGTCAACCTCCCCCTGAGCCATTTATGACCGTCGCTCAAAGAGCTACAGCCTCTCTCACCTGGATTCTATTGGCCAACTCAGTTTTGGAATAGTAATCATTCATGTCACCATTTCCCTGGGCTTGAACAGCTCTGCTCAAGATCTCCACTGCCCTCAGGAAATCCAACTTCTCCAACTCAGACTGGAATGACACACAGCCATGGCTATCCCTGGCATGCACACCCTCCCCATCACACCCAGCCAGGAGCTCGGCAAGAAGGTGGGCTGCTCACTTGATCCTCTAGACAGACACCATGGCTCCAGGTCCCTGCATGGATAGTGAAGGGTCTACCAGGAAGAGCCTTCATACAGGAAGGGAGCTAAGGGGTCTAAGCCCCGTGACTAGGCCACCCAATTACCCTTCTAGTGACAGGGTCACTGGAGACTTGTCCACATTGGAGGTTCCAGCTAACTGAATCTCGGTAGCTTCCAAGCAAGAGCTGGAATCTGAAGCTCAAGGAAGCCCCAAGCCCTCCTAGTTCTACTTTTGATCTCGGGCTTCAAAAAGATCTCTTACCGTTTCTTCTAGCTGTATAAATTCCATAATTAACTGATAGGCCTCTTGTTCAGACTGGCGCAATCCTAAAAACGGATGGAGTTGAGGGTGCAAGGACAGGGGAGGGAATCTGAGATACACAGTGCAGAGCCTGGCTTGTCTCCCATCAATCTATCAGAAGCAGGAGAAAATCAGAGCTCCCTGCCCACACCCCATGGAAGCACAGAAACCACAGGGTTCATCATAGGCATCCTGGTGCCAGTGACCAGCCTCTCTAGACCGTGCCTGAGTGTGGACCTCACAAGATAAAGTAGAAAGGCAGCCACAGAGGGATGCAGTTGGTAGACTATTTTGCAAGTAGCCTGCTTGGGGCTAGAACAATTAGAAAGGGACTTGTAAGCCACCCGAGGGGGCGAGAAGTTTGTAGGACTGTCCTAAATGGGTTTTGAAATATCTAGTGATGAATATATTTGAATCTCCTTCCTAATCAACCTTGGGGTGTCACTTGTCAACAGGAACAGGCCTCCTGGGGCCAGGATTCACACGCAGACGTGGAGGCTAAGGAGTTAGGGTTTGTCTACGCCTTAGGCTGCTAAATGTCAGTGGCTTAAACTTAACCAGCTGCTGCAAGCATTCGGGGGCTTCGTCTGACATACTTTGGACATGTTGTAAGGAGAGACCGGTCCTTGGAGAAGGACATCATGCTTGGGAGGGTGGAGGGACAGCGCAGGAGGGGAAGGCCCTCTATGAGGTGGATTGACACGGTGACTGGGGTAATCGGGATGGGAGTGTCAGAGGCGGTGCGGTTGGCACAGGATAGAGCGGAGTTTAGGGCTGTTGTACCTAGGGTCACTATGAGTCCCAAGCGACTCAACGGCACATAACAACAACAACAAGCTGCTGCATGGGCCAAAGATGAGGCAGTATGCTCCCTTAAGACTTTGAACACATTGCTGTTGAATTGGAAGCAACTCCCAGCTGGCTCTCCCTTGGGTTTTCTGAGGCTGTAAATCGCACAGGAGGAGATTGTTTATCTTTCTCCTGGGGAGCTGCTGGTGGATTTGAACCCCCAGAAAGACCTCATCTTTGGATTAGTACTACTCATGGGCCCCCCACCAGAGGTCCCCCTGTGAAGCTTGGAACTCTGTCCTGCAGGGTCACCATGAGTCAGAATTGATATAATGGCAGGGGAATTGATTATTTTGGGGTTTTGCTCTTTGTTTGGGAGTAGAGTTTTTGTTTGTTTGCTTGCTTTATTCTACTGGTGAGAGTCAGAAGAGAATGAGACAAGAGGATGCAAGTGGTAGGAGACCTGGAGCCCCAAGCAACCCAGGCCACATTGCCTTGCAAATCTAGCATCCAGGGGCTTCTTTCTTTGATTGAACCTAAAGCAATGTAATGAAACATACAGGTGCTGGCATCAGGCTAGCCAAGTTCAAAGCTCAGTTTTTCTGTCTATGAGTCTTTGACCTTCAGCAAATTAAATAAATTATCTTAATGTTATTTTTTTCATCTGTACAAAGGAGAGAAAAACTTGTTACCATTGAGGCAACACACAGTGACCCCACCAGTGTCACAGTAAATAGTACTCCAGAGGGTACACACAGTCCATAGAGTACAGACTGACTTTGTGGGCTAGATCGCCAGGTCTTTGTCCTGAGGGCCTCTGGGTGAAC
>NW_006399860.1:866831-899800 GCF_000299155.1 Elephantulus edwardii
CATCAGAGAGTTGGACAGAGACTAAGGTGGATAGAAGGAGAATTGATGCCTTTGAGCTGTGGTGCTGGAGAAGAGTATTGAGGATACCATGGACTGCTAGGAAAACAAACAGATTCATCCAGGAAAGGGTTAAACCAGGCAGTTCTCTGGAGGCAAGGATTCTGAGGCTCCGTCTAACATACTTTGGACATGTTGTAAGGAGGGACCAGTCCTTGGAGAAGGACATCATGCTTGGGAGATTGGAGGGACAGCGCAGGAGGGGAAGACCCTCTGTGAGGTGGATTGATTCGGTGACTGGGATAATCGGGATGGGAGTGTCAGAGACAGTGAGACTGGCGCAGGACAGAGCAGAGTTTAGGGCTGTTGTACATAGGGTTGCTATGAGTCGCAAGCGACTAGATGGCACATAACAACGACAACAACAACAACAAAGGTGACCATGAGCAAATGAATCTTTTGGAGCTTCAGATTTATCATCTGTAAGAGGAGGAGGATGATCACAGCATCCATTGTTGTTGTAAAGATGAAATGAATTAAGATATGCAAACAAAACAAAATAAACAGGATAATCATTGGTACCTGGTAGGAATTCACCCAATGCACTCACTCCTCAGCACACATTTGCTGAGCACCTTCTATGTAAGAGACTGTCTTCCAGGCACAGCAGTAAACAAAGTAGACAAATATCCTTGCCCTCATGGAGCTAACAGGGGTCTTGTCACAGGAATCAAGGCTATATAAAACTACCTGAAAACTTCTTTTGCTCTGCATTTGTTAGGATACATTTGTATATGTAAATGCATAGAGGTCAGAGACAGTTTCATTATTCAGATTCCAGCAGGCTCAAAGAGGCTCTGGTGGTGTAAAGATGACAGAAGAAGCCTTTGAGCTATGGTGCTGGAGAAGAGTATTGAACATATCATAGGCTGCCAAGAGCACAAACAGGTCTGTTCTGGCAAAGATGAAACCAACTTGCTCTCTGGAGGCAAGAATTTTGAAGCTCTGTCTCACATACTTTAGGCATATTGCCAGGAGGGGTCAGTTCTTGGAGAAGTGCATCGTGCTTGGAAGGGTGGAGGGACAGTGCAAAGAGGAAGACCGTGGATGAGAGGAACCGACACAGTGACTGGGGTAAGAGGGACAGGTGTGTTGGAGACAGTGAGATTGGCTCAGGATAGAGCAGGGTTCAGAGCTATTGTGCATAGGGTCACTATGAGTCACAGGCGACTCTACGGCACGTAACACAACAACCGGTGGTGTGGTCGGTAGGGATTTGCACTGCTAACACAAAGGCAGGATCTCTCTGGAGGTTCAAATCCACCAGTGGCTCACTCTGAGGGCGAAAAATGGACAAGCTCCTCCTGTGAGATTTACAGCCTTGAAAACCTGCTGAATAATCAGCCATGATTCAGCTCTGACTCAATGGCAATGAGTTTTTCATTTTAAAGACAGTGAGGGGCAAGCCATACAGAAATCTGGAAGAAGGGAAATCTAGATAGAAGGAACAGCAAATGCCAAGGCCTGGAGGCAGGGCCTTTCCTGGAATGCTCCTGAAACAGATGGAAGCTGTCTTCCTGGAGGGAAGAGTGATGGGAAATGGGGGAAGAAGGGTTGAAGCAGACAGGTAATTGGACAGGCCAGGGGGGCTGGGTGGGCAATTGTAAGGGCTTTGACTTTTGCTCTGGATGAGGTGGGGACCTCAAGAAAAGTAATGAAGTATGACTTTCTTTAACAAAATCACTTTGTCTATTTCCTTGGGGATAAGCCAACGTGCAGGTAGAGATGAAGTACAACATGCCATAGTGTAGGCAGAAGGGGATCAGTTGGATGATGGTGACAGCGTCCAAGTGAGAGACAGTGGTGGCTTACACCAGGGGAAACAGAGTGGTGAGGAGCAAGGGGTCAGACTCTATTTTGAAGGCAGGACCAACAGAAATAGCTGATGGGGTAGATGAGATATGAAAGACAAACTGAAATCATGATTTTTTTTTAAACTGAGAATCTTTTGGAAAGTGAGTTGCCATTAACTGAGAAGGAGGGGCTTCTGACAGAAGCAAGGTTGGAATGAGAGTAAAAGCAGGATTTGGCTTTGTTGTTGTTAGGTACTGTTGATGCATGTACAACCCAGAGTGACCCTATGAACAACACACCTGAACTCTGTCCTATCCTGTGCCGACCTCACAATCTCTGAAATATTCAAGCCTGTTGCTGCAATAACTGTGCCCATTCACCTGCTTGAGGGTCTTCCTCTCTTTCACCAGGCCTCCACCTTTCCAAGTGTGATATTCTTCTCCAAGGAATAGCCTCTCCTAGCAATATGGCCAAAGAGTATGAGATGAAGCTTTGCCATCCTTGTCTCCAACGAGAACTCTGGCTTTACCTTCTCCAAGACAAGTCTGTTTGTCCATGGGATATTTAGTACTGTCCTCTGACATCACAATTCAAAGGTATCAATTTTTCTTCTGTCATTCTTATTCATTATCCAGCTCTCAGATGCATAGCAAATGACTGAAGTGGTCTGAATCAGGTGCACCTTAGTCCTCAAACTAACATCATTGCTCCTCTGTAATTTGGAGAGGTATCTGACCTCAGACTTCCCTAGTACAATATGTCTCCTGATCTGACTGCTGGTGCCAAATGTACTGATTGTGAATCTAGGTAAGGTGAAGTTGTTGACAGTTTCAATCTTTTCTCCATCAATCATGATGTTGCCTATCAGATTTGGGTTTGAACATGTTAAATTTGTGACACCCACTGGGAGATAGCAGTAGATTTGAGAACATGGAAATCCAGTATTGGAGTCTGGAATCCAGGTAACAGTTTGGGAGTTGTTGCAGCATCTACCCATTGCCACGTCAATTCTAACTCAAAGTCATCCTATAGAACAGAGATAAGCTGTTGCTATCTACAGATCTGCCCTGACACCCTAAAAGTTGTCAGCTCAGTAAGGTTTAATGCAGAGCCTCAGGCAATATCCTATATTTGACCTGCTTCTTGAGGAGACAAGTCTGAAAGTTACAGAATGCAGAGACCAGAGCTACGAAAGGGCAGCCAGAAGTGAGTGGACTCTGCCCATGGATTGTCATCTCAGCCAGAGCAGTCCACAGCCACCATCTCCACACTGCAGCACTGACGTAAGAGACAGCCCTATCCAGGACCAACTGCTCACCCATTGTGTTCATCTTCCAAGAGACAAGGGAAGTCTTTCGCTTCAAGGTTTCTCCATTGGGTTTTTGCTTGCTGGGGTACAGATTCATCTGCACAATCAGGGAGGAAGAATGTTCCTGATCAGTAGACGGTGAAGCTGTCAGAGGCCAACTCTAGTCATTTTCAAGAAAAGTAATTGGCTCAGCTGAACTTGGGGGTGCAGGGTCCCACCGCCAGCCTCTGTTTCCTTCCCATTTCCCAGTTGATGCACAAGACCTTCTAAAGAGCCCTGTCCCCTTCGTTTGTCTAGGAGTCTTTCATTTAGAGACCTCGGACTCAGTGGTGGGTTCTCCAAGTCAGGATCCAGCCCTCTGCCTCTTGGGTCTCACCGCTAACATTCTAAAGCTCCCACTTTCCGGCTTAGATTCTCATTTCCCAATTCATAGTACCCACTCACACCCTATCTAGCTAGCTAAGAACCCCCAATGTCTGCCCCTCCCAAACACTGCACAGGGAAGCCTGTAGACCAGGTTCTTCCTCTGCTTCACGTCCCCAAGCAGGCACATCCCACTACAGAGTCACAATGTACACACACACACACACACACACACACACACACACTCCAGAGCATGCGCCCCCCACCCCCACGCGCGTGCTCTCACACAGTCCTGCCTCAGCATGGAAGGCTTCTTTACAGTTGGTCTTCATTTATCTGTTGTCGGGGAGCTGTCTCCCCAGACAGGTCACCCCCTGGGAATGTGCGGGTTCAAGACTTGCTGGGCCTCAAACATGAAACTATCCCCTCATCCCCCACAACTCATGGGTAAGGTAAAGATACTCCCTGTCTTCAAGTGCAAAGTTTGGAATCTGAGATGAGGACATCCACAGCCTCTCCAGAGATCACTGAAGCCCACTCACTCCCCTAGA
This sequence comes from Elephantulus edwardii, assembly GCF_000299155.1. NCBI lineage: Eukaryota > Metazoa > Chordata > Mammalia > Macroscelidea > Macroscelididae > Elephantulus > Elephantulus edwardii. Next base: position 870,906 of record NW_006399860.1, read on the forward strand.
ACAGGTCATACCAGGCTTAAGAGAGCCAGGCCCCTGAAGCCTACAGGTTCCTACCATCCCCAGGTCCCAGAGTGCAGGGCAGGACTGGAGTCACCCCTGCCTGTGGGTCTGTCCCTGGGCCCCCTCGCCCTGCCCTTTCCTTGGCTGTGGAGGGGGACAGATGGGGAGGGGCCCTCTACCTCACAGATCCAGGCGGCCACAGGCTCTTGCTGTGCACTGTGGTTCTAGGGGGCGCTGTTTCTCCTGACCCCCCAGCGACCCCCATAGGGCAGGCTCAGTAGAGAGCTGAACTGGAACTCTCACCCCCAAGTCCTGAGGAACACACCCTACACCCCCAGCCCCAACACCCCGTGGAAGGAGAGGCCTTGGGGAGAACCCCACACCCTCCAGTGCTGTGTTCCACCTTTGGGGAAGGGGCTGTTTCTTAAGAAAGCCTCCAGTTTTTTCATGGAGGGAGCCTGTAGACCCTCAAACCACATCCCACCTCTAACTGCCCTCTTGCCTGGCCCAGCAGAAGCCAGACCTCCAGTGGGTGTATCTCATAGTGCTGGAATAATTTGGAAAAGGTAGCAAAAATGGTTCCACAACTTTAAGAACGTGATCGACGTCATTGACTTGTATATGTAGGCCCTGTAGAATTGGCATATGCTTTGCCTGTGTATGTTTTGGGTTTTTTTCCCCTCTCTTTCACACACACAATGCACATTTGCCCTTTTAAATGGAAAGGCAAAAGGTCCCTGTTGAAGAAATGGCCTCTGCCCCCAGCTCCTCAGGCGTGGAGACCTGACAAGGGAGGAACTTGCTTCCATCCTGGCAGAGAAGCAAAAGAACCTCCTTCCAGACCCCCATCTGCACTCTGCAGGGATGAAGCCCCACAGCTGGAGAGGCCGGGCGACTCCCCACCTTGGCCACGCACCTGGGGCGCTGGGCAAGCCCTCTGCTCAGGAAACTTGGCACCATAACATTCCGTCATCAACAGCTCAGCAAATCAATCACAAAGAACAGCCTTTATTGAACTACTTGGCAGGAAAATCCACACAGTGCTGGGCCTGCAGCTGAGTACACAGGCACTTTGCAACTGTACCGGGTGTCAGATAGGACCAACAAGTTAGCATAAAGGACCCTCAGCTGGGGTGGGGGGTGGTTCCTCAACCCAAAGAGCTCTGGGCACCAGGAGAGGATGGTGAGGAAGGTTATACATTAGAGAAGGAGGCTGAGAGACAAACTAAACAGCTTCCAAAAAGCAGGGCATGAGAATACAATGGGTAACAGGGGTGACCCCAAAAGGGGTGGGGGAGGTACAGGATGTGGTAAGAGCATGGTGAGAAAAAATGCCAGGTGCTTCCCCTCCAACTCTTTTTATCCTCTATCTCCTGCCTTGTCACCTTGACCTCACTCAGCGCCCTTGTGCAAATCTACTTTCTCTCCATTTGGAAGAGCTGGGCCTCATTTGGGACAGGCATCAAAGATCTTAGTGCCTTAAATCACAGGCTCTGTCCAAAAGGCCCTTGGGACCCCAGAAGGAAGAGAGGTTTGCACAGGGCACTGCTAGAACTCGGCTCCTCTGGTCCTAATCTAGCCTCTGAACAGTTGCTTCCCCCTGGACGCAAGATCTCCACCTAGGAAGCTGACCTGCTACCAAGGAAGGCCCTAGAATCCGGGCACTATCAGGGGGTCATAAAACAGGTCGTTTCCAGGCTTAGACAATAAATATCCACCAAGAAAAATCACTGGGTTGACACAGTGGACGTTCATAACAGAGAATGTAAGGACAATGCACGATTAGGCAGGGTTTCCTTCTGGTTGTCCAGAACGCGGCTTTGAGTTGGAGCTGACTTGACAGAACCTAACAAGAAAAACCAACACCTCACTAGTACTCAGGGTACTAATACTAATTAGTACTAGTACTAATACTCAAAGGTATTTCCATATTTGCATAAATATATTCCTTCTTTCTATATGTGAAGTAGAAGGATAGCTGGGGGTGGGAGGTAGTGGGGTGTGGGGAGTATGTAGAAGCCTCTCAAAAAAAATGCCACAAAAATTTGCAGTTCCAAAAACATTGATAAGGTTTGGTATGATTGGGTTCAAAGACATTGATGAAAAATTGTTAGGTTATCATGAGATTCCAAGTTCATGTGCTATCTGGAGATGGTGGTGGTTAAAGTCTGGGTTGCTCTTCACCAGCTGACCCCCCAGCTCCACAGGCTGACCCTCAGCTTGGTCCCTGGGTGCTACGATTTATATCTGGCTCTGTGTGTGTACGGGGTGATAAAGGAGGCACAGTGATTGAAGACCCAAAAGATTTATGCATTGGAAAATAGGCAAGTCCAGGAAGAAAATATCCCAGGACATACTGACCTTGGTAACCTACCACTTGATGTGTGCATCATAGAGCACATTATAAAAGGGGAGATTATCCCCCAGCTCAGGCTGGAGTGAAAATCCATAAGGTACCCAGGGATCTGGGAAACAGGGAAAGTCCTGTGCATAAGCACATGCCATGTCCAGCCTTCAACAGCAGCAGGACAAGAGAGCCAGGGGCTGCTTCCCAGGGAAGTTCTTCGAACCTTGCCACAGAAGGTTTGCAGGACTCCATGCTAGCCCTCAAGCCCCTCCCCTGCCACTTGTCTTACATAACAACACGAATGCTGGTATCCAGACAGGCAAAGCCTGGAGCCTCACAGGCTGGTTGGTCGCTAGCGGGGAGGAATACAATCATATGACAGTGATTGTAGTACAAAATATATATAAATCCTTGGGGCTGCCAGACCAAAACTAAAAAGAAAAAAAAATAATAAAATAAACAGCTTCAGCTCCAGGTCATCGGCCTGCGACGGGGGCTGGGGAGCTGAAGGGCAATTCTCCAGGGCGGGACTCAGCCGGCCCTTAAAAGAGTCTTTTTCAACAGTAGGGTTCAGGCATTCAAGGCACAGGGTGCCGCTGGTCTTGTTACACCTGGCTGATGATCTCTCCATTCTCAGGTAGGAAGACTTGCATAGGGACCCCCTCAGGAGATCTCCGGAGCACACACACGGCGGGCACCTGCCAGGCCAGGAAGAAAGAAAAGAAAAGAGGAGTGAGCGAACCAGGGCAAGGTCCAGACCAGCGTGGCACCAGCTTCCAGTTCCTTTAGGCGGCTGTTCCGCACCAGCACCAGCTCCAACCTCAGCCTCTGCCCTCCCAACCAGAGATCGCCCTTTCTCCTTCTTTCACTCCATGTTCCTTTAGGGTGTGGCAAGCATCCTGACCTTGTCCTTCACCCCCTTTGCTGAACTCTCTTCTCGTCACCCTCCCTGTTTGGCAGGCTGGAAGGTGCTGGGCCTGGGCCAAGGGCAGGTCTAAGCTGGAATGAAGGGAAAGCATGTCAGCTGGAGGGTGCAGTCTGGGACCGGGGCCAGGCTTGCTGTCAGGCCCAGGATACCAGCTACATATCCAAGACCTGGTGGGAGGGGGGAGAAATGCGCAGCTGGCTAGACCTGCTGGGATTACTGGGTCTCAAAGGAGCAGCCTGTTGGTAACTTCTGGAGCACGTCCTTTGCAGAACCCTCCGTACCAGGGAGAAAGAATAAAGAGAGGATTCATGGGTCTTAAGTCTTCTTCCCGAATGAAGAAAACTGGGCACACAGAAACCCAGGTGGCTGCCCTTCACATCAGGGTACGCTTCCTCTCTGCTACCCACCAGCCCAGAGCCTGGCTTCTGGGGCCCTGGATGATGAGAACATTGCTTATCCAGCACTGGCACTGCTCCAAGCATTAACTCACTTAAACCTATCAGAAGCCCTATGAGATAGGCACAGGCATATATAATGCTCTTTGCACATACTATAGTGTTGCTGTTATAAGCTGCTGAGTTGGAACCAACCCTCTAGCAGGTTTTCAAAGGCTGTAAATCACACAGGAGGAGATCATCCATCATTCTCCTGCGAAGCAGGATTCGAACGGCATGCCTTTAGGATTGCAGCACAGCCTTGTACCAATAGGCTACCAGAGCTCCCTCCGGCTGATACTATGGGTGGATGGTTTACTTTTGTTTTTTTAAAGTGAAGGCTTGTGGCAATCCTGTGTCAAGCAAAAGAACTCTATCAGTGCCATTTTCCAACAGCACATGCTCACTTCCTGTCCCTGTGGCACATTCTGGTAATTCTCACAATATTCCAAACTTTTCCAGAATGCAAATTGCACAGTGAATAGAGTCTAACGTAAGTACAAATTTTCTATGCATAGGGAAACTAAAAAAAAAAAAAAGTGTGTGCCTTGCTTTATTGCACTATTCACTTTACAGCTGTGTTCTGGAAGGTAATGTGCAGTATCTCCAAAGTCTGCCTGCATTTTATTGGCCTGTTTTATAGAAAGGTAAACAGAGGCTCAGGGAAAGTTGCATAATCATACAGCTTGTATGTCATAGGACTGGGATTTGAGGGCTTGTGCAATTGGTCATTTTGCAACTTGCTTTTCAAGGTGGGGGCATATCACCTTGGAGGAAGTCAGCATTCTCGGGTCCCCTTTCTGTCATTTCCACCCTCTCTCACTTTAGTTTGAGCCCTCAAACATTCCGAAAATCTGGGAGTTAGTTTGAGATACTAAATTTGGATTGGGCTCCAGACTACAGGCAGAGGTTTATCGGCTTTGTGGATTATCTGGGGAGCCATGAGAAGGAAAAATATCTCAGCTATCTGCAAGGATCATCTCTAGCAGCATACACGGATGTGCTCAGGGCTAGACACAGCAAGCAAAATTAAGAGGCGCCTCGGGGAGTCAGAGAGCCTCCCAAAGCCAAGAGGAAATGATTTTTCGCCTGTTCCTCCAAACTGGGGATTACCCGGCCATGAGGCTGCAGGCATTGCATCTCGCTAACCCTGGACCTGCTGGAATCACAGCCCTCCCAACAACTAGCCCAGGCCCTCCCACACCCGGGTGTGTCTCCAGAGCAGCTCTACCTGTGCCCGTTGTCCGGGGGTTCGCGGGAAGACCTCTCTTCCTGGGGGCAGGCTCCGGACTCGGAAGGCCCCTTGCCGGTCCAGTGAATGCGGGCGAGTGCTCCGCTGGCGTGCGCGCTCATGCCAGCATCTGAGCTCCTCGGAAACGGCCGCCTTGCTGAGTCCCCGGCCTGCAGGGTTGTCCTTCAGGGAGGGCGTGCGCACGATGCGGCTGTGGGTGGGCACCAGGCGCTGGTAGCGCAAGGGTGCCCCCTCTTCTGCATAAGCCGCAGGGCACAGCTCCCAATTGACAGGTGGCTGGGGGCTCTCTGCCACCATCACATAGCGCCCTGGTGCCACAGGGAAGTAGCCCGGGGGCAACAGTAGCTGGGGGTAGTGAGTGACCAGCTCTCTTCCGCCAGGTGGTCCCCAGGCCCCACGGTGGCGAAGGGGCTCAGGTGAGGAAAGAGGCCGCAGGAAGGAGATGTCAGGGCTGCTGCTGCCGGGTGAGGTGGGGTGCGAGATGCTGGAGATGTCGGAGCCACTGTCTTCGGAGCAGGAGTGGTAGGCAGAGGGCAGCAGAGGGGGCTTGGCGGCGGGGAAGCAGGAGTCAGGGACAGTCACCGTGTAGTGAGTGGGGCGGCGGCGGGGAAAGGCGCTGCGGCCTCGGCCCTCCAGCCCGGAGCGGAAGGAATCCACCCTGAGGGGGCAAGAGAGACTCTGAGTCAGGGAGACAACACGCAGTGCTTGGAGGGGATGCCATTAAGCACGTGAGGCAAGAGGAGACCACCACACTGCACACATGGATAAACCTTCAGGCAAATATTCCCCCAAATAACCTTTAGGCCCAATGTAGAGATTCCACACACCCCAACACTGCAAGGAGTCTGGGTAATGCAGAGTGTTTGCTAATTGAAAGGGTGGAGGTTTGAGTCTACCTAGAGGTATATTGGAAGAAAGGCCTGGCAATCCATTTTAAAAAAGCCAGCCATTAGAAATCTTACGGAGCTCCCAGAGGTGCACGGTTCAAATCCACCAGATGCTCTGCTGAAGAAGGAGGAACAATCGCCTCCTGTATCAGTCAGATTCAATTTGACGGTACACACACACACACACACACACACACACACACTCAAAATCCTATGGAGCACACTTCTCTGACACTATAGCTGCTAGAGTCAGAGTCAACTCAACAATTGGTACAGACAGCCTCAAGTATCACTGTTTCACTCACATAATCATTTGGATACTGTTGTTGTTGTTATGTGCCGTTGAGTCGTTTGCGACTCATAGCGACCCTATGTACAACAGCTCTAAACCGTGCTCTATTTTGTGGCAACCTCATTGTCTCTGACACACCTGCTCCCACTGCCCCAATCACTGAATCAATCTATCATCAAGGATCTTCCCCTCCTGCACTGTCCCTCCACTCTCCCAAGCATGATGTCCCTCTCCAAGGACTGGTACCTCCTTGCAAGAGGCCCAAAGTATGTCAGACAGAGCTTCCGAATCCTTGCCTCCAAGGAGAAGCACAGCTGCACCCTCTCCAGGACAGACCTGTTTGTTCTCCTAGCAGTCCATGGTATATTCAACGTTCTTCTCTAGCACCACAGCTCAAAGGCATCAATTCTCTTTCTATCATCCCTAGTCACTGTCCAGCTCTCTGATGCATAGCACGCAATTGCAAAGACTATAGCCCGGATCAGGCACACCTTAGTCTTCAGCCTGATGTTGTTGCTCTTCAGTACTCTGGAGAGGTCTCTGACAGCTGATTTTCTCTGCAGGCTAAATAAATGTCATGTCATTCTAGCCACTTTAGGTACATTATATGTCCAGTTATCAGAAGAAGAATCAATGCCTTTGAACTGTGTTGTTGGACAAAAGTAGTAAACATCCCAGGGATTGCCAAAAGAACAAATAAATGTGTCTTGGAAAGGGTGCAGCCAGAGTGCCCCTTAAAGGAAAAGGTGATAAAGCTTTACCTCACATACTTGCAGCATATCGCAAGAGGTTATTCCTTGGAGAGGAACATGACGCTTGGAAAGGTAGAGGGTCAGTGAAGGAGACTAAGACCCCCAACTAGGTGGACTGACGCAGTGACTGCCACAGTGGGGTCTAGTGTGTCAGGAAGTGTGAAGATGGCACAGGATAGGACAGGGTTTAGATCTGTTGTTCATAGGGTCACTATGGGTCATACTCAACAGCACCTAACAACATATGTTCAGTGGAATTTCATGGACAGAATCTATTCAGGTAGACATGACCACATAAAGGCTGTATGCAATACACAGGGCAGCTGCACACCGGAGTGACTCTCCAAGAACCTTAAAACCGCCATAGTCTGTGAACCCACCTGTCATGGGCCGTGTTTGCCCAAAGGGGGAGTCCTTTTTTAATCTGTACAAAGGCACAGTGCTATCAAGGTGGGCCTGGCATGCAAATATAAAACTCTGTTCAGTCCAGTGAAGAATGACAAGTGCATTTAAGCTGACAGATGACCCTAGAGATGCCCTGATGGTGCCAGGGTGCCTGCACAGAGTGACTAAGTTACTCAGCCAGTCACATGGTATGTATATTGGCCTATCAATTGAAAGAGTGAATGGTCCATAATAAAAGACTTGTACACCTATCTATGAGTATAAGTGATCATGACAAGGTTAGGACACTTGAATCAAATCACACAAAACAAACTGGGGTCTCTAGAAGAAAATGGCTTGCTTCACCAACAACTTGCCTTTGCCATTTTATTTATTCAGAGATGCTCTGAGAAAGCATTCTAAGTAAGGTAAAGCCATGGTGTTGGGAAGTCCCACCTGTTCTTCATCCTGCCCACCACCTTCCAGCAGTAAGCTTTGGATCCTGGGCCCTCCCTCTAACTCCACATCTCCAAGGTGGCCATCTCTTACCTCAGAGACTGTGACTGGCCCCTCCTGCCCTGCATCTCGGGAGTGGCCGGGGCACTGGTGCGGCCCTGCCGCTGACCAGGGACGCCGCGGACGGGAACCAGATGGAAGACGGGTGGCTCTGGCAGCCACAGGGCGGATGTGTTAGGCCCATCTTGCGGTGTGCTGGCAGGGCTGCTGCAGAGAGTGGGGACAGGTCAGAGGCAGATAGGCAGAGAAAATGCGGGCACAGTGAAAAGAGGCCCCAAATTAGTGGTGCAAAGTGCCAGCATTCTTGGAGAGCTACCAAGTTCACACACCCACCATCATACATCAGAGAAGAGGACTGGTTTCTCCTGCCTCTCTCCCTTATCCATCGCTCAGCTCTCCATCCCATCCCACCTCCACCCTGTCCCCAACACTATCCTCCACTCCCTCCACCCTGTCCCCAACACTATCCTCCACTCCTAGCCCCCCCACCCCATCCCCCAGCACTGACCTAGACTCGCTACTGGGCTCAGAAGTCTTCCTGGACTTCTCGTAGGGGTGGTCCAGACTGGTCTCCTTCCAGGGGCTGTTCTGGATGGGTGCTCGATCCAGGCCCTCAGTCTCAGGTCCTCCTGTCTGCAGCCCCTCAAGACTTTGGGGTGGGGGCGGCCGGGAAGAAGAGGCCGAAGCCGCTTGGGGTGGTTTTGACACTTGGGATTCCTCTGCAAGAGTAAAAGAAATCTGGTGAGGACAGTGGGTGGGGGAACCGGCCCAGCAGGAACCTAGCAGCTTGGATCTGGTCCTCCTTCCCACAACTGACTCTCCCCACTGCTCCACATACTCAAAAACTGTTTCTTCTCTGTTGGGGCTTTCTCCTCACACTGCTACTTATTTAAGGCTGCTTCCTTCAAGAAGCCTCCCCAGACTGCCCCTTCTTGGCTTGCTTGGCTCCCCTGTAACCTCGGCCTCTGCTGTCACATCTACAGTGAGCATTCTGATTACTCATTTTTATTGTTCCAGCCATGCCCAGGTGCCCTATTTCCTTATTGACCTGGCACTCCCACAGACACACTTAGCCACCTTCTTGGCTCATTTCAGCATTTACAAACTTGTTTTTAATCTCTGGACTTGTGTTTCCTCCCCTAATGCCACCCTCTTTTCACATAGCTAGCCTCTGGAGGGCAGTCACCCTGGCCAGCTCACTTTTTAGCTCTGACCAGGACATCTTCAAACAAAGCCTCTGGGTGGAGGCACCAGGGTGAAGGCAGGAACATCTGGTGCTCATGGGTTCTACCAGAATTCATCATTCTCTGACATCAAAGCTATTTTCACTTCTAAAATAGGAAACCTACTGTCACTGTGTTGATTCTGACTCACAGCAACCCTAGAGGACAGAGTAGAACTGCCCATCCAACAGCTGGTGGATTTGAATCTCGCATTGTTTGGTTTTATCACCCTGAGCCTTAACCTATCTTGTCACCAGCATATTCCCCACCCTCAACTGAGGACATCAAACAGCTCACAGAACTCAACTTCGGCTCTAAGCTGTGAACATGACCGCTGGACCTACCTGCCTTCGTCACTTCTCTGACTGCTAACTCATCTATCCCCATCCAAAGTCTCAGAAGTTAAGTCCGGCCAAGACCTGGCGGAAGGTGCCCGGTCCTGCCAATAAGCCCCAGACAGCCCCACTCACCTTCTTCCAGCAGCAGCCCGTCCGACAGGGAACTGTCATTGGAGACACTGAGTTCTGAGAAAGTCACAGGGGAGAGAAGAAAAGTAGGTGAAGGACTACTTCATAGACATGGGCAGCCAGCAACACCGAGCATCCCAGGCCTGATCCTCACCCCATGACACTAACTGAGCATATCAACTATGAAAGCAAAGATGAGGAAAATGAATACCCCTGTGACATAAGGAGTTCTAGCGGGGTAGTGCATAACCTATCAGCCTGTAAACCAAAAGGTCATAAGTTTGAATCCATCAGTAGTTCCTGGGCGGGGGGGAGAGGTAGGCCATCTCCTCCCATACAGATTTACCACCTCAGAAATCCAATGGAGGGTCCTTATGTGTCAGAACTGACCAGATGACAACGGGTTTGGTGGGTAGTGCAAACAGTTAAGCAATTCACTAATAACTCAAAGTGGGCTGTGTAAATCACCCAGGGGCACTGCAGAGAAAGATCTGGAAATCTAAAAAAAATCTTGTGAAGCATTTCTTCTCTACCCTGGACAAGGTCATCATGATTCAGAACCCACTCAGCTGGAGCTGATTAATTTTATTGGGTATTATCACCTCCACATAACAGCTGAGGAAATTAAGGCTCGGAGGAGTTAAGTAATTTGGCCTACGCCAATCAAAAAGTGATAGAGTTAGAATTTACACCGAGAAAGTATGACTACCAGGTTTGTGTTCTTAACCAATACCCTTTACTGGATCTCCTGTTAAAATCTACCCAGAAAATTCCACGAAAAGTAAATCCAGTTACCCTGGAATCCTCTACATAGGGATTAGCAAACTATGATCTATAGACCAAATCCAATTCACCAGCTGTTTTTATAAACTTTTGTTATAACACAGCTATCGCTTGTTTTCACCATGCCTAGTTGCTTTCACACTATAATTTTCACATCTCTTTCACTGCCATCAAATAGGAACCAACTCATAGTGACCCTCCAGCAGGTTTCTAAGGCTGTAAATCACACAAGAGATTGCTCATCTTTCTCCCTTGAAGCTTCTGGTAGATTTAAACTGCCAGAGAGTTCTGGCCTTGGAGTTAGCAGTGCAACACTCTACAAACTACCCATCAAAGCTCCCCCTTGTCATACACTCAAGTCACGCTATCAAATCGGAACTAACTCATAGCTGACCTTCTGGTGGGTTTCTGAGGCTGTAAATCACATGGGAGGCTACTTACTGCCCCTCGAGTTGCTGGTGGAATCAAACTGCCCGAGAGACATGGCCTTTGGATTCGCAGATCTGCAACTCCCTCAAGACTACATCACCAGAGCTCGCTAATTTTCCATAGCATTTAGAAATTGCACCAGAGATTTTCTAGCTCACAAGTCTGAGTCATTTACTCTCTGGCCCTTTACAGAAAGCTTTGCCAATCCCTGCTCTACATCTTTAATGAGATAAAGACTTTCCCAAAGCTGTTTGTACATCTTGTAAGGCACACTGCACATGGAACTGGGCCTGATTCCATCCAACCCAGTGACCAGTTAGGCTATGCTCGACTCTTTTGCTGTGAGATTCAGATGAGGAGACATCCTCTCCTTGGATACTAGTTCCCTGCCTCTGGCCTTTTACAGAATCCAGAGAGTGGATTTTTATTTTTGCAGATATCAAGCTATAGACCTTGTGGAACTGTTTCTAACATGGCCCAGTAACAGGGCCTATGTAAGAGTCATGTGTGTCTAATACATGGTCAGGGAAGAAAGATATCATTCCTATCATCTCTAATCTTCATAAGAACAAACAGTTTTATAAGCCAACAAGGGGGTACCAAAAGACAGGCATCTGGGGACACTGTCTTTAAGGAGGCTAGGAGTAAGTGGGCATATCTGTTAGCAAGCCAAGCACAAGTGGCTCCTGAGGGCTTCTCACAGTCTCAGGTCTTCCAGAGATAGCCGAGGGGACTTGGGAGCTGGCCCCAAGGCCCCACCCTGCCCTATCTCAGCCACCCATGGCTCTGGGTCCACTGGGACTCTCTCATAGGAGGACACTCAGGCTGAGGGGTAACTACAGAAGTCATTCTCTAAGCTGTCCAATGTGGCAGCTACCACCCGCATGTGATTAACTTAAAAGTTAACATCTGAAACATTCCACCTCTCAACTATAAGAAACCTGGTGGTGCAATGATTAAGCAGCACTCAGATGTGAATCAAAAGGTCAGAAGTCTGAACCCCCCAGCAAAGCCTCAGGAGAAAGAGGCGGCAAACTGCTTCTACAAAGAGTGTAGCCTTGGAAGCCCCAGAGGGCAGTCCTACTCTGTCCCATGGAGTCAGTCTGGGGCAGGATTCAATTTGACAACAATGAGTTAGGTTGGGGTTAAGTCATGCTAATTCTCATTGCTGTTAAATCAGAACCAACTCAGAGCTAACACTCCATTGGGTTTTCTGAGGCTCTAAATCGCATGAGAGGAGATTGTCTATCGTTACCCCCACAGAGCAAAGCTGCTGATGGATTTGAACCACTAGAGAGGTGTGGCCTTTGGGTTGGCAGCCCATCTCCCTGCTGACTACACCACCAGAGCTCTGTTATACCCGGCACATTTCGAGTGCTAAAGAGCCACATGTGCTCAGGGGCTACTCTATGGGACAGCACAGTACATTTCCACCATCACCAAAAGTCAACAAGATAGCATCACTGAAGGCTGACCCTGTCAATCAATGGCTGCTGACTGAGTATCTATCACAAGACGAGAGTATTCTGGGGGCAGCTCCTGCAGAATCAAGTCAGCGAATTATAGGGAAGCACCTGACTGCTTGCTGGCCCTGTAGAGGACTGGCTAATTACCCTTAACTGCCATAATTACTTTCTTAAATTGAAAAACCTTTGTATGGAGATTGTGGGAGGAGGAGGGGCTAGGAAGGTTTTTTGTTTATTTGATTTATGTTTGTGTTTTTTTTCTTTTCATTCAAAACACCTTTTGGCTACTAACTAATTATTAATCCCTCTCTATTTGCTCCTTTCTAGAAGAGCCCAACTGGGCAGAAGAGCTACCTAACAGGAATTACTTGCCCAGGACTGCCTCCCTCTGTGCTTCAAGGGCAGGAAGTTAGAACCAGAGTTTGGAGCCATTGTCAAGAACTGACCCTAACTCTAGAGGGAATAGTGTCTTCACTGCCCATCTGGAGGGAGAAAGTTAGTGGCTTCACTAGGTTTTTTCCCTCCACATCCCTAACTTCACCTAGGCTGCAGTCCCTAGGACAGGTTTCAGAACTTGGCCATCTGCCTCCCACACAGGGTTAAACAGAAACAACCACATCTTGGCCCCAAGCGTGTCCTGGCCCGTTCCTCACTCCCAGCAAGAGGCACCACCAGTTGTAATCACGGCAGCAGAGTGATAACCCTCACCTATGCCACCCCAGCCGTGGGCAGCTGCTCCCAGGAACCACCAACACCCGTGGGCAGAGGCGGTTTCTAGGCAGTGTGGAGCTGCAGGGGACAGCAGAAAAAGCTGGGACCAACTGGGACAGGTGCTTCTACCACGGTGGTGTTCACTACCCCGTGAGCACCTACAAGCATGCAGTCCTTTAGCTCTTAAGGACCCCCCATGCTCACATGAGTAGCTGACTATCAAGGCAAAGTCAAGTTCCAGGGACCCTGCTGGGATGAAGAATGAATGGAGAAGTTCTTGCCCACTGGCTCTTTGGAAGCCCAGAAGTGGGGTCCTGTGGGGAGCTGAGGCCAGACCTACCGGGACCAGAGAGAAATGTGGACACCTAAGCCGTGTTCCATGTTTAATGGGTCAGCTGCCACATGGCGCATCTCCTCCCCTACACTCTTGGCTGCTGAAGAGGACGTGGGAAACATTCACCACACCCTCTCTACCCTATGTTAGAGGTGCTGATGGGAGTGGGAACCACTGAGAGACCTGTGCTGGGAGATAACCACTTGCCCAGCGGTGGGCCTTGGGACAGGACAACCAGGAAGGGCCTCCGGGCATCCTACTCTACTATTCGCGGAGAGAAGAGCTGCCTTGGCAAAAAGCCAGCCAGACATGCAGGGCTGGGAGCCTGAGTGTGTGGGAGAAACAGGCAACTCTCTGAGTCCAGCCTCTGAATCCAGTACTGCCCTAGGAACCAGCTCCTGACCTCTTCCCTCACCTCTGTGACAGTTTCTAACGTCAGCAGATACAGTCCAAAGGCCTGGAGCCCAGCGTGAGACCTGGGGTGGGAGGGGCTGGTAGTCCCAACCAGGCAAGTTGTGTTTAAGTGAACAGACAGAAAACCATTCAGACCTAAGGGCAAAGAACCACCTGTTGGAAGGTAGCCTAGGGGGACTCACTGATTCACCTGACTAGCCCTGGGAGTGGACAACTTACTTAGTGTCCCACAGACATCCCTCCAGGCCAGGTGTTCAGTAACCAAACTACAGGTATAATGAGGACAGCGAAGACAGAATGGAAGGATTCTACTTTAGACTGAAGTACTGCTAGATGCTTAGCCATGGTAGGATGGTGATGCTGGATTTCAAACAAATCCCCACAAGGATGGTTAAGCGCTCCATCCACCCCTCACCAGAAACAACGCAGACATTAATGTACAGAGCAGTGGTTGGGTCCAGAGTTGCCTCCCTCAGACCAGGGCCAAGGCCACCACCTCAGAGCCCCAGATTCACACTACTCAGATCCAGACATGCCATCACTCTCTCTGAAGGTCCTGGCTCTGCATCAGCTGGGGAATTGCTTTCCACTAGGAGACTCTTGAAGGCAGTGGGTTTAGGGAGGATGGAGCAGAAAGAAGGGACATGGGAGAGAGGATCTATCAGGATGGAGAACCCAAGGCAAAGGCTCGCTGGGATTGCAAAGGGTATATTACAGTGTAAGATCTAGGGAGAGCCAGGTGTCCCTGAGTGGTGCAAACAGGTAAAGCGCGCGGTTCCTAACGGAAAAGTTGGAAGTTCCAGACCACTCAGAGGCATTTAGAAAGAAAAGTCTGGTGTCTACTGCTGAGAAATCAGTCGTATTTCTACTTTGCCGCCTACGAGGTCAACATGAGTCAGTCTCGACTCAACAGCAATGCTTCTAAGTAGGCCCAGAAAGCAGGTTAATCTAGCTGGAACCGACTCAACCATTGAATGCAGTGTTGGGCATGGCTGGCGGTGCTAAGCAAATGTAAACAAAGTAGACGGGAGTCAGGCTGCGTGCCAGCAGGTGGAAGCCCACCCGAGGCCTGTGGACGGGCTCACCTCGGCCCAGCGGCAGCGCGGCGGGGGCGGGCGGGCCGCTGTTGCGCCTCTGCTCGCCGACGCAGCGCTCCAGCTCGCGGAGCTTCTTCTCCTCCTGCAGCATGGCGTGCTTCCGCTGCCGGCGCGCCTGCCGGCTCAGGTTGTCCTCCAGGCACAGCTGCCGCGCAGCCTCGGCGATCTGCAGCTGCAGGGCCAGCTCCCGCTCCAGGCTGCTCAGGGGGTCCTGAGAGGGGGGGGAGTTGGAATGAGGCCTGGGCGAGGCGCTGGGCTCCGGGAGCAGGGGTGGGGGGACGGGACACTGGGGAACAGCCCTGACCTGTTGCTCAAGGGTCAGTTACTTAAGGAGGACACAGAAGTATCTGTGAAACAGGACGACAGGTGGAGTGGTAGGAGGTGCCCCAAAGCAAACCTGAGCCACCTCCATCAGCCTGAAAAGCAGGCATGGGAACCTGGCCACCACCCTGCCCACAGCAGAGCCAGGCAGGGCAGGATCAAAGTGGAGCACTTTCACTCCTGACCCCAAAAAGGCAGGGCAGGTAAGGAGAGTGGCTGCCCATAGGAACTGGCGCCATCCGTAAGGCCAAGCTGCCTCCACCTGCTTGCTTCTATGCTGAGAGGAGAGAACAGCCCTAGGGCCAGAGTAACCTGTCAGGACAGGCCATCGTCTCTCAGGATTGGTGGCTGCAGCTCTTAACTGAGCTTCTGCCCACTGGGAACCAAACCCAATGTCCCCAGTGGATAGAAGGTTCTGGGCAAAGTGCCACCCCCCAACTGGGGAGTCAGTGTCTGGGTGATGGACCTTTTGGGGAATGAGGAATGAGGAACAGTAATGTATCTTCGGGGAATGAGGAATGATGACGGCTTCCTTTAGGCCTCACCTCTCGGTGCAAGGCCCGCTCATCCAGTTTGTAAGCAGCTCCAATCCTACGACGGACCTTAGGGGGCTTCTCTCCTGGTTTGAGGGGATATTCTGCTGGTAAGGTGCCCGTCAGCTCCTGGAGCGGAAGCAGGATCAAGTCAGGACTTTCTCCACCATCCCAAGCCCTCAGCCCACTGGCCTCAACATCATAAAGAAAGAGGCTTGTCTCCAAAGAGCTTGGTACATAGTATTGGGCTGGTGGCACTGCTGCCCCTCCTCCACCCGCTCCTGTCACCCATGGCTGGTTCAGTCATCCTCGGGGCGCCCTGTGAATTCTCATTGCTAAGCAGTCTCCCCTTTCCTTCAACCTTCTCCCACTCACCTCTTACAGAGAGCTATTGTTGTTGTTGGGTGCTGCTGAGTCAATTCCGACTCATCCAACCCAGGAGACAGAGGAGAACTGTCCCCTAGGGCCCTCTTGGCTATAAACTTCATGGAAGCAAATTGCCAGGGCTTGCTTTCTCCCGTGGCACCACTGGGTGGGTTCAAACCACCACCAGCCTTCTGGTTAGCTAAATGCTTAACCATTGCACTACCAAAGGTCCTTCAACAGAGAGCTATGGCATCTATATTTACTCTGTCCTTCTTTCCCTATACTAGCTCTCCTCCCCTAACTCACTCTCCTCCTCTCCGGTCCTGTCCTGTGTCCCAGGTCACAGAGCCACACACGTAGATAGCCTCTGTACTGTACTGTACTGTACTGTACTGGTGTACTTATGTACCCTGGTCTGATTCCCTCAGGACAGGGAAGGCCTCAGCCCTAACATCCTCAGAGGTGCAGTGACCCCAGTTTGTGTGTGCCTGCTGAAGCTCTCACCGCCTCCCTGAGGCAGAGTCTCCTCAGCTCCTCCAGGCAGGCCTCCAGCCGCTCCTCCAGTGCTTGCTGCTGCTTCCGCACCGCATTGGTCAGCTCCTTGTGGGCCAGCTCCTTGTGGGCCAGCTCTTTGGTCCTGGAGACAGGGCTGTCAGGGCCTGGGAAGAGCAGTGGAAACAATACCCTCAGGGAGGCCAAGGCAGGAGAACATCTCACAGGTACTTCTTAACAATCCCACACACAAGCACATACTCACTCTCATGCTTGCCCTGGGTCAGAACCATAGAACACCAATTTTCCTGGTGGTCCAAGGTATCAACATTACAGGTTTGAGGAACAGGTTGCCAGTGGGGAGAAAGGCCTGAAGGGTCTCTTCAGCATCTCAACCAGCTATCTCACTTCTCCCACAACTGTGTTTTGTGTGTGTCTTGCTCTCATATTTCTGATTTTCTCTCTTTCATTGTCTTTGTCTCTGTCTTTCTCTTCCTGTCTCTCTCAATCTATCTGTAGACACACACATACGCCTCTTCCCTCTTATCCTGCCAAGGATATATGAGAACAGGCCCATCATCTCAACCAGAGAGGAGACGGGAGCTTTACACAGGCCAGATAAGACTTTTCAGCACTAAGTAGAAATGGAGTCGACAGCAATCAGTTTGCTAACTACTGGGCCTGAGGTAAAAAAATTCCAGACACAGTCTGAACTCCAGACCTCAGGGAAGACAAATCACTAGTCCTGTAAATTCTTATCCTTCCAGCATCTCCACTACCTCCAATAAGCCTCCCTCTTCTGCCATTCCACCTACCCTTCCCCATCCCGTCTGAGGCCAGAGGGGCTCAGGAAGTCAGCACTCGGGCATTCCCCAACCACTTACCTGACTGCAGGATGATGCCACTGTCCGTGTCGCTGACCTCATCCTTACTCTCCATGGTGGATTTCCGGGAGGGGGCAGCAGACAGAAAATGGTGATGTGGCTCCCAGTCTGGACCAGGTCGTGCAAGTGTAGGTCGCCTGGACTTCTCCCAGCTTTTAGAGAACAGTCACCATTAAAAAAAAAAAAAATCCATGTTAGACCCTGTGCTCCAAACAGAGCTTGGGAATTAGATGTGTGGGGGCAGGGGGAGTGGAAGTGAAGGGGAGTTTCCAGGAGTGTATGGGGTGTGGCCTATTGCCAGCTTGGTGAGCTGTAGACTTCCTCATCCCAAATCCTGCTCTTATCAGGACCTGACCCAACCCAGCCCATCACCCCCAATAGCCTTGCTTCCAAGATAAAAGCTTTGAGACTCAAGTCCTGTAATGCATGTGACAGCACAAGTGGACTGTATTCCTAGTTGGAGAACCTGACACATGAGACATCCTGTGCCCCAGTGGGTGAGGGCTCCTGAGACATGACTGGGCTCAAGGACGACAGCAAAGGCCTGGTCTGGACCTCCTAACTCAGGATGCCTTGCTCTCCGGACCAAATGGTTCACCTTCTGAAGCCAGGAACAGTGGCATTCCAGAGAGCCATCCCCAGAACTCAGACAGCTCCCCATTCACCAACTCTTACAAGGAGGCCCCTCAAAGGCAAGCAAGCAGCCTAGCTCCCCTACACTCCACAGGCAGTTGGGACCTGAGGGTGTATCATTACAGCAGAAACTGCCCAAGGACAAGGAAAGACTATAGACTCCTCTGTCTACTTCCCCGGGGCTTGAAGGTACTCGAGTGATAGGGGTACAACAGTCACAGTCGTGCCTTCACCTAGCCAGACAACAAAACCGCACCTGCCGCCCGCCCCTTCTCTCACAGAATCCCATCCATGCTCAGGGTCCCAGCTGATGGACGCCTGGCAGCTGCTTGGGGGAGCAGGCTGGGGAGGGGCGGGCGGAGCCAGGCAGGAGGGAGAGCCCAGCCACCTCCTCACTGAGTCAGCCCCATTGAGCAAGAGTCCAAAAGTCCTTCTGAGTTTCTGTCTGGAGTTTATCCTGCCTCTTCAGGAAACAGACCTCTGTGGGAGGGAAAGAGGGGGCTAGCTGGGGCTTCACCCCTCTGCTTTCAGCTAACAGGGGAGAACCATGGGTCTCAGATAAACTAGTCACAAAGCAAAGAGGAAAAGGGGACTGCGGTCAGCCAGGTCCCCAGAAGTGCCTGTGTGTGGAGGTGGAAAGAACAGCCCTGGCTGAGAATTTTTACAGACCTACAGAAACAACACAGCGCCATCAACAGCAAATTGTTGTTGTGGGCAATAACAATTTAAAACATAGTCTGAAAGTAATGTGCACTTTGAGCTTTGAGGATATCAATTCTGCAAGGAAGTCTAAATGAATAACAGAATTTTAAAAAAAAAATAAATGAAAGAAAAAAAGAAATGGTTTTATATGGAGCCTTTGTAAACATACCAGAGAGATTTGGCCTTATGCTATAGGAAGCTCACAGTACTTAGGGTGACCAGCTCCCCACCCCAGCGATAAGAACATAACAGAGAAGTAACTTGTTCACCCCTCCTCCAAACCTGCTGAGCCCAGAAGTCAGGGCCAAGGAAATAGATCAGTCTCAGGTAACAAGATGGCCCAGGTCTGGGGGGAAGGGGATGGCCATTAACCAACGGTCACACTTGCTAATTAATTATTAACCTCTAAGGTGTCGCTTGGAAAGTTGCAACAACTCAGGTCCTGCTTCTAAGGGGCTCCTTGCTTACAGCAGAGGAGAGGAGCCTCCCAGGGTCAGATGGGGGAAGATCTGGTCATATAACCCCGTTAGTACCCCACTCCTCACATATGACATCGCTTCCTCAGGGTGGCAAAACCCTTTCTTTTGAGAGTTGACGGGGAGACACTGTATGTGCAGTGGTCTCAGTTTGTTTCTGGATCTGGGGTGCTCCAGGGCAAAGAATACAGGCACCAAAATCTAGAAGTCAAGGTTGGAGTTCAGGGAAGTCAGCTCCCCTCTTTGAGCCCCCTCTTCTCAAATACACAATGACAACCAAACAGTGTCCTCAAGACATGACTGGGCTCTGGGATGACAGCAAAGGCCCCCTCCAGTTCCCTGGCCTGTGGACAAAATCCCCATAAATTGCTCATATACCCAACAAAGCTGGTCCTATTCAGTTGTAGGCGACCTGTCCCAGAGTCCAAGGGCCGCTGTCAGGCCCCACCCCCACCTAAGAGGGGAGAGCCTTCAACTCAGGTAAGGACCTCACCTCCTCAACACAGGAATCCCTCCTGAGCCTACCTTTCCCCTGAGGTAAGGGACACCTCAGCTCCGTTTACTGTCTGCCCTAGGACTGGGCCCTCAGAAGCAGCCCACCTGGATGAATACTGCCCCCAGAAAAGGAGGAAAAGGTAAACCAATGTACCTATCTTGAAGAGATCCACCCTCGCCAAAGATGTGCCCCCAAAGCCAAGTTCTGGACTTCTCTCTTCTAGCTCATCCCTGCCGGTGCCTTTCCCTGGGAGACCACAGAGACAGGCCTCTGGGCCTCTGTCCAGGTTGCTACATGCTTCTTATCACCTCTCTGTCCCAGTCACGAGCAGCCACAGTCCACGCTCCCCTGTATTCCCAGGCCAGCCTGCCCCTTAGCTCCAAAGACCACCCTGTCCATTTTCACCTGCTTCTGGGCTTTGGTCCAGTAGTCCGAAAACACTCCTACTCGTGGGTCAGGGGCCCAAAGGGTCACGCATGTTGCTTTGAGGTTTTTCTGGGCCACAGGCTGGCCTCCTTATGCTCTTGTTAGAGCAGTCTCATGCTCTCCACACTCTGATGGCTGCCCCTAGCCCGCCAGCCTGCCTGCCTGCCCCGCCCCGCAGTCCCTCCCAGGCTGCTGGGCCAGGAGAACCAGGTTACGAGTTATGACTTGAGTCAGAGGGAGGAGCAGGTGAGCAACTCCTTCCCTGAATTAATCCCACAGCGGCTGTGGCAGGCAGCTCCTGGGCCCCTGCACTTCCGGAGACTGAGAAGACAGAAGGGGGCGCCTCATGGAGGAACCCCAAGAAGTAGCAGGGATCATGCCCTCATAGCTCAGCCTGTGAGGTCCCCAAACACCCCATTGCTTTATTTTAGTCAGTTACTGCCTTCCACATACTTCAGTTTCCTTTCCAGGACTGGAGGTATGCAAAGACCCCAGATGCAAGGAGAATACCACCAGGGGAATACTCTGTCCTCTGGACATAGTGTAGAAACTTAGGCCAGGTAGCAACACCGGGCTCGGGGATCTGGAGAAGGCCAAGTTCTCTCTTTTATCCCAGACATTTCCCTCCAGGAGCAGCAACATTCAAACTTCCTCATTTAATGTTTACATAGCCTATGGGACACTAATTAGAGAACTAATTCCTCCACAGCAGGGCCACTATGACCCTAGGCGTTATTTAAGTCCCTAAACATGTAGGATCACAGACCAAAACAGAATAAATCAATAAGCCCTCAGGTCTCCTACCCACTTGGTTCTCTCTCAAGCAAAAATAAAAGAAGAATCCAGCCTATTTCACAGCGGGAGTGGCGGGGTTGAGGCTGCTGGTTAACCTGTCCCCAACAGACTTGGATGGGAGACACCCTGACCCTCAAGGCTTCATTCTACCACCTCTCTCTTAGCCCTTTCAAGCCCTCTTCACCCCAGCTTCACCTGCAGAGGTCCCACCCAAGAGGCTGGATCTCACCTCAGCAAGGCGCTGGGTTGTTTTCCAGCCCCCACCTCTAAAGGCCCCCACTTCCCAGCACTCAGACCTTTACTACCTCTAAGCGTCAGGGAAGAGCTCCTGTCAGTCTCCGCCTCTTTGCCAGCAGCCCCTCAACAAATTCACACACTCAGAGCACACCTTCGCATTCCTGTACACACCCTCTTTCCAAACAATGCTAGCCAGAGTCCTCCAGGTCGGTCACTTTAAGAACCCTTTCTTGTGACAGACACCAGCAGGGTCTCTCAAAGAAATAGCAGCTCTGCCCTTCCCCCAGCCCTCCACTCAGTATCATCCCTCTGCACCCTCCACCTCCCCTCTCGACCCCTGACGCCCCCCCCCCCCAGAGAGGCAATACCTAATTTCAGTGTCAGACTGAGGGGAGTTAAAACACTTTACCTCTTCTTAAGCTCCAGGGTGTACGGGGTGGGGGTGGTGGAAGTGTCTAGAATATTGCATAGTCCGCCTACTTTGAAATGTATGAGATAAAGTTGAGAACTAGTGAAAGAGTCATTTATGTTGAAATACAATTGTAAAAATAGAAAACCTCAAAACAACTATGAGATATCATCTCACCCCAGTCAGAATAGCAAAATTTAACAGAACAGCAAGCAACAAATGCTGGCAAGGTTGTGGAGAAACTGGAACCCTTATTCACTGGTGGTGGGAATGTAAAATGGTGCAACCACTGTGGAAGGCGGTATGGCGCTTTCTCAAAAAGTTGCAAATAGAGATACCATTTGACCCAGCAATTCCACTACTGGGAATATATCCCAAAGAGACCATAACTGACATCCAAGCAGATATATATGCACACCCATGTTTATCGCAGCTCTGTTCACAATAGCAAGGAGTTGGAAACAACCCAAGTGCCCATCAACAAACGAATGGATAGAGAAGCTGTGGTATATTCACACAATGGAATACTATGCTGCATTGAAAAACAAGGAACTCATTCAATATTATTCAAAATGGGTGAGCCTGGAGGACATTATGCTGAGTGAAATATCTCAGTCGCAAAAAGACAAATATTACATGGTGCCACTGCTGTAAAATGGGACTGATATCAGGGTGGGGGTAAGACTGAGAAAAACTGGATAAATTGTGTATACTGCACTGAAACAGATGAGGGACTGAATAATTTAGAAGCGATGTATGATAGGGTATTATAGTTATCACAAGAGTCCACAATTAAGGTTGCATAGTGGAATGTACTTGGGGTGGTGGGAGAGGTGTGGGGGGATTGTGTACCAGGGAGGGAGTCTTTCTTTTACTTTTGAAAGAGAGGGCAGGGGGAGAGGGCTGGGCAGGGAGAGAAGTGCAGCAATGAATGAATGAATGGAAATCCAAATTCTCTGTAAATGTTCATTAAAATTATTAAACAAAATAAAAATAAAATAGAAAACCATGATATGTCTGTATTAACATTAAATGAAATCTCGTTTTGAAGCTCCATCCCACATACTTTGGGTACATGGCCAGGAGGGACTTTGGAGTAGGACATCATGCTTGGAAGGGTAGAGGGACAGCACAGGAAAGACCCCGGAGGAGATGGATTGATAAAGTAACTAGGGCAATGGGAGCTGGTTTGTTAGAGTCAGTGAGACTAGCCCAGGACAGCAGAGTTGTTATACATAGGGTTGGCTATGACTGGCAGGTGACTTGACGGCACATACAACAACAGCAATGGATGTAGTAGCAACAGTCTGCCTCTTTCATTGCCAGTCAAGTTGGAACTCACTCATAGCTGACACTCCGGTACGTTTTCAGAGGCTATAAATGGCACAAGAGAGTACCTATTTTTTTCTTCCTTGCAGCAGCTAGTGGACTTTAACTACCTGCCTTTGGGTTGGCAGCACAATTCCTCACCCACTAGGCCATGAGAGATCCCCTCACAGCAATGGTAATGGCATTGACGCGGTAAGTGCAAATACTATTTCGAGATAGCTGCATATGTGATAGTAGTTATCTGTGATTTCTATTAGTGATAAATTCACAGGTACTATTAGGATTGCTGTGATATGTTTCTTTTCTGACTGAAGGCCAGACTGAAGGCCACGCTGAATTTCTGTTAAAATGAAAAAGATTTTTTTTTTTCTCTCACAGATACTTTGGTGCCCAGAGACGCATTAAAAAAGGAATCCCTGCTCATGGATAAGCCCATCTCAGAGTTCTGAGAAGTACATGCCCTCCTCGCTACTGGCAGGGTTTGTTTTGAAAAACTAGATTGTCATGCAAAAGTCAGTGTTCCGGGAACATGGAGGATGAGCATATCAGATCCTCCGCCCCACTTCAGAAAAGGGAAGATCACTACATCACAACCAGTACTGCTGTCACCGCACACATTGGCATTCATTCCTGCCAGACATACAACATCATTAATGTGCAAAATAATTGTGTAGTTGTTTTTTTTTTTTTCAGAAGACAAAATTGGCAAGTCTTTATTCAAAGAGAGATTTCTAGGTGTGTAACAATGCCACAAGTTAATAATGTTAAAATAACAACAAAAACCCCCAAACATCTGACCATGTGCTGCATTAAAAAAAAATAATAGTAATAATAAGAAAATAAAAATCTAAGGCAGCAAAGGAGACAAGAGACAACCAGAGTGAACCATCAGCCATCCAGAGTTGAGTATCTGTGAATTGCTGGGCGACAATGCAGTGAGTGTTAAACCAATGGGGCTGGAGATGTTGATTTGGCCAGATGCATGAACTCAATGAGGCACTTGAAGACAAAGAATTTGTGGGTATAACAGCCCAGCTGGACAGATGCAATTTCAAACCTGTCCTCCTATGTGAGGGCCAATGAAATAAAGGCATGTTGT
Source organism: Elephantulus edwardii (assembly GCF_000299155.1). Lineage (NCBI taxonomy): Eukaryota > Metazoa > Chordata > Mammalia > Macroscelidea > Macroscelididae > Elephantulus > Elephantulus edwardii. The sequence goes on from NW_006399860.1 coordinate 894,820, forward strand.
CTGATATCCCTAAGCAATCGCCTCAGGTCCTGTGTCCTCACCTCTGCTACACCTGTAAAGAACACTGAAGACAAGATAGTCTCTGGAGTTCTAGAGTTTCAACCCTTTTCTCAAGCCTTTTTACAAAAGGAGACATAAGCGTCTTGGAGATTTTTTAAGGCATACAACAGTAATCTGGACATTTCTTCTTATGGCACTGATTTCATTTCTGAATTGATATCTCCTCCAGTTCCCTTCCCCTCAATCATGCCCTTTCAACCCTACATAGACATATTGGCATAGAATATCTCTAGGATATGATCTCTAACGGGATTTCCCAGCAGAAGAGATATTTTCCTTTGTCATCTTTAAGTAGCCACTTCACCACCAGTTTTATTTGAGGATATTCACTTTTCACTGGTAGTTTATTCAGGTAACTATATGTTTTGTCTTTTTGGATGGGGCAGTCAATGCCACTCTTACAACCATCAGACTCAGGAAAAGGAAAGGGAACGTCAACACCCAATATAATGCCATACACCGAGGCTGTGCTGTTTTGGGAATAAGTATTGCTTGTGAAGGTGGCATTGACACTGTAAGACTGTCCTTTGTGTAACTGGCATGGCTGGGTTGGGCATGGATTCACATTCACTTCCTTTACAACACCAACCACGGACCCGCAGTCCTTGAAATTCAAGGGCTCTGCTAGGGAAGCGGCATTGAGCACCAGGAACAGAAACGTGGCGACCAGGAAACACATTGCAGCCACGGAAGGTCGGAGTACGAGAGCCGAAAAAGTGGGTTCTAGGGTCACAAGCCCAAACTGCCGAGGTGGGGCCGGGGAGGAGCCCAGTCAGCTCGTGTAGTTGGTTTTTTAAACTATTTCCATACATATGAAATGTCTGATAACAAGCCAGTCAGTGAGTGAGGAGTAAGTATAACAGATGGTCAGGCTCACTGATTGCATTGATCTGGAATTCTCAAGGACCTTTACTCTCAAATTCACACCATTTCTCAACTAAGTAGAATCTGAAGAGGAGGGTTAAAACGGGGTTTGCAAACCAGCCTTCCAGCCTTTCTACCTAGAGGCTCCATTGGATCAAGCTAATGGCAAGGTCATCCAAGTGAATGCCAGGGAGGAAGTGGACATGCCAGAGCTGAGCTTGGGAATGGGGGTACCCCATTCAGGCTAAGGGTGAGGGAACTAATTTCCCATTATGGAGTTAGGCTGCCAAAAGGTACCCCTTGGGATCCACTAGTTGCTCTGCATCAGAGAGAGGAACATGAGAAGCTCCTGACATGCAATTTACAGCCTCTGAAAACCTGCTGGAGGGTCAGCTATGAGTTGGTTCCACTCCAGAGCAGGTAACAACGACCACACGGCCTGATCCCAAGACTACCAACTGCTGAGGACTGGAGGTTTCCTTGTACAAGAAATCTGGTCCCCAACCTTCCCTCAAGAGTTTCCATTTTCTAAGGAAGAGCCCTAAATCAGAAAATCCTTGCACAGACTTGCAATCTGATTTTTTTTTCTCTCTTTTAAATAAGTTCTTCCTTTCATTCTTCTGAGACATTGTTGTTGTTATGTGCCGTCGAGTCATTTATGACTCATAGCGACCCTGTGTATAACAGCCCTAAACCCTGCTCTATCCTATGCCAATCGAATTGCCTCTGACACACCCATCCCGATTACCCCAGTCACTGAATCAATCCACCTCATAGAGGGTCTTCCCCTCCTGCGCCGTCCCTCCACTCCACCCAGCATGATGTTCCTCTCCAAAGACCTGTCTCTCCTTGCAACATGTCCAAAGTATGTCTGACGAAGCCCCAGAATCTTTGCCTCCAAGGAGTAGCCTGGTTTAACCCTCTCTAGGATGAATTGTAAATTCTTGCATGCAAGAGGTCTGGTCCTGCCGCCATCTCCAGTCTCCACAGCACCCAGCAAAGAAAGTGCGGCACTTCCCAAATTTTGCTTAATGAACTAATCATTTGTCATGCAGCTGGAGCCAACCGTGAAGGGTACAAGATAAATAAGAAAAGAGGGTGGGGGGAAAGATGGGAAATGTCCCGGGACCCTCCAGCCGAGAGTGGGGGAGGTGATTGGGGTGGGGGTGCTGAGAGGGCAGTTCCTGGACTGGACGCTTGTCCCTGTCCACCGGCGAAGGTGTTTGCTACGGCCAAGCGATGGTGGAATGGGCTGGGTCTGGGAAACTCCATGCTAGCCTGGAATGCGCCCTGAAATCAGACTCGAGGCTTTCTTTAAAAAGCCCCTTTGTCCTGTCCACCCTGCTCCCCTCCCCCACCGCGCCCTCCACGTCCAGGCTGGCCTGAGACTTCGCTCCTTTTGTTTGGCGGCACTCAGGCTTTCCGGAACCTGGCCTGGGATCCACAGGCATGGAGAAGTTTGAAGGAGAAAGGTCGAGGAGTCAGAAATAGGCATTTTCTTTTTTTGCATAAGCTCTCAAAATTCTCACCACCTTGGTATAAATTCACCCCCTTCCTTGTAGAACCCTCTCCACTGGGGTTGAAGATCCTGGGCTGGGGGCTTGATTCTCGAGTCCACCCGTACTGGGTGCCCCTAAGTTTTCCCCTTACCTGTCCCATGGAGCGCTGGTGCAGCCCAAAAGGCCCCGCGCCCTCCGCTCCTGCCTCGCAGCTTCAGGACCTGTCTGCCCAGGCCAACTTCTCTCTGCCCCAGTCTTCCCCCGGCCCTCCCTCCCGGGAGGTATTTCATTTAACTTCGGCATTTGCAGCATCCCAAATGTTAAAGATCCCAAGACATCTGTCCCCTGGGGCATACCAAGCACCAGAGGAAAGAGGGGAAAGAGAGGAAAAGGGATTCGAAGTTCCGACCCCAGAGTCCCGGGGGGGACCGCACACCGAGACGGGAAGGTGCCAGCAGGGCTGGGTGTCTCGTGGGGAGCCTTGCTCGGGGGGGACGAGGGCCCCACTTGTCGCGCATTCGGACGCCGCAGTGGCCGGACCCCCCCTGCGCTGCCAGGTTCCGCAGCCTGGGCGGGAGGCGGCTCCGCTCGCGGTGCGAGTGCCCCTTTCATCCGCGCGCTCCAGCCTTGGCCCGGGACCATTCTCATTCCGGGAGACCCTTGGGTGAAGGCATGAAAGGAGCAGGGCCTAAGGGTGCCACGCCCCTCCCCTGAAGCCTCTGTTCCCTCCACATCCCTTTCTCCGGGCTGGTGGAGCTGGGACGCCCTCCCCTCCTCCAGCCCCAGCCAGCTCCTCTTCCTGGGGACTGGGGGGCTGACGGAACGAGAGAGCGAGCCCACCACAGTCCTGGTGGGCAACTCCTGTTACTTACCGCGAGCCCGTTTGCATGCTTTCATTCATTCACTCCCTCACATGCCTGCACTTCCCATTTGTTCAACACGCGCTTCCTGAGCACCTACTGGTGCCAAGCTCTATGAATGAGACTTCAAGTCCTTTCCCTGGAGAACGCCCCTATCTAGACAAGTAATCGAGCAGCAACTGTATCAGTGACAGAAGGGCTAGGATCCAGGACCGGAAAGCCGGAAAAAGCAAAACGGACCCAAGCTGAGGGACAGCAAAGGCTGGGGGTGAAGGGGGGTGGGGAACGATGGTAGATGAATCTGGAAGGCAGAGAAGGAACTCAAGATGTCAGGGATACAATAACATGATGATAAAGACCAGGCAGGGCTCCAGGAGGCATGGTAAACTTAAGAGTGTGAATGAGAAGGAAAGGATTGGAGGAGTGGAGACATAGGTGGCTAGAGAGGCAAGCAGAGGACCATCAAGAAGCAGGGAGGGACTAACAAGGATTGACCTGATCCCTGATCCGAGCTCCCAGCACTGAACTGTGTGCCATGGTCTGCATGGGAAAGGGGGTGGAGAACAACCCAAACCCCTCTGTAAGTGAGCTTATGGCAGCCTCATGTGCTGCAGAGTAGAATTGCTCCATAGGATTTTCCAAGATCTTTCTCCCAAGCCATCCCAGATCATAAAAACCTACTCCCTATCAATTTGGTTCTAATTCATTGTGACCTTCCATCAATAACTGAGGCTAACAGTGGGTTTGGTGTGTTCAAGATGATGAAGATGTCACAGGATAGAGCAGAGTTCAGATCCATTGTTCCTTAAGTGGTTGTTGTTGTTGATAAGATCCGTTGGGTCATAGACAACTCATAGCAACCCTATGAACAAAAGACCTGAACACTTGTATAACTGTCATCATCTTTCCAAGTTCATAGGGTTTCTGGAGGCAAGCTATTTCGGAAGTGGATGCCACGCCTGCTTCCAAGCCTGTTTTAATCAGAGAGCTCCACCAGACACTGTTCACCTTGGGTAACCATTATCACATTTGACGCATCAGTGTCACAGTGTTTAGCATCACAGCAACCATGAGTTACCTCTGTACAGCAATGCACAGACCAGTGCTATACCACTTAGAAGAATGTTTGACCAAAAAAAAAACACCACAATTAAAACCAGTTCTGAGGGCCGCAGAGTAAAATCACACACCTTTGGCTTAGTAGCATCACTTTCTGTCCAACAGAGTTCTCTCGTCGTCGTCGTCGTCGTCGTTGTTGTTGTTGTTGTTGTTGTTTGTTGTTAAGATCCGTCAACTAGTTCCTCAGGTAGCTATAGCCAACTCAGTGGCACTTAACAACAGTAAATCTTTCCTGGAGGACTGCCCATCTTTCCCCAGTCCATCTCTCTCCCTAGCCACTGAGTGGATTTGAAGGAGCAGCCACTAAGTTAGCCGACAGCACCAGCCATGTGTACCACCGAGGGACCTTTCTGATTTACTCACAGACTCTGTGTGAATTCTGTTAAGGGAGGATCCTCTTTGCCTAGCTAAAGGTCTCTGATTTTTGCCCTGAAGGGGAAGCACAGCTACTCAAGAGTGTTGATCCAAGAGGTAACCTATGCATGACTCATGTACTTATAACTTGTTAGTTAAATTTGTGTCTTCTAGGTTGCAACACCCCCATGATACATCTTCAAAGATATGAACATGTACGGCTAA
>NW_006399860.1:900465-901020 GCF_000299155.1 Elephantulus edwardii
AAAAAAAAAGAGATAACCTATGCAGATTCACCTTAGAAGATCACTCTGGTGCCTGAGGCAGGGAAAGTTTAAAGACACAGAAACCAGACGGGGAAGCAGAACAGGTCAGGAGTGAACAGCCTGCACTAATGTACACTGGGGGTAGAAGGTGGATAGGAGCCCAGTCAAAAGCCAATTAGCCAATTAGGAGGTAGACCTGGTCTGAGCCTACAACAGATGGATTAAAGAGAAGGCCAATGAGGATGAAGGAGCCCATGTTTGAAGTTTTTTAATTATAGGCTGCAGAAACACTCACTTACTAGCTGTGTGGCTTTAAACGTGTTACTTAACTTTTCTGGGTCTCACCTTTCCCATCTGTAAATTGAAGTATTGACTCTGACTGGTCAACTCACTGCTTTGGAGTTGGAATCAACTCATGGCTGACTCTCCAGCAGGTTTTTGGAGGCTACAAATTCAAACCTCGAGTTGCTATAATTAAGGATGCTTTCGGCAGAACGTTAAATGATCCCGGAAGTATTAAAAAAGGATGGAAGGAATATACTGAGTCACTGTATC
>NW_006399860.1:902437-911775 GCF_000299155.1 Elephantulus edwardii
GGGATGGGAGTGTCAGAGACAGTGCGATTGGCACAGGACAGAGCGGAGTTTAGAGCTGTTGTACATAGGGTCGCTATGAGTCGCAGGCGAATCGACGCCACATAACAACAACAACAACATATGTAAATTGCACTTGAAGAAAACTGTCCATCTTTTTCACTTGGAGCTGTTGGTGGATTTGAATTACCAGAGAGGAGGCAACTTTGGGTTAGCAGTGCAACACTACAGATTCCACTGCCAGAGCTCCCTATGTGAAAACATTGTTTTCGTTGTTGTGCACCTTCAAGTTGGAACCAACTCATATCTAATCCTCCAAGTTTTCAAAGGCAGTGAATTATACAGGAGGAATTACAAGGAGTTCTTCTTTCTCTCAGAATAGCTGATCAATTTGAACCGCTTACTTTTGTGTTGGCAGTACAATTCCTTATCACTAAGCTAGCAGAGCTCCCTAAATTAATATATTCATATTGCTAATTAGTACTTTAGTTATAGTATTGCTACAAGTGCCAACCCACACAGTCAAGTTTGCAAGATATATGAGCTATTTTATTTCCTTTAAGTCAACTTGATTTTGTCGTGGTCCCCAGGCTATGAGACTGGGCTAGAAAGTCCTTCTCTTTCTGCAGAATCCTGTCAGTTTAGGGCGAACTGAGAGAGCAGAAGGAAGGATGGCATTTCCCTGCCCAGGGACCTCTTTTATCTGAGGCTCCTGCTTCCTGCAGACATTTCAAATGCAAAGGTCTGTCAAGAAGACTGGATGCAGGGAGCTCTGGTGGCCAAGTGGAAAGAAGGTGCGCTGCAATCCCCAAAGCGTGAGGTTCGGATCCGCCAGAGAAGGGTCTCTCTCCTCCTGTGCCAGTGGGATCTGATATGATGGTACACATAGACACAAAAAAAAGTAATAAATAAAAATAAAAGAAGGCTGGATGCCTGGCCGAAAGTCTCAACTCTCATCCTTGCTATGATCTTGTCACCTTCTGGCTGCAGAGAAATAGCAGGTCAGAGTCTTTGCTGTTCAAGACACTCATCATTGACCTTTCCTTTCCAAGGTTACTTCCACTCTTTCTTGGCCCTCCTCGGATACATCCATTATGACAGTGACATCCTTTCAGTCAGTTCCAGGCTGGTGCCTTCAGCTACCTCCCCAGAGCAAAGGCATCAGTGAAGGGGCAATGGAAGAAGGAATATTGTTAGTTGCTTCTTGTTAGCTGGGCAGCTGTCTGTTTGCATCTGCCCCTACTGGGCTCCCTCACACACAAGCTAGAGGGGGCTTCCTCCAGGCATCTCCTGCTGGTCACTCGCCCTGCTGAGTGCCAGCCGTATCCACCGGCCCCTGGGTCTTCTGAGGTCAGAGCTCCCCTCCTCCTCTCCCTCATCCCTGCCCCCCCCCACCCCACGGACTGATGAGCAAATGGGGGACATGCTCAGCGCCCCAGACAGTGCCCTGCCGGTGCCCCTGGTGAGACACTTTCTGGAAACCCCAGAATGACTGGGCTTCGGAGGCCCTTCTTCCTCCCCTGACCGCATCCTGCAGCTCACAGCGGGGAGCAGGTGCAGAAGGGGGCACTGTCCTGGTCGGGCTCTGCTCCGGTCAACCAGAACCCGCTCGGCTGGGCACAGGATGGGCCACAGTGGGTGAGTAGCTATGCACGATGCACACACTCAATCCAGAGGGCCAAGCCTGGGGTTTAGAGTGGGAGAACCTGCTTAGGAAAACCTCCATGAAAGGAAACACGAGAGACTGGGGTCCCGGACACTGGGTCTAGGTTGCTGCTTGAAGCACTTGGATGGAAAAAACAGAAGCAAACTGTGGCTCAGACCCCTGTCTTAAACGATATGAGAAAGGAACCTGCTTCCCCAAGACATATCCAGCATCCTCTTGGCAAGCAATTCTAGTTTCTAAATTCCACCTACCTGATCCTCTCCAGAGGGCTGCACCCCCTTCCCGCGTTCTTTATTCTTTTGTACTACTTTTGTCGCCTTCTCTTTTCCTTTCTTCTCTCCACACCCAGGCTCTGCTGCTTAGGCTCATGGGTTCCTTAAGATTTTCAAGGATCACAAGAATGTGCCTCTTTCCGAGCTATCTCTACTTAACATCAATTGTAGCGCGTTCTCCCCTGAGATACCAGCAGGGGGCGTCAGTTGCTAGCTGACCATTCTTCATTGTGGGCCCACTGTCTGTCCTCTGTGTGGAAAAAGGAGAGAAAATGATGAGAGTGAGGTAGTCCAGAATCCGCTGTATTCTGGTCCTTTCCATGGTCTTAGACTTCGACCTTTTCTCTGTGGAAAGCAAAGCCAGGTCCCCATCCCATTGCAAGTCTCAAGTCCCTTGCAAGCTTCCATTCACTCTGGGATCAAATACTGCTTTTGTTTCCTAAGACTGGTCTCGCTGACCACTTTATCTTTTATCTCTGGAGACCCAAATAGAGTTTGAAAGGGGAACATTAAAGAAAGGGTAATGATTTGTGTTTTTGTAAAAAAACAAAAACTAGAAGACGAAGTTTAAAAATGTAAAAAAAAGAAAGAAAACTAATTTGAAGATAGGAAGCTCTGTTAGCCTAGTGGTAAGAAAATGCGCTGCCAACCCAAAGCCATGCAATTCCAATCTACCAGCTGCTCCACCAGAAAAAGATGGGCAATCTCTTCCTCTGTGACTTACTAGTCTTTGAAACTGCCTTGGAAGGTCAGCTATGAGTTGGTTTCCCTGGACAGCGTGCAAAAACAATTCAAAGATACCAGGCAGAGGAGACAGTTCTTTCTGTGGGACTTGAATTAAGGCAGAGAATTATGGAGATAAAGCACTCAAATCCTGAAAGAACTCTGCCCCAGAAGCTCAAATCTGCACTGGCCGTTCAGCCAGTAAAGCAGAACAGAGCCCAGTGAAATCTCATGACACACACTAAGTTTTGTCAGCCTAGTTTTGACCTTCTTTCCTCCTTGGGGATAGAATATGTGGTTGGGGAAATCCCAAGTCTCCTGGTCCTCACACCTTTGCCTCAGGAAGGCCAAAGACACCAGCAGCTGGTAGGAGAGGCCTGTGGATGAAAAAAAAAAGTTTATATTTCTCAGAGGCCTCCTGGCCCCAAATCAAAAGCAAACCCACTGTCATCAAGTTGATTCCAACTCAAAGTGACTTTGTAGGACAGAATAGAACAGGATTTTCAGGGCTGTCATACTTTATGGAAGCGGTCTGCCACATATTTCTCCTGGGACTGAGGGGACAGAATCACTGGCCTTTTGGTTAGCAGCCAAATGGCCAAATGCTTTACCCAAAGCACCATGAAAGCTTTTAACCCCAGACCAAGGGGCCCCATAAAATAGTACCTAATTTGCTTGCGGCCTTTTCCTTGCAATACTCCCTCAGAGGCTTATGTGCGTCATTTATGAAGAAGCATATATCAGTTCGGGAGCCATATGGAGGTGTGCTGCCAACCCAACTGTAAGCAGTTCAAATCCACCAGCTGCTCAGTGGGAGAAAAGAGGGCAATCTCCTCCCATGCAATTTACAGCCTCTGTAAACTTGCTGGAAGCTTAGCTATGAATGTGTTAGTCCCAAATATACAGCACATAATGACAACAATAACTTACATGTTTGTGAGGCAGACAAATTGCCTTGTTCTCATCATCTATAAAATGAAAGTACTAGGACCTACACACGCTGAAGATAATTTTTAAATGATTATGGCATACATCAAAAGGGAGCTTCCAGAAACTAAAACGGGATTCACAAGAAGAGGTGGACTAAAGAACATCATTGTTGATGTCAAATGGATCTTGGCTAAAAGCAAAGAATATCAGAAAGATGGTTACTTGTGTTTTATTGTCTATGCAAAGGAATTGAACTATGTGAGTGGATAATAATAAATTATGGGTAACAATGTGAAGAATGGGAATTCCAGAACACTTCATTGTGCTCATGCAGAACTTGAGCACAGATCAAAAGAGAAGACTAGAACAAGGGGAGGGTACTGTGTGGTTTAACATCAGAGTAAGCACGTCAGCATTGTTTCTTCTTATTATACTATTCGATCTCTATGCTCAGCAAATAATCAGAGAAACTGGACTTCATAAGGAAGAATGCAGCACCAAGATTAGAGGAAGATTCCTTAACAACCTATCATATGTAGATGATACAACTTAGCTTGCTGAAAGGAAAGATTTGAAGCACTTGAAGATCAAAGACTAAAACCCTCGATGTTAATTTGTTGTTGTTCTGTGCCGTCAATTCACCTGTGACTCATAGCGACCCTATGTACAACAGCTCTAAACTCTGCTCTATCCTGTGCCAATCTCACTGTATCTGACACACCACCCCGAATACCCCAGTCACTGAATCAATCCATCTCCTAGAGGGTCTTCCCCTCCTGCGCTGTCCCTTCACCCTTCCAAGCATGATATCCCTCTCCAAGGACTGGTCCCTTCTTGCAACATGTCCAAAGCATGTCAGATGAAGTCTCAGAATCCTTACCTCCAAGGAGCATCCCGGTTTAACCCTCTCTAGGTTGTTTTCTTAGCAGTCCATGGTACATTCAATACTCTCCTCTAGCACCACAGCTCAAAGGCATCAATTCTCCTTCTATCCTCCCTAGTCTTTGTTCAACTCTCTGACGCATAACAACTGATTGCAAAGACTATGGCCTGTATCAGGCTCACCTTAGTCTCCAGAGTGATACTATTGCTCTTCAGTACTTTGGAGAGGTCCCTAACAGCAGGCTTTCCCATCACAATACATCTTTTAATTTCCTGACTGCTGGTGCCAAGAGTGTTGATTATGGAGCCAAGCAAACGAAAGCTGTGAACAATCTCAATCTCTTCACCATCCATAATGATGCTGCCAATTGGTCCAGTGGTGAGAATCTTTGTTTTCTTGATATTGAGCCTCAACCCAGATTGAAGACTGCAGTCGTTGATGCTCTGGAGCAAGTGCATGAGGTCCTCCTCAGTTTTAGCAAGCAGGGTTGTGTCATCTGTATAACACAGATTGTTAATAGATCTTCCACCAATCCTAACGCCACGCTTCTCCTCATAGAGCCCAGCCTTTCAGATAATCTGTTCTGCATGTAGATTGAAAAGGTATGGAGATAGGACACATCTCTGACATATGCCCTTTCCAGTTTTGAACCCTGCAGTGTTCCCTTGCTCTGTTCTGATGACTGCCTCCTGGTCCAAGTTTATGTTTCGCATTAGCATGATCAAGTGTTCTGGGATTCCCATTCTTCTCAGAGTCAGCCACAGTTTGTTATGATCTTCAAAATAAATAAAACTAAAATTCTCATAATTGAATCAATAAACAACATCATAACAAACAGAAAAGATTGACATTTTCAAAGATTTACTTTTACTTAGAACCACAATCAACACCCATGGAAGGAGCTGTTATGAAATCAAACAATGTAGTACATTGGGTAAATCCGTTGCAAACGTCTTATTTAAAGAGTTAAAAATCAAAGATGTCACTCTAAAGACTGAGGTGCACCTGACCTTGATATCTGACCTTAACAGTTTCAATTACTTCATATGGCTATAGAAGTTGTGAAATGAATAAAGTCAAAGAAGAACTGATGCATTTGATATGTGGTAAGGATAAAGGATATTTCATGTGATCCACCTGGATGAGGCTTCACCTCACATACTTTAGACATTTTGGTAGGAAGTGCTATTCCTTGGAGAAAGACATGATGTCGGGAAGAGTGGAGCATAGGAAAAGGAGGGGGCCCTCAACCAGGTGGACTGATACAGTGACAGATGCAGTGGTCTCTTGGTGTCAGGAAGTGTGAGGATGACACAGGATAAAACAAGGTTGAGATCTTTTGTTCATATAGTCACTATGAGTCGTGCTCAACTCAATGGCACCTAACAACAACAACAACTTTAATAATCCTAATGTTCAGACATCTCTGGCAGCAAACACTTTCACCATTACTGGCCATGCTGAGACAAAGCAGCTGACAGAAGTGCTAGCCAGCATTGTAAACTAGCTTGTTGCAGATAGTCTGAGTAGTTTAAGAAGACTGGCTGAAGCCCTCTTCAAACAATTTGTGGATGGAAAAGCACTACTTGCTACAGAAGATAATGATGAAGTTCCCAGATCTTGTGGAGAATTTGATGAGGCTTCAAATAACGAGGCCAACTGATTTGAGTCGACTTTTGAAGAAGATAAAACTTGAAGTTACTTTGAGCTGATATATTATGACTACTTTTAAAAATTGTTTTGTTTATGGATCTGATAAAATCTAGATCTCTGATATTTTTATGCCCATGCCTTTTGGACAGTGCTTTTCAGTTTCTGCTTAAATGTAACTCATCCTTTGCAGCTAATTGAGTGGAAGAAACTTTGGAATAAAATTTGAAACAAAGGTTGATAAAGTTCTCTGCCTAGTTAAAAAAAAAAAAGAAGAATGTTGAGTGTATCATAGACTTCGGGAGAACAAATATGTCTTAGAAGACATTCAGTCAGTATGCTTCTTGATTCAGGATGACAATACTTGACCTCACATACTTTGGACATGATATCAGGAAGGATATTATGCTTGGTAAAGTAGAAGGAATTTAGACTCATCAATAACCCATATTATGCAGATGACACAACCTTGCTTGCTGAAAGTGAGGAAGATTTGAAGTACTTCTTGCAAAAGATCAAGGAATGCAGTCTTCAGTATGGATTGTGTCTCAGTATCAAGAAAACAAAGATTCTTACCACTGGACCAATAGGCCATGTCATGATGGATGGAGAGGAGACTGAAACTCAATAGCTTCACCTTGCTTGGATCCACAATTAACACCCTTGGTACATGCAGTCAGGAAATAAGGAGATGCATTGCATTGGGAACATCTGCAATTAGGAACCTTTCCAAATTATTGAGGAGTAATGATATCAGTTTGAGGACTAAGGTGCTTCTGATTCACGTCATAGTCTTTCTGATTACTAGCTATGCATCCAAGACCTGGACAATGAATAAGGATAACAGAAAAAGAATTGATGTCTTTGAGCTGTGGTGTTGGAGAAGAGCACTGAACATCCCATTGACGGCCATGAGAATGAACAGATATGTCTTGGAAAGGGTGCAGCCAGAGTGCTCTTTGGAGGCAAGAATGATGAGGCTTTGTCTAACATACTTATGACATATTGTTAGGAGGTGCTATTCCTTGGAGAGGGACATGATGTTGGGAAGGGTGGAGGGTTGACAAAAGAGAGAAAGACCCTCAACCAGGTGGATTGAAGCAGTGACCGCTACAATGGGCTCTTGTGTGTCAGCAAGTGTGAGGATGACACAGGACAGGACGTGGTTCAGATCTTCTGTTCATAGGGTCGCTATGAATCGCACTCGACTCAACGTCACCCAACAACAACAAACAACAAAGTAGGTCAGTAGAAAAGAGGAAAATTCCCAGTAAGATAGATTGACATGGTAGCTATAACAATGGGCTCAAACACAGAAACAAAGGGAGATGGCTCAGGGCGGCCACATAGTCTAGCAAGGGCTGCTGTGAGTCGGAACAGACTCAACAGCACCAAACAACAACAGGGAAATAGTGACACTAAGGAAACCGTGCAGCTAAAATGCACAGCGTGAATGCACAAAACAACTGCAATTCTTCAAGCATTTTCTCCTACCCTCCTAGTCCTAAAGGAAAAAGCTCTTCTTTTGCTTAAGACCCAACCCCTATAAAAAGATAATAGCACTTATGTGTGAGAATTACAGCTTTTAATGGTCCGGATTTGTTTGCTGGTGAGCAGATTCCGTTTCCTGGGGTGTGGTAGCTACACGAGGCCTTCAAGGAGCAGCCCCTCCTGTGGTGAGGCTGGGGCCTGTGGCCTTCAAGTGAGCTACACAAAAACAAATCAGCACCTGACGTCTTGGACTTCTCTTAAAATACCACCTATGACAAGAAAGGAAGAAAAAGGTGCTTTTCATTTGTGAGGATTTTTTTTTATTGAGGTGAGATGCTCTTTAAATCTATTGAAATGGTTCATAAAGCCTGTTAGGTGAGACTTCCTCCATCCTGAAGTGTCAGACCCCAGCCCATTTCCACTCCCCTCCCTCTGCATTTGGCTCATTTGGGCCAATGCATTTTCATTCATTCACTCATAGCCATGAGCTCTAAAGTGCTCTGATGGATGTGTGGAGCAGATGAGCTGTAAAGCCTGGGCCTTTTGGGAGATTCCTGAAAGATCTTACCGGTGCCAAACCTGAACTGACACATAGCAGAACTTCTAGTGGTTTTTCGAGACACTATAACTCACACAGGAGGAGACTGCCCATCTTTCTCCTTCAGAGCGATGATGAATTAAAACTGCCAGAGAGGCATCACCTTTGGGTTAGCAGTGGGACATCAAAGCTCCCTACTGAGGGTTGGCGGTGGTGGTGGTGTATACCATCTAGTAAGAACCAACTAGTGGCTTTTCAGTAGCAGTTAATCATACAGAAGGAGATTACCCATCCTTCTCCTGCAGTGCAGCCGCCGCATTTGAACCGTGTGTCTTTGTAATTGCAGTGCAGTTTCTTACCACCAGGCCACCGGGACTTCCTAATGGGAGGGGTAGGTAGGTTCTATCAAATGGCTAAAAATCAAAACTAAAACCCCACTGTGTTGAGTTGATTCCTACTGAGAGTAACGCTCCATATCAGGTTTCTGAGGCTATAAATATTTACAGGAGGTTCGTTCACCTATCTTCCACCAAGTGGCTGGTGGATTCAAACTGCTGACCTTTTGGTTACCAGCTCAACATGTTATACACTATGCTAACAATGCTCTTATTAAATCATGGAAAGGTGCTCTTAAAGATCTGATCACTGAATAGAATGCTGAAGCCCACATTGGTCTATAGTCACAATGGGCAAAAGACTAGGCTGAAACTGGGTTAGGAAGAAGCCACTGAGTCTGTTCTATCGTTCTAATGGGGCTGGGACTGAGGTTTCTAGATAAAGAGAACTTGAGTTTAATATTACACTGTGGATTTATTCCTGTGAAACTGTAGTGCTATTCTATTTCTAGGGAGCGCTGGTAGATTAATGGTAAGGAACTGGGCTGCGAATTCAAAGGCACGTGATTTGAATCCACCAGTTACTTTATGGGAGAAAGATGGGCAATCTTCTCTCATTTGATTTCCAGCCTCTGAAAACTCACTGGAGGGTTAGTTGGGAGTCGGTGATGGCACACAACAACAACAATAACAATTCTATCTCTATTAGTTCTAGTCTGATATTCTTTTTCTTCTTCCTTTTTTATTGGGAAAAATATATTGGGGGTACAAGGAGGTGAGGGCTGGGGGCAGAAAGGTGAGGATGGGCCAGGATGCAGTTGCAGAGCTGCACAGTTTGGTCGGTGGGGGAGCA
>NW_006399860.1:913585-916610 GCF_000299155.1 Elephantulus edwardii
AGGGGGTTGGGAGCCACGAAACTCACCCATTTCTCCTTGGGAATCCTTGAATTCCTGTTGTTGAGCCTCGATCTTCACTGAGGGCCAGTCATCAACTGTTTAAGTGTTCAATTATCAATAAGCCAAAGTCTGTGGAAGGCCATAATGGCCCTGATTTAAGTGGTTCGCTGCTCCAGCAGCTCACCATGCTGTCTCTGCCTCCACCGCCATCTTGGATCTCCCTAGTCTGATATTCTAACATTAGAACATTCTATTCTATTATTCTATCTAGTATTTCTATTACAGAAAATGAATATGCAATTTCTGTTGTTTAAATAAGTATCTTTAAACTTTTCATTATGAAATTGTCTAAACATAAATATAAGTGAAGAGAATAGGATAATAAATGTCATCTACCTGTCACGTTTGATTCATTGAGACATCGTACAATTGTTCAGGTCTTTCGTTCATAGGGTCGCTATGAGTTGTCTATGACTCGACAGCCCTTAACAACAATAACAACAACAACATCAGGTTACCAAGGCTGTAAATCTTAACAGAAGAAGACTGCCCATCTTTTCTTCATGTAGTGGCTGGTGGCTTTGAAACTTTGAAAAAGTGTAGCACAACACTCTATGGTCTATACCACCAGAGCTCATACCCATCACTTTAAACCTCATTGTCATTAATAGAATTGACCCATAACTGACCCTCCAGTGGGTTTTCAGAGGCTTTAGATCATGCAAGAGGAGATTCCCCACCTGTCTCCCTTGGAGCAGCTGGTGGATTTGAACCATCCACCTTTGGATTGGCAGTGCAACTCCTTACCCACTTGGCCATCAGAGTTCCTTTCTGTTACTAGACTGGATCATTGTTAACATGGCACAAATGGTTAAGAGCTAAGCAAAGAATTGGACCTACTCAGTGATTTTATTGGAAAAAGACCTGTCAGTCTGCTTCTGTAAAGCATGGGATTGACTACAATGCATAACAACTCTATGAATGACAGAGCAGAACCTTGTCCTATCCTGTGTCTCCTCACGATCTCCACCCAATACGCTCGAGTCTATTGTTAAGGTCACTGTGTCAATCCCTCTGGTTGAGATTATAGCCCCGAAACCCCTACTCTGGGACAGTTCTACTGTGTCACAAGGAGACCTTACGAGCTGCAACTGATGCAATGACAACCGTACAATAACACATTTTCTTTATTTTTGTTTACTTGATCTGTGAACTATTTTAAAGAAAATACTGACATAAGGATATATCTTTCCTATGAAAGTTTACCTCTGGAAAAAAAGGATATTACAGTTACCATATTAACCCCTTAATATAGCTTCAAGGTGTCCTGATTGTTCCAATAAATTCTTTTCTATTAGGTTTGTTTGTGTCTCGATCCCAATAAGTTACATGGATCTCTTTTCATCTTCTATAAGTCTCCCTATACCTTCCCCTCCTTTAAAAAAATTATTCTACTGACTTCTTGAAGAAACTAGGTCGTTGTCTTATGAGATGCCCCACATTCTGTTTTATTCCCTTGTCTTTGTGCTAACATTTAGCTCACCCCTAGCCCCTGTGCCTTTTGTAGAGGACCCAGGTGGTTAGTAGGTTTTGTGTTGGGTTGCTAAGCAAACGTTCAGCCTCTCAGAGAGAGAGAAATAGAGGCAGTTTGCTTCTAGAAGATTCAAAGGCTCAGAAACTTAATGGAGGGCTGAGATAAGGCATAATGGACTCAGTGCAGTAGGTGGAGGTATCTATTTCTTATTACTGGGAAGTCAGCATCAAAGACTTCAATAGATTCAGGCTTGTCACTTTGGGCAGGAAGACTTCACAGGTAGTGCTGGACACTCCATCTCCTTCCTCATCCTAGGCACATGATCCCCATTCTTCTGCCACGATGTTTGGATTGGTTGACGGGTTCAGGTGGTAACTCCCTGGTCTTCCATTGTCTCACTGGAACTCCCTCCTTATCACTAGGAAATAATCTTGCAATAACCCAGCTCCCCATTAAACTTACACCTCAGTCATTAGTATTTGTTGATGATCATTGACCAGATTCTTTTAATGCAAGTTGCAAAAGAGTGATTGATTCAGGCCATGTCTTTCCGATAGCTTACTATGCATCTGAGAGCTGGACAATGAATGACAAAGAAGGACAGAAGAAACAATGTCTTTGAGGTGTGATGTTGGAGAATAGTATTGAATATCCTATGGACTGCCAAAAAACCAAATATGTCTGGGCTGGGTCGAGATGCAGCCAGACTGCTCCTTAGAGTCAAGGATGATGAAGCTTCATCTCACTTATATTTTGGGCATATTGTTAGGAGAGGCTATTTTGTGGAAAAGGACATCAGGCTTGGGAAAGGTGGAGGGTCAGTTAAAGAAGGGAAGACCCTCAGTGAGATGGATTGACATAGTGACTGCAGCCGTGGGTTCAAGTGTGTCAGGTGATGAGAATGGCACACGACAGGACAGGATTCAGATCTGTTGGTCACAGGGTCGCTATGCATCATTTTAGACTCAGTGGCACCTGACAATACTAAAAATAGAGTTGTGGTGGTGCCGTGGTTAAGTGCTTAACTGCTAACAAAAACAAAGGAGGTTTGAATCCTCTATTGGCTCCAAGAAAGACATGGCAGTCTGCAATCTGCTTCAGTGAGGGGTTTATGTCCAGAAACCTGGAGGGGGTGGGGCAATTCTACCTTGTCCTGGCAGACCACCATGGGTCAGAATCATCTTGATGGCAATGGGTCAAGAGAAATGCATTTTTAGAAATAACTTTAATTTTTTAAAAAAATTTTCGTTTTTTTTGTGTGTGCCATCAAATCTGATCGGACAGTTACAGGACAAGATTGTCCCTTCCTCTCTAGCAGATCAACTGGTGGATTCGAACCGTTTGCCTCTGGGATTATAGTGCAGCTTCTTGCCACTAGGCCACCAGAGCTCCCAAAGAAATAACTTTTTTTAAAATTTTTTTATTTTATTATTTTTGTGTGAGTGTACCGTCAAATCAGATCTGACTGGTACAGGAGGAGATTGTCCCTCC
>NW_006399860.1:916820-922146 GCF_000299155.1 Elephantulus edwardii
TTTTTTTTTTTTTTTTAAAAAAAAAAGATATTAAGCTATTTATTATTTAATAAATATCATACACTTGCACTACTGTTTTCAACACCAGACTAACTACATCTATTGAGCAAAAGTAATTGTAATCACACACATATCACACTGTTTGATTACATCTTGCCATTTCATGGTATGAGTCTCTATAATGACAAGAGACTCACAGCTGTTTCTGAAGAATTGAAGGAGATCTTATTTGCCATTTAACCTCCTTGCTTATGAATGTAGCACTCAGACACATTATTCTATGAAATATAGCAAATTTAGACCATTGGTTTTCAATACAATTTTTCATTTAGGTTTTCCTTTTTTTTTTTTTTTGCAGCCTTGTGAATATAGGCAAACTAAGTTACTCTGAAGTGGATTTTATCCTGAATTAATTACCCAGGTCACACAGCCACAGATTAAACTGGAAGACAGGGAAAATTGGTCCTATACATGAGCATTACTTTTTTCTTTAGATGTTTCAGTTCTTATTCTGTTTTCCTGCCTGGAGTTTGAGATTGCCTTTTATCTCTGGAGATTAAAGGGGAAAAAAGAGTTGCCTATATTGCTTCACACTCACAATATTTCTCAAATAGCATTTTGGTAATTAGTATATGTGAAAAAAGTGAATAGAATAGAATAATTTCTAAATAAATGTTAACAAATTAATATCTTCTTAGAAAATCAAGTCCATAGTGTAAATTACTTTACAAAATCCTAGAAATAAAATAATAATAATGATAAAATTCATTGGGGAAACTAAACTTATTAAGTCTAGATTCAGAAGTTGGAGAAAAACTTATTGGGTTTTTGCTTATGCTTCTTGGAGGGAAGATAATACACATCTTTACATATTCTATGGTTTTCATTTCTCTCTGAAAGATATTTATTTATATATATTTTTAATTGGTTTGCTTACAAAGTTCATCTACATAGTGTTTCACACTCTTCTTCATTCACATTGTGTTTCAATCATTTTCATGTATTATGGTTTTCTTTCGAGAATATATTAATTTTTTTTTGCTTTTCTTTGCATTATGTTTCATAAAATTAATCATCATTGGACCTTACTTTACCTTGGATCATTACCCTGTCCTTCACCCAAATCCTTCCCATTTCCTTCCCCTGCTCCCTCCACCCACCAAACTGTGCAACCAACTCTGTGGTTTCACCCCTACTCATCCTCACTCCTCCACTACCACTCCTTCCCTCTTGGGTTCCCGTACATATTTTACTAGTTATCCTCTTATTTTTACAATAATAGTCTTATGCAGTATTTGTCCTAATGAGACCGAGTTAGACTAGAGAACATTATGTTGAGTGAACACTTATCTGAGAGGATTCTTATCTGCAGCAGCTTCAGTTGCCCAGCATAGATGCGACTGCTCAGCAGAACTCCTTCTGAGTGAGGTACTCATTTCAGAGACTGCTGGGGGCCCTGCAGGAAATTCTCAGCCCAGAGAGAAAACGCCTTCTGGTTCCCAGCCTTTCACTAAGGGACACTCCAACTAACTCATTCTCCAGAAATAAACATACAAAAGTGACTGAGTCACACAGCACGGTACATTTTGTATCATTTTTCGTTTCAGAGGGGGAGAATGAGAAAAGAAAAACATTTCCCCCAAAATTATAGAGCCATGGAACTTTTCTCCTTTCATTCGGTTAAGCCTAAAGTTCACACCTCTTTTCTGTGTGTGATTTGATAAACTGAGCACGGAATAATGTACTTCAATATCACTCGAGGAATAAATGGCTGTTCTGCAGGAAAATTAGTTACTGATTTTTTGTTTGTTTGTTTGTTTCTGTAGCTCCAAGGCTACACAGTGAATGAAAAATGAAAGTGTATTTAACCAGTGGATTTGAGAAGAAAATCCTAAAAGCAGGCCAGAGTTAAGTCTGTATAACAAATACATTTGATTGTTTATTTTATTACCAATAATCACAGCAGTCATAGAATGTTTTATCAAGTCGTCCTAAACACTTGACAAATAATAACATATTAAATCCTCCCACAAAACAAGGTTAACAAGCAACTTCTCAATTTTTCAAAAGGGATGTTTAAGCAGGGAGAAGTGGATGATTTACCCAAGCTTCCAAAAATGTTAAGAAACAGAGCCTTGAGGTGAACCCAAGTGCTCAGCACCATGCCCAGCTGTACACTTCCCCCTAACTCTACACTGTTTGTCCCAGTCAGAGCATTAGGGGTCAAGAGCAATGCAACATGTTGCAATATGATTGCTTGCATTTATTAGTGTGGCATGCTGCTTTTCAAAGTATTTTCAAGATGTATTTTTCCACAAGCTCACTGCTATTGAGATTAAGGAGTTCATTTTCCGTGCTTTGGAAGCGTACCACGGTGGTGCAAAAGCTTAGGTGCTCAAACGCTATCAGAAAGGCTCGTGGCTTCAGTTCGCCTAAAGGTGCCTCAGAATTCTGAAAGACTGGCCATCTATTAAAAAATAAATAAATAATAAATCAGCCATTAAAAATTCACTTTTTTACATGGAAAGACACGTAGTTGCCAGGACCTGGAACCAACTCAACAACTGGGTTTGATATTTTGAAAGAGACAGGTGATAAGCAACAGGGCAGCAAAGGGGAGGTCATGAAGGAGACACCGGGAGGCACGGGTTTGTTCAGTCTGGAAGAGACATTGGACACTGGTCCTGAGCTAGAGGAAATTTTGATGTTCAGTACAGCAGATTTACAAAGTAAAATTGCCTGCACAACTTACATGTCTAATAATGGAGAAATTGTTACCTTATGGTGTAGCCACTGCTTGAAAACCTATTTTGAAAGAAATGAACCCAGAAATGCACCTTACAAACAAGAATGGTCACAGAGTTTGATGGGTGGAGGAAGTGGGTGAAGGAATTAGCAAAGATCCAGCAGGAGTCTAAATAGACAGGATATTAGTAGGCATCAACCAATTAGGATTAATTTTCTAAGACACAATGTATGGAAATGATCATATGAAACACAACTGAATGAAGCAATGTATGAAACACAGTGTATGTGCATGAAACACAATGTATACAAATTTTGTAGGCAAAGCAATATAAAATTTAAAAAAAATTAAAAGTTCAGACAGGAAATAAAAAAAAAATAAAAGAAAGAATGGTGAAACTTCATCTCACATACTGTGGGCGTATTTTCAGAAACAGCCAACCTCTGGGGAAAGGCATCGTGCTTGGGAAAGTAGATCACCCTCACTCGTTACCTTCCTCCAGTCAGAACAGTGCCTGGCACCATGGGCTTACGCACAGCAGAGCTTGTGAGGACACGGGATCTGGGAGAGTGTTCTTTTCTGTACACAGAAGCCTCCTCCACAGCATCAACAACTGAGTGCAGCTGTCTGCATCTAGATGTCTTGGGGAAAGCACAGCCAGACGTACCTGGAGGCAAAGATGGTGAAGCTTCCTCTCTCATACTTTGAACACATAGCCAGGCGAGACTATTCCTTGGAAAGCAGCGTCATGTTCAGAAAGACAGAGGGCCAGAAGACCCCCCCAAGCAGATGGCTTGACTCAGTGACTTCCACAGTGAGCTGTAGTGTGTCAGGGAGGATGAAGACGGCACAGGATAGGGCAGGTTTCATGAGTCGTACTTGACTCCACACCACTTAACAACATCATCGAAAAGAAAACTTATGAAACCTATCTGCTGGCATAGAAAAATGTTGATAATGGCAAAAAAGAAAATGAAGCACCTCATGATTACATTAATGTAAAATGTGATCAGAATAGCCCAGGATGGGAAAGTCTGGTAAAAATAAAAATGATTGCTGTTAGGGTAGAAGACTGTTAGTATGTCACTCTAAGATTGCACATTTTCTCTTTATGGTAATAATATTTAAGAAAAAGAGGCCTGTGACAATTTAAGGCAAGAAGGTATGCAAAAACCAAGATGTTCTTTTAAAATATGAGAAAGAATATTAATGACTCTCTGATCAACATCTTTAGACTTGGGGTTCCAGGACCTAGAAAGGGAGGCAGCTTTAAGGCCAAACCTGCTTGTTGTTTGATTTTTAAGGGGAATTCATTGGATTAGAGAGAGAGATGAGCGTGTGAATCATGAAGACAGTCATTTGTAGAGCAGGGTGAGCTAGATTAATCACCCCTTGTCTAGCACATCTCTCCTTGGCAAACCACAGCCTCCACCCAGGCCCTGGCAGTTGCTGTCTCTCATCTGTATGAGGGGCTTCTCTGCCCAAGGTAGCCCTGCTCCTCCCTCCTTCCCCTCCCCTTCCCCAGCTCTCTGAATCACAGCCTCTTGCAGCCCAGGTCCCAGGACTTGGAATTTTAGAACTATTCCTCCCCAGTTCTGCCCTCAGCACCCCTGGGATGAACTCAAACCAATCTGAGCAGCCAGATTATCATCACTTCTTTAGCAAGAGATGACACAAAACAAAAATTGCTTTTATTTTCAGAAGAAAAGCAATTTCCATGTGGGGCCAGTAGTGGTCAACTTAGGCTCAACACTTCTTTTGATTTAATACTAATTGGTTGAATTGTGCCCTGATGGCTGTAGTCCATAGGCAGTTGTGTTACTAAACCAAAGGCTGAGCCGTTCAAATTCACCAGTGGTGAAGGATGGACATTCTCCTCTCATTTGCTCTACAGCTTCTGAATGCAGAGTAGCTTTGAGATGGTTTCTACCCAGCACCAATGAGGTCTGAGAAGTGATAAACCAGGCTGAGTAGACTGATGGGGGATAAGCTGTACTGTGGCCAAGGAGGCGTGTGGGGTTTAGTTCCTACCAAAGGTTACTAAGGAGGTATTGGCTATGTGGTGTGGACTGTTCAGAGCAACACGATCAGAGGCAGGGACACCAAAATCACTGTCTTTAAAATTTTTGGTTTTGCAAAATTTTGCAGCATTTCAGCAGACATTTGTTATTTATAAAAATATCACCATACTCAGTTATAACAAATTTTTCATAAGCCCAGCTTACATGAATCCATATACCTAAAAGGCTAAATCTCTATAATTTACCGTTTGAACATTTTTTTAAATAAAATTTTATTTCAACTGTGATTTTATTTACAGAGAAGTTAGATTTTCATTCATTCATTGTTGCACATTTTACCACCTTGCCCTCCCTTCCCCCTCTCCCAGTTCATTTTTTAAGAAAGAAAAATTCATTCTTTGTTGTATAATGCCCTCCCCCCCCAGTCCTTTCTTTTTTCTTTCTTTTTTTTAAATATTTTTTAATTGGTAAAAACATATTGGGGGTACAAGGAGGTGAGGGTTGGGGGCAGAAGGGTGAGGATGGGCCAGGATGCAGTTGCAGAGCTGCACAGTTTGGT
>NW_006399860.1:923551-930327 GCF_000299155.1 Elephantulus edwardii
CTTTCCAATGCATAGGTAATCATCTTCTTTGGCCTGTCCAAGGAAACCCAAACCTGCAGATGGCGGGCATGCATCCCATCCCCCACCTCCTACGCAGGCAGCCAGTGGGGTGCGTGCCCCCGCCCAGCGTGGGAGGCCTGCAGGAGGCGCGCGCCCCCCCCCAGTGTGGGCAGCCATTGGGGGCGCGCCCCCCCACCCCTCTGCACCGGCGCTCGGCGGGTGTGTGGCCCCTCTTATGTGGGCGGCCGGAGGCACCCGCTTTCCCCACAGCCACCATCCTGGCTCCAAGAATTCTCTCCAGTACAAGACCACCTTGCAGCAGTGTGGTGGCTTCACTGTACCAGTCTTGAGGAGGGCCAGTGGCCAGCATCCATCCTGGGTGAGGGAATCCATTCGTTCAGGCTGTGGAAGACTCATGGAGCTGCAGCAGCTTTTCGGCTTGGGGTGGGGTGGGAGCCACGAGACTCACCCATTTCTCCTTGGGAATCCTTTAATTCCTGTTGTTGAGCTTCAATCTTCACTGAGGGCCAGTCATCAACTGTTTAAGTGTTCAATTATCAATAAGCCAAAGTCTGTGGAAGGCCATAATGGCCCTGCTTTAAGTGGTTCGCTACTACCGCAGCTCACCACACTGTCTCTGCCTCTGCCGCCGTCTTGGATCTCCCCCCTAGTCCTTTCTATATTGATATATCTTTTATTTTGGGATGTTGTCATATGTTTAATGCCTAATCATATATTCATTTTAGACAGTTCTTTCATCTGTTCCATTGCAATGGTCTTTATTCTCCTGCCAATCCCCCATGTCAGACCTGCTTTATAACAGTGGTGCTAAACAGTATTTATCCTTTTGTGACTGAAATATTTCACTCAGCATGATGTGCTCCAGGGTCCCCCATGTTGTGTAATATTTTACAAGTTCATTTTTCTTCAGTGCTGTGTAGTATTCTGTTGTATGAGAGAAAATATATAGTTTTTCTATCCATCAATTGTTGATGAGCTGTTGGGTTGTTTCCATCTCTTTGCTATGGTAAATAATGCAGCCGTAATCATGGGTGTGCACCATTTAACCTTCAATACACTCCTATTAAGGCTGTCCTTTTTACCCCTTACCACCGCACATCAAATCAGTTTCTTCTTACTGTGCTACAAGCATGTGCTTATTTTATGCAACTTCTTCACTCCTCCCCACTTCCTTCATTGATATTATTTCATATAATCATTCTTATATGTGTGTTTTATAAAATTAATCACCATTGGACTATGCTGACCATTACTCAGTCTTTTCAAGTTCTCATCAGATCCTTTCCATTTCCTTTATGCTACAATATTTTTATTCATTCAACTTAACACATTGCTGTTAAGTGGAACTGACTCATATGTGACCCTCCTGTGGGTTTTGAGAGGCTTAACAGTGACACCCTGATGGAAGTAAGCATGACGGAGATACACCACTCAGGGAGAGGATCAGAGAGTCAATCCAGCTCAATTTTATTGAGATACGCACTGCACTTATATACACAGGAAAACAGGATAGGGTGGGCTTACAGACGTGGGACATGTGGATTGGTCAGAAGAACCTCAGTCTTGTGTGGACCTCTCCCAGCTCAACAGACACAGCAGTCGTTTTCCCAGATGGCGAGCTTTCTCCAGCTGGTACAGCCAAACACAGGGAAGCTTTCTCTACCCCGTATTAAAGGTCGTTGGGAGGCTTGTACTTATCTGGAGCTAGGGGATCTGTCCTGGCCAGAGGCACTCCCTTCATCCCCAACATTCTGGAACATCTCCTCACTTTCTCTTTTAAATGAGTCCAAAGAGGAGAAAGTCTCTGGTGTCTCTTGGGAGGAGGACAGTCCAACGAGGTAGTAGAAAGAGTATTCAGTGCAGCTGCTTGGGCATTCTGTCTTGTGATAATAACTGGGGAGATAGTAGAAAGGTTAGAATTGCTATGCCTGAATTTCTGGATTGAACTGGGAGGTCAATACAGGATAGCGAGGAAAGCCATGTACATTTAGGAAATGCAGGTGAAGAGACAAAAGTTACAAAACCTGATTAGTTTCTTCTGCTGCAGCACTATAAACACAGGACCACTGGGTGTTCCACTCCCAGGGTTAAGGTCAAGAGCCTGTTGGTTGAGTGACTTTCAGCATGCCCCAGGTCACAGGTGTCTGTGGCTTCTGGAGGTCCAACTTCTTTTCCGCTGCCTCCTCTTGTCATGGATGTTCAATCAACACATCTTCTCAGTAGGCAGGTTGGAATCAGACATGATGAGCAAGAATCCATACAGGATGTGGCTTGTTCTGTATGAAAATACAAGCAAAACCTCTCCCTCCCAACGGTTAGTAAAGGATCCCCTTTCCACACTTGATCTAATGGATCCTTCCATGTGACCCAGATTGGTGGCTCACTAGGAGGTCTATCTGATTGCCAGTGAACACAAATGGGAGGTTTTGAAAGAACTGCCTTCATTAAAGCTTTCCAATCTTGAGGGGTGTTTAAATTAAGACTTAATGAATTAAGCTGTGCCTACGCCTACGGAGAACAAGCTCCATCATCTCTAACAGCTGTCCTAAGTTCTTTTAACTCTTCCCCAGAACATGAATCACTGTAAAGGATGTTCAGGTGTGAAATACACGCCAACAAGAAACACATGTGCCTCAGAGCTAGCATCACACTGATCACACAATTCTTTGTGTAAAGGACGCTCAGGTGTTGGGTGCACATCAACAAAGCACACACGTGCCTCAGAGTTCCACCCAGCATCTCACTGATCACACAACACCTCAGCCCAAGAGTTTCACCTTAGCCCTAGAATTTCTCATTTCTTCACTGCTTCCTCTATATTGTCCCCACCTGCTTTCTTTTTTTTCTTCACTTCTCAGGAGAGTAGACATGATGCAATCATCTTAATTCTTTAGGGCTGTTTTGAGATCCCCTGCCCTAACAAACAGCTAATGGTGCATTTCTTCTAATGGTGCCACAGTCTTTGTCAAAACCTAGTCCTTTGCCAGCATGTCTTTTGTCATTCCCTATCATCCCCCCCCCGAGAGAGATTTCACCCTGATTCAGTAGGAGAGGGGGCGCCACATCCTCTTAGCTTCTTACTGCTGAAAAGGGGTGTTGTAGGTCCCAGGGTGAAAATATTCTCTCACTACTGTAAAGGACCCCAGGTTTGCACATTGAGTAGATGAGCAGCAATAATCCAAGGGGTAATATCGTCCAAAAGGAAGAAGGTTGAGATTGTGTAAGTTTGACCTCCCTACTTTCTAACAAAGATATTAAACACTTTGAGGTTGCTTGCTGAATATTTTAAATTGCTTGCTGAGTTACCCTTGCTAAGGCAAGGAAACACTTGCCCGATAAGATGGAATTGCATCAGGTTCTCTGCTCCCTGACAGGGGCAAGCACGGAAAGAAGAGAGAAAAAGAAGAGGACAGATTTTTTCCCTTGCTTTTCGCTGAAGCAAGGGGTGCTTACCCAAAGACCTACCCTAGGTCTCTTCCCTTCCACCTGTGTCAAGTTTTTAAACCTACCACGGCTCCCAACATTATGCCAGGACTCCGAAACTATGCCAGGGCATGTTAGACCCCCAAAGCTCAGGTCTTGCCTGACGGGAGTGAGCACAGAAAGCAGTGTTCACCCAATACCTGGAGGGAGTGAGTACAGAAAGGGGTACATGATACATGACGAGAGAGAGCACAAAGGGTACTCACCTGAAAACTCGATGGGAGTGAGCACAGAAGGTACTCATCCAATACTACATCAAGTGGGCGCCATATGTTGCTGTCAGCTCACCAGCAACTTAACAGTGACACCCTGATGGGAGTAAGCACGACGCAGAAGCCACTCCAGGAGAGGTTCAGAGAGTCAATCCAGTTCGATTTTATTAAGCACTGCACTTACATACACAGGAGAACAGGATAGGGTGGGCTTACAGACGTGGGACATGTGCCTCTTGTGGATCACTCCTGTTTCAACAGATGTGGCAGCCGTCTTCCCAGGTGGCAAGCTTTCTCTAGCTGGTATAGCCAAACACAGGGGAGTTTTCTCCAGCCCGCATTAAAAGCCTGGAAGGCTTGTTCCTGTCTGGAGCTGAGGCAACCTGTCCTGGCCAGAGCAAACTCTGAGTTTATCCTGGGACACATCCTGTTCTTTCGCTCTTGTACAGTGGATTGTTCTAAGCAGTGTGGTTCACCCTGGTGTTGATTATCTCCTAATAGCCTGTCTGTTATTTGGCTATATAGAAGTGACTTCAATCACAGGTTTAAACAGTGACTAAGCGGTAAAAAAACTGCACTGTAATCCGAAAGGCATGTGGTTTGAACCCACCAGCTGCTCAACCAGAGAAGGATGAGCAATATCCTCCCATGTGATTAACTGCCTCTGAAAACCCACTGGAAGGTCTGGTATGAGTTGGTTCTGACTCAGTGGTGCACAACAAGAGTCCATAGACTCGGGGGTTCCACCAGTCTCTAAAAGCCAGTTAGCCTTATCTTTCTCAGGCTTTTGTGTTTTGTCCTAATTCCCCCCCCACACACACACAGGATCTTCTGTTATACCTTTCAGAGCAGCCAGCAATCGTAGACAACATGCAGTTCTTCTCATCTCAGTACTGTGGAGACTGAAGTTTGCATGGTCCATTTATACTTTAGACTAATGCTGTTGCCATCAAGTCGACTATGATTCATAAGGGTCCTATGAACCTGGCCCTTCCCCACAGCATTCTCAGGATCTCTGATATGCTCGAGACCCTTGCTAGTCACTGTGTCAGTCCATCTTGTTGAGGATCTTCCTAGCTTTCTTTGATCGTCTACTCTCCCCAGCATGGTGTCCTTTTCTAAGAATTAGTCCCTCCTGATAACATGCCCACCATCCTTGCCCCTGAGTATCACCCTGAGTGCACTTTGTCCAAGACAGGATTTTTGCTATTGTTTTTTTGGTAGTCCATGGGATATTTAGTACTCTTCTACAACACCCCAACTTCTCCGACACCCCAAGGCCTCATAGCTTCCTAATTTCTTCACTTTTCTTTACTCTGAAAAGGGAAATAGTGACAGTTACACCTTAGAAATAATAATTTTTTTCTACAATAAGGGTAATTATACTATATACCCTATAAATATGTTGTTAGAATTAATAAAATAGATTTTAAAACCTTTACTTCAGTGTCTCTCACATAGTAGCTGCTCAGTAAACATTAGTTATTATTAACATAATGGAGGTTGTGATATGACAATATATATAAAAGGTGTTTTGTGAAAACATACAAAGCTGAACATAAGCCTGTTCAATAATTTCTATGTGTCCAGTTCAGTGACATTGGTTACATTCTTCACATTGGGTTACACTCTTGGTATCTCTCCCCATTTTATTTTACCACTATTAACTTAGATTCATTGCCCCATAAACTTATCTATGCTTTAGACTTAATATTAAGTTGTTCTGAAGCAGGCAATTATTTAAAAGAGTGAAATACAGTAAAAATTATTTATTAGTTCAACTAATTTGTTATTTGATTCAAAGATAACTTCAGGGGATCATTTCCATTCAAGATTTAAAACATTTTCTTAGGGTAACACCTTCAGTACCCCGAGGTACAGAAGGGTAGTACCTCCTGTCTCCATGGGCCCCGTTAAGTGTGGCCTTCATAGAAATGTGAAATTCTAGTCTATATTTTTTTCCCTTTTTGAACAGGTTTCACCTACTGACTTTTGGGTCAAATATTTTGTAACAATACACCATAAAAGCAAACTTGTTCCTGTGAAGTCAATTCTGACTGATAACCTCTAAGATAAAAAATTACCCTATAGGGTTTCCAAAGTTGAAAATCATTGTTTAAGTAAATTCCTAAATCTTTAGTACTCACAGTGGCTTGGGGATTAGAACTGCCAACCTTTTTGTTAGCATCTGAGCTCTTATCAGTAATGGTACCCAGCTCTGCAGAGATGTTCTTAGGGAATTGTGGGGCTAACTCAAAGATGGTCTCTTTCTAATGGTTCAAATCTACCAGAAGCTCCACAGCAGCAGATGCAGAATGAAATAGATAGATAGATAGATAGATAGATAGATAGATAGATAGATAGATATAGATATATATGCCTTTAATATGGATTGAGGCTCAATATTAAAAAAAAAATTCTCACCCCTGCGCCAATTGGAACCATCGGAATGAATGGTGAAGAGAATGAGATTGTTAACAGCTTTGGTTTGCATAGCTCCACAATCAACACTCTTGACACTAGCAGCTAATAAATTAAAAGATGCATTGCAATGGGAAAGTCAGCTGTTAGGGACCTCTCCAAAGTACTGAAGAGCAGCGGTGTCACTCTGGAGACTAGGTGTGCCTGATACAGGCCATGGTCTTTAAAGACACTTGCTATGCGTCAGAGAGCTGGACAATGACTAGGGAGGATAGGAGAATTGATGTCTTTGAACTGTGGTGTTGGAGAAAAGAATTAAATATACCTGGACTGCTAAGAAAACAAACAAGTTCATCCTAGAGAGGGTTAAACCAGGCTGCTTCTTGGAGACAAGGATTCTGAGGCTTCGTCTGACATACTTTGGACATGTTGCAAGGAGGGACCAGTCCTTGGAGAAGACATCATGCTTGGGAGGGTGAACGGACAGTGCAGGAGAGGAAAACCCTCTATGAGGTGGATTGATTCAATGACTTGGGTAATCGGAGTGGGTGTGTTGGAGACAGTGAGGTTGACACAGGATAGAGCAGGATTTAAGGCTGTTGTACATAGGGTTGCTATGATGGCACATAACAACAACAA
>NW_006399860.1:930427-938334 GCF_000299155.1 Elephantulus edwardii
ATTATGTGTGTACACAGTTATACAATTACATATATACAAGATAATACTCTTGTGGTTTGTTAAGGGTAAAGTGAATGAGTATTCTTACAGACCTCTAGAGAAAACTCAATTTTTCAGTAATTTGGCACAATGTAACAAAAGTCTTAAATTGGTCATATTCCTTTGATTGATGATTTTTATTCTGGGAATTTGTCCTGAAGAAAGAAGTAAAGATGGATGCAATTATTTTTATACAAAAATGTTAATCTTGGGATTATTTATAAGAGTAAAAAAATGAGATAAAGTGGTTAAATAATCCATTACATTCATATAATGATGTAACCTTAGAAATATTTTTAGAAAAAATTTTAATGGTATGAAAAATGTGGTATACTATTAAGTGCAGAAAGTAAGTTATAAAATATGTCTCTATTGAACAAGTTGCTATGGACCAGAATGTCTACAGCATAACATCATTCACCAAATGGTTTCCAAGCACTAATTTTGTGCTAATTTCTGAGCATGCAGTCATGTAGATTAACTTCAATTTAGCATAAAAATACTCTTAAACAATCTTCTCTCCCCCGCCCCGCCCCTCCTTGCACCTGTTTGTTGTTGTTATGTGCTGTCGAGTCGCCCATTGTGACCCTACTACATACAGCTGCTCTGAATCCTTCCCTGTCCTGAGCCAGTCTCTAATTCGGGCACACCAACCCCCATTGCCTGTACCAATTACTGTATCGATCCATCTCATCTGGGGTCTTCCTCTCTTTCACTGTCTGTCCACCCTTCTGAGCATGATGACCTTCTCCAGGAACTGGTCTCTTCTGCCTGTGTGTCCAACATATGTGAGATGGAGCTTCAGAATCCTATCCTCCAAGGAGAAACTTGGTTTCATCTTCTCCAAGACAGACCTATTTGTTTTCTTGGCAGTCCATATTAAAAAATATTCCCTCAACATTATTTCTCTTTTTGATTGTTTTTCACTCATTTATATACATTATTCATACATTACAATTGATCAATGCTTTTTACCACAAAGGTCTCTTCAAATCCTCCCTGTCTTTCCTATTCCTTTACCCCAGCCATTTGTACACTAGCCTTTGCTGCTTTAATATTTTTTCTTTATTTAACATTAATAATGAGGGAGAGAAAGGATTGTTAAGAACCCTCAGAGGTTCTGGTTAGGAAGTACGTACTGGGCTCAGAATGGAGAGCGTGTTTGTCTGCTCTGGGCTTGCTGTGCCTTGGGACAGAGTCCAAGCTGGTCCTTGGGAAGGAGACTAAAAGGGCTGGCTAGGAAGTGAGAGCAGCTGGAGATGATGTATGACCCAGAAAACCAGAGAGTAATGCAGGGAAGTTACTGGGGAATAGTGGAGGTATTAGGGAGCTTTGGTGATCTTTGGTAAGGAGTTGAACTGTCACCCTAATGGCAGGTGGTCTGAATCCACCAGCTGCTCTGTAGAAGAAAGTCAACCTCCTCCTGTGTGATTTACATCCTCTGAGTCATTGTGTGGAGGTGGTGGGGCTCAGGGAGCTTGCAGGAGTTAGAGGACAGAGGGAAAACAGAGCAAGAGAGAAACCTACCCTGTGTCCTAGGATTTGAATTACTATGTCTGCTGGTCTATGTGACCTTGGCCAAACTCGATTTTGTTTGTTTGTTTGTTTATTTTCTTTTTTTCCAACTCGATTTTGTATGCAGTAAAATGAAGCACTCATTCCTATTTGCCACAGGATCATGGGAATCAGTAAAACTGTATGTCTGTACTTAAAAAAAAATTATGATGTGCTACACAGTTTCTTGTTAGGTGCTGTCAACCACGACCAGGATTCATAGGCAGCCAGCCACTCTATGAACAATGGATCTGAATTTTGCCCTATCCTCTGCCGTCCTCATCATCTTCGATACACTTGAGCCCATTATTACAGTCACTGTGTCAATCCATTTCATTGAGGCTCTTTCTCTCTTTTGCTGACCCTCCATCTTTCCAACTATGATATTCCTTTCCAAAGACTGACCCCTCCTAAAACATGCCTTTAAAAAAAATTTTTTTTCTAAAACATGCTTAAAATGCAGGAGACAATGTTTCACTATCTTTGCCTCCAATCAGCACCTTGGTTGCACTTTCTCTGACATATATTTGTTGTGGTGGTGGCAGCTTTTTTTTTTTTTTTTTTCAGTCCATGGGATACTCAGCATTCTTTTCTAACGTCACAACTTAAAGGCATTGATTATTCTTCTGTCATTAATTGTCCAACTTTCAGATGCATTGGAAGTTGTTGAAAATACCATGGTGCACTTTAGCTTTTAAAGTGACATCATTGCCCTATAACACCTTGACGTTCTTGACAGCAGCTTTTCCTAGTGTCACATGTCTTTGATTTCTTGACTTCTGAGAAAAAGGGTGATGATTGTGGATCCAAGCAAGATTAAATTGTTGACAACTTCATTCTTTTCTCCATTATCATGATACTGCCTATTGACGACCTAGTGGTAAAGATTTTTTTCTCCTTAATGTTGAGACGCAATTCATACTGAAGGCTGTGGATATTCTTTTAACCTTTAAGAAAGATACATATCTGGTCTTCAGTGTCCTCATTTTCCAAATAGATAATATCAGCCTCTAACCTGTGATGTATGAAAAGATGAATCCCACTTAGTGCCTGCTTTCTTGGGAGACACAATTATGCCATCAATATGTACTATTTAGTTTCTTACATTTAAAAAAAATCTTTATTTTATTGTTGAGAATATGCACAGTGAAACACTTAACAATCTAACAACTTCCATGAGTACAATTAATTGACATTGATCCTTTTTTTAAAAAAAAATTATATCCGTGTAAATATTGTATAAAACACATTTAACACCCATCACATGTATAGGGAACTAACGTATATAAGGATACTATGTGTGTGTTTTTTATATAAAAGGACAGCACATTCTTTGATTTGCATAACTATTCTAACCTTCCTTTTCTGAGTTGTTCTTCCCATGCTAACATAAATTCACTGCCTCCTCAATTTTTCATGTAATCTTTCTATGTAAGTTGTTGTTGTCAAGTTGATATAAAACTAGCTTTTATCACAAGGCAGGGTTTGTTTTTGTTTTTTTTTTTTTTTTAACTAGTTAAGCTAAATTATTGTTTGGGTCAAGAAGAGTTAAGGGACAATTTTTAGAGGTCTAAAAATAATCTTGGGGCAAGAGCATCAGGAGTTCATCCAATCCTCAGCTCCAGGATGTCTGGAGTCCATGATAATTTGAAATTCTGTTCTGCATTTTTCACCTTTTGACCAGAATTCTTCTATAGAATTGATCAACATATCAAACGACCATCCAGTTGTTCTGGCCTCATGGCAAAGGAGGCAGTTCATGGGAACAATTTGCTACAAGTTCCATATTCCTCTCCTTGGAGCTCTGGTAGGGAGCTGTGGTGACTTAGTGGAAGGAGTTATGCTACCAACCCAAAGGCATGCAGTTCAAATTCACCAGCTCCATGGGAGAAATCAAGGCAGTCTCCTTCTGTGTGATTTACAGCCTCCGAAAAACCCAGTGGAGGGATAGCTATGAACTGGCTCAGAGTTGACAGTACAAAACAACAACAGTAACAGGAACTCTAGTGCCCTAGGAGTAGGGAGTTGTACTACCAACTCAAAGGCACATAGTTCAAAGCCACCTGCTGTTCATAGGAGAAAGATGAGCAATCTCCTCCCATGAGGTTTACAGCCGCTGGAGGGTCAGCTATGAGTCAATTCTGACTTGATGGCACACAACAACAATATTCCTGACTCTAGGGAGCTAGTGAGTGGCTTAGTGGGTAAAGAGTTGTGCTGGCAACCTAAAGACAGGCAATTAAAACCTACCAGCTGCTCCAAGGGAAAAAGATGGATAATCTCCTCTCACGTGATTTAGTCTCTGAAAAACCACTAGGAATCTGTTCCTACTCGACTCTATGTAACAGCATTCCTAACTCACTTTTCTCTGTTGCTCAGGGAGAATAGAGACCAATTGTTCTGCCCTGGATGGCTACTTACTTGCTTTTAAGACCCAAGGCCCTGAATAGCAAACTAGGAAGCAGAACAGAAGCAGCAAACATGTTATTAGGCCAATTAACTTGTATATTCTAAGCAATCAGGACCCCACATTTCCAAACTAGGGCTTCAAACGCTCCCTGCTTAGAATTTGCTTTTCCACTCTAGATATACTGAATCAGAATTTACATTTTTATAAAATCCTCTGATGATTCTTATAGATTTGGCCAGGGTTCTTGTTGAAATGTAGATTCTGATTCATAGTATCTGAGGTGGAAATGCACATTGTCACCAAGGATCTGAACTGGAGGGAACAGGACGGAAACTGCTCCAAACCAAGAAACCTCAAACTTCATGAGGGTCTGGTTGTACATTAGCACCCTCAGCAGCTGCACATTATTTATTTGGCATTGTTTGTTATATTTGTAATATAACTCTTGCCATTTCAACTTTTTATGGGTGTACAGTTAATTGACAGAAACGACAAAAATCTTACCCCTTAATTTGATTTTCCCCCCATTGCCATTGCTCTCCAGGTAAACGCTAATAAATGTTGTTCTATATCCATTTACCTTTTCTTATCTTTTTTGTGATTGACTTTCTTTTTCTCAGCATAATATCTTCAAGCTCTATTTCTGTATCAAGTCTTCATTTCTGTAACTGGCTGAGTAGTATTCCATTGTGTGAATGCACGTTATATTTATCCACCCTTCTGTTGATGGACATTGAGGTTGTTTCCATCTTTGGCTATTGTGACTAGTGCTACAATGAATATTAATGTACATGTCCCTTTCTGTCTCTACTTTCAAGGTTTTGGAGTGTGTACCTAGGAGTGGCATTTCTGGGTCTTATGGTAATTCTAGTAACTCTTGTGGCCTAGTAGTAAGGAATTGCCCTTCTAACCCAAAGGAAGGCAGTTTTAATCTACTGACTAGTCCATAGGAAAAAGATGGGCAGTCTCGCTCCATGTGATTTACAGCCTCTGAAAGCCCCCTGGAAGGTCAGTTATGTTCTGACCCACCTAACAGAATGGCAATGTACAACAACAGCATGACAGTTCTACTTTTTTAGTTCTTTGAAGAACTGCCATAATGTTTTCCATAACAGTTGAACCATTTTGTTATTAGGCCAATTAATTTGGATATCCCAAGCAATCGGAACCCCAAACCTCCAAACTAGGGCTTCAAACAGTCTCTACTAAGAATTTGCATTTCCACTCTAGATATGCTGAATCAGAATTTAGTGTTATAAAATCCTCATGTGATTCTTATAGATTTAGCCAGGGGTCTTGTTGAAATGTAGATTCTGATTCACAGTATCTGAGGTGACATCTGTTATTTTCAGGGTTTCTTTTGGTTTTGCTTTTCGTTTGTGTGTTTTAAATTTTTTATTTTAGCCATCCTCACTCACTCACTCTCATTCATTGCTGTCAAGTTGGAACAGACTCGCAGCTGACTCTCCAGTTATAAATCACATGGGAGGAGATTGCCCATTTCCTGCAGAGCCGCTGGTGGGTTTGAACCAGCAGAGAGGCACATGGCTTCAGGTTAGCAGCATATCTCCCTGTGGAATGCACCACCAGAGCTCTGCTTTAGGTATCCTGTTTTTGTTGTTGTGTGCTGTTGAGTTGCAACCAACCCAAAGCTGACTTGCCAGTGAGTTTTCAGAGGCAGTAAATCAAATGGGAAGAGATTGCCCATCCTTTGCTAAAGGAGCAGATGAAGCTGGTGGATTTGGACCATGTGCCTCTGATATTACAGCGCAGCTTCTTTTTTACCATGAGGCCACCAGTGGAGTAAAAGGCTGTTGCACTCTGGTTTTGATTTGCATCTCTTTGGCGGCTAATGACATCAAATGTCTTCTCATGCATTTGATGGCCATTTGAATGCCCCTCCTTTTTTGTGAAATGTCAATTCAAGTCATTTACCCACTTTATGATTGATCTGGGGTTTTTTTGTTAAGTTGTTCAAGTTTTATATCTTTTTCTTTGAGCAGATGCTTTTGATTTTGGTAATGAGGAAGATGAAGAATGATTCCACATCTTTGCTTCCTCCTTCCTTCTCACTTTCCAAACACCCCACCGTCTTCTGGCTCTGGGTGTCTCTCCATCATTTGCCTCATTGGACTGTGGCTCTGAGTAGAGAGTAGGCCATGCAGCCATCCCCAGGCAGGGCTGAGACCCGTGGAGCCCGGGGAGATGTCCTTACCTAGTGATGTGAGGGCTGAGTCATATCAGCAGGTGCCATTCTCCTGAACTCCTCAGATCACTCATCGCCCCAGCACCCTGGGTTCCCACACCATGCCCTGAGGAAGGACTCATGGGGTCAAGGGAGGTGAGGAGAAAGCCCAGAATTAGTCACAGAGACAAAAATCAGAACTACCCATGGCTGGTGGATGGGCCCCACCTGCACCCGGATGCCAGTCTTTTAGAAACTCAGAACAGAGCCATCCTGTCTCCTCTCCAAGTGGGGGAGAAGCAGCAGCCAGGCCAGGAACCAGCTAATCTCGAGGACCTGTGTGTCAGAAACACCACAGCTTACCAAGTGCTTTCAAGAACATTTCCTTCCATGTCTGAGGCAGCCAGAGTACATGCTATCTATCATCTCCAGTCT
This sequence comes from Elephantulus edwardii, assembly GCF_000299155.1. Classification (NCBI taxonomy): domain Eukaryota; kingdom Metazoa; phylum Chordata; class Mammalia; order Macroscelidea; family Macroscelididae; genus Elephantulus; species Elephantulus edwardii. The sequence goes on from NW_006399860.1 coordinate 937,051, forward strand.
TCAGACTAACAGGCCGAAGCTCAGAGAACACCCCACGGTCAGGTGACTCACTGTGACTAACCAGAGCCAGGAGTTACCTTTGATTTTAGCTTCAGCAATCGCAACTGTTTATCAACTGATATTATCAGTTCATGCTGCCTCTTCATGTCAGTCTTACTCTGTCTTAGTGACAGGACACAGGTTTTCTTGCCTCTAATCTTTATGAGCAGCACAACTCCTTACCCACTAGGCCACCAGACTCATTGGGAGAAAGATGACAATTTCCTCCCTTGGACCCCACCCCCTCCCCAATCCAGAGGATCAGCTATGAGTCTGTTCTGGCTCGATGGAAATGAGTGTGTTTTTTGTCTTTATGGGAACAGATTGCTAGGCCTTTTCCCCATAGAACTACGAGGTGAGTTCAAACCAGCAACCCGTCAGGTAGCAATTGCTTGTTTACATTATGCGTGAGGGCTCATTATTTGTTGACTAACAGCCTTAAAAAAAATAATAATCTATATAGAAAATACTCAACATTGAGAAATAAGGCCGGGTAGGGGGAAGGCAAAAGATTCATACCCCCCTTTGGATTATTTCTTTCCAGTTTGTGTTCTTATTGTGCCTTTTAATACATAATTGTTATTGTCAGTTCAATCTCTTTCCCTTCAGGCTATCGTGCTATTTCATGTTCTTACATAGTCTTTTTTTTTTTTTAATTCATTTTATTTAAAAAAATTTAGTCTTGATACTAATCCATTCAATAAATAGTCAGCAAAGACCAAATGGATCAGGCTGCTATCCGAAAGGTTGGCAGTTCAAATCCACCAAATGCTGCATGGGAGAAAGATGAGAAGTCACTTCCTGTAAAGATTTACAGCTTGGAGATCAATTTGAAGGAAGGAGGTTTACTACTTGTTAGGTTCCAGACCCTGGGGGCATAGCACCAAATACAACAAACGAAGCTTCCTGTTCTCCTGGAACTCATATTCTGATGGAAGAAAGAAGAAAACCAGGAGCACCCCACTAGAAAGGACCAAGGAAAAAGAGACATGACTACAACCCTTGACACTCAGACTACAGGAAAAAGAAGAATCAAAAAGGACTGCTTTTATCCCTATTATTTAAGGGGTACATAACTGATTTCAGTAAACCCAGTGTTAGTTGCTTTATGGTCTCCAGGTATTTTTACACGTGGCGATTATGGATGTGGTTGGCATAAGTAATTTTGTTTCCCTCCCCCTCCCTTTTCTACTCTGATTAACATTTTCCTTTTTAAAAAATTTTTTCAATTTTTTTATTTTAAAT
>NW_006399860.1:938434-969164 GCF_000299155.1 Elephantulus edwardii
AGACTTTGGATTTCCATTCATTCATTGTTGCATTTTTCTCCCTGCCCAACCTCCCCCTAGTTTGCTCTTTTTTTTGAAAAGTGAAAGAAATATTCTTTCTGATTAACACTTTCTAAGCTCTCTTTAAATAACATTTTAAAATGAGCCTAATACTCTGGAGAGGGTGAAGCCAGAATGTTCCCTGGAGTCAAGGATTCTGAGGCTTCGTCTGACATACTTTGGGCATGTTGCAAGGAGGGACTGGACCTTGGAGAGGGGCACCAGGTTTGGAGAGTGGAGGGACAGTGCAGGAGAGGAAGACCCTCAATGAGATGGATAGACTCTGTGAGTGGAGTGGTGGGAATGAATGTGTTTGAGACGGCGATGTTGGCACAGGATAGAGCAATGATTAGGGCTTTTGTACATAGGGTCACTATGAGTCGCAAACGACTCGATGGCACATAACAACAACAACAACAACAACAACTCTATTTATATTCATGAAATACTATACTGTTTTGAGATAGAAAGGTTGTTTCCTTTGAAATTTTAACCAGTGCTACAAACCTTTTTCTCTCTTTCTTCCCTCTTTGGTGCCCCATCATTCATACTTGGCATTACAGCATTAGAAGAGAAGTGCAGAAGTGAAATTACAAGGTCAAAGTGGAAGCACCTTTTTGAGGGATGAAATGGGAATATTTTTAAAGCTCCTGCTTTGATTGGCAGCTTACTGTCTAAAAGAAGCCACTTTACAATGCTCTTCCCACCAATATACATGAGGGTGTTCGCAAGTGTTCTTCATGAATTTGAGTCTCATCTTCCTGGACAAGAAACAGGAATTCTTTGGCCTCCTTCATTCTCGTCTGGGTATGAGCAATGATGTCTGAGGGACACATGTCGACCATTGCAGAGACCTAACGAAGTGAAGGGAACATCTTTCCCACAGAGTGTACTTCTAGTAATAGGCAAAAAGCCTGCATTTAGATGAGGATTCAGGAATGAAATGAAAGCCCATCTGGACATCGAGAAGCCTTCTTCCTTGTCTGCTTTCATTTATGGAGAAATGGGCATGAAGACTGACCAGCCTGAGGAGGGTCTCTTCAGTAAGCTGACGTCTCATCACACATCTCTCAGACGAGATTGGTTTTTCTCTGTGTCAGGGAGGGAAGGCGAGGATAGGAAGGACCCTGGACATCACACACTGGAGATTTCAAACATGAAAAGGCCTGAAACATGTCCTGCTGGACTCTCATGGGGAGTGTGGGTGGGACCTGCATGGGTGCCCTTCTTCATAGCATCACTTCCTGGGGGGCTGTGGAGAAACCCGGTCAGGATGAGAGGGGTGTGCTCTAACTCAGTGGCCTCAAATGCTAAAAACACATTGAGTGGCATCAGATGACAGGTTAAACAGGCTGGAAAAGTATGTCCAGGCTTCAGATCCAACCTAGAGCTGACCGCCGGTGGAATGCAGATCTGAGTGGACACTGCCCCATGTGAATGCATGCCCGGGAGCTGGCGGGGAGCGAGCCCCGAGGGGAACAGAATGATCCCTTTCCTTTCCTTACACTGATAGAAATGTCCTTAGAACAAATCCTTTCCCCCCCATATTTTCTTTCATCGTCTTTTTTTTTTTTTTTTAAATTCTGGATGCCATAGTTTATTTGGGAGATACAGGAAACACTTAAGAAAGTATGGAGGTAAAACAAGGAATAGGAGTGGGGCAAGGAAAGACGGGCCATCAAATGGATTAGCACTGTAGGAGACTGGAGTGTAAACCTGGCGAGAAACAGTTCCAAATACCTGCTTCAGAATGACTGGACCTCAGGGACAGAGAAGGAGGGGCAATCACACATCCAGTTTTTGAGACTCCGTGGGGAGCACTTTTAACAGATGTGAATTTTTCTCCTCTCAAATTCATGGTAAGTAACTGTTTAGATTATCTGACCACGTTATGTTCTCCACACCAGCCAGGAAGGCGAAGTCACATATTGAATTACCTCTTATTTTAGCATGACCAATGTTTGATTCTCCTTTATTACAATCATTTCATTGATTTAAAGCTTATTTGTATAGGTCAACTGCCTAATTTATAAATTTCATTCCAGGATGGTAAAACTCAAAATTGCCATCATGTCAATTTTGACTCAACATTACCTCAGACTTAATATGCCAATTCTGCCTTATTATTACCTTTTACAGAGGAGAACTGTCCCCTTAAAAGTCCTCTTAATCAAAAGCATAAACCCTGAATTCCCAAAAGATAAACCAGAGAGTCAAAGTATGAATGAATAATACCAAACATTTGCATTGGGAGGTCTCAAAGGGTAGGAGAATGATTAGCTTACTAGACAGATTTGAAAATTAAGAGAGCACATGTTCCCTTTGAAGTGACAGTTAGTTGCCCTTCCAATCTGTAACCTTCAAATTGTTAACATTTTCTTTAAGAAAAATAGGGGGAAACCCTCCACTTGCTGCCCCCCCTGTGGGATTACCGAGTTTAACTAATCCCATCACCAACGCTCAGGCCCATTGATGTCACACCAAATCCTGACCATTCTGAGGTCAACCTCAACTACAGGGTTGAGTTTTGTCTGCACCAGGCTGCCTCTGACACTCATTTCACTCCTGCTGCTCAAGTCAAGATGCGGAAGTCAGACTAGATTGAGCAAAGCAAATGTGTTTATTTAGGAGGGTCAATTCACATAGAAGACTTGGGGGTTCCTGGCCGAGTGAAGGACAATCTGAGCACCAGGAGAGAGATTTTGCAGCCCTCTGTTCTGCAGAAAAGACCAGGACAGCTTCCAAGGTGAGACCTTCATTTTCTGAGATACAGCCACAGTGGGGAGGAGGGTCGCTGGATATCAAGTGAAGACAAGCATGGTGCTGCTGGAGAATCCACTGGGAGAAAGAGTTGGACGGCTCCCACGCAGGGCAGCACAAAAGTCTTAAAAATAAAAAGCTGGTGATGACTAGTGGCAGAGGAGAGACTTGTTGGCATAATCTTTTAAGTGATGCACTACTAACTGAAAGGTGAGTAGTTTAAATCCACCAGCTGCTTCAGGGACTGTCTCCTCCAAAGAGATTTACTGCCCTGGAAACACAATGGAGGGCCGCCAGGAGCTGCAGTTCATGGCAATGGGTTTATCTGGTGGTTTAGTAATACTGTGCTGAAAAATCCTTGTAGCACAGCAGTTAAAGTGTTCAGGTGCTAACCAAAAGGTCAGAGGTTCTGACCCACAGCCACTTTGCCCCAGAAAGATGTAGAAGTCGGCTTCCCTCAAAGGACAATCTCCCCAGTTCTGGTTCTAATGCTGCATAGATTCTTTTTTTTTAAAGAGGGACAGACGGTCTGATTTGGATAATTTTGCATATTTCTCAGAAGGCACAGGCTAGAGTAGGGGTCCAGAGATGGACGATTAGACGATGGACGATTAGACGATGGACGATTAGACATGAGGGGCCTTCGGGAGTCTGTGGTTGATATTCTGGCCAATGGTATTTGCCTTGGGCAAATCCACTTTCCGCCCCTCTATTTGGTGGAAGTCTGGATCTCCAGGTTATTGTCCACATCATCTCCCTGGACTTGGAAGGAAGACAATTCGTTCAGGCGCCCCAGGGCCTGAAGAACAGCTAATCTCAGGGAAATTCAAATAGCTCTGAGCTTTCTGGAAAACTGTTGCACGCGGCCCTGGGAGGGGGAGGGGGGGCGAGGAGGGGCAGTGCAGCCTGGGGCTTTCCTGCGGCCGCCAGAGAAGGCCTGTTGCGTCGGGACCCGCCATCCTTTCTCCTCTCTCTTCCATGTCCTCCGAGAGCCGGGGCAGCTATACTGCGCCCGAGCCCGAGTGGACGGACTGGGACGGGGCCCAGCTGCAGGCGCGGCTCCGGAACACCGAGCTGTCCTCTCCGGAGAGCGAAGAGGCTGAGCTGACCCTGCGCGCAGGGCGCCTGACGCCCCCGCAGGCCCCGCGCCAAGCCCGGGTGCGGAATGAGCGGTCCAGCAGGAGGTAGATGACGGGGTTGGCGCAGCTGTTGACGAAGGCCAGGCAGGTGGCGATGGTGAGGCCCCAGCGCAGCGCCAGCACCAGGGAGCAGGGCAGTGGCAGCACCCGCAGGCGCGCCAGGTGGAAGACGGCCCGCAGGACGCAGAAGGGCAGCCAGGAGCCCACGAACGTGCTCTCGATGGCGAAGATGATGCGCAGCGAGTTCCTCCGCGCCCGGCCCAGGTGCGGCGGCCTGCGCAGGCGGCGCGAGATGCGGCAGTAACAGAAGAGGGTGATGGCCAGGGGCAGCACGAAGGTCAGCAGCAGCAGGAACAGGCTGAGGCCCTGGAAGGCGTCGGAGGGCTCCTCCCCGCACTGGCTGCCCGGCTCTCCGGGGAGCGGCTGCAGCCCGCGGTAGGCCAGGGCGGGGAGGCCCGCCAGCAGCGCCACGGCCCAGACGCCGCAGCAGGCGGCCAGCGCGCAGCGCCGGGTGCGCAGTGAGCGCGCGTCGAGTAGCTTCACCACCGCCAGGTAGCGGTCCACGCTCATGCCCGCCAGCAGCAGCGCGCCTGCGCAGCGCGAGCCGGCCAGCACGAAGCTGCTGAGCTTGCAGAGGCCCGCACCGAAGGGCCAGCGGCCGCCCAGCGCTGCCGCCACGGCCCACAGCGGCAGCGTGAGCACGAAGCACAGGTCGGCGGCCGCCAGGTGCAGCACGAAGGTGTCCACCAGCCGCCGCGGGCCGCGCCGCTCCACCAGCAGCCACACCACGAAGGCATTGCCCACCAGGCCCACGGCAAAGGCGGCCAGGTAGAGCGTGGGGATGTAGGCGTGGCCGTAGGGCAGGTCCCACGACGGGCACAGCTCCAGCTCGTCCAGGGCGCCCGACCCCGAGTAGTCCCCAGACCCTGCCCATGGGCTAAGGCTCCAGGGCTGGGTGGGATGCATGGCCTGATCGCTGTCAGAGGACCTCGATGTAGGCAGCAGCTCCTCTGAGGAGCAAGGGGTTTGCTCTTCACGGCCGGTGCCCAGCACCTCCCTTCCTGCCACCCCAGACCAGAGCAAATAGGGGGGCAGGAAGGTAGGGGGCAGGAAGGAGGGGGTAGGCGGGGCAGACCTGATGGGTGTAGAGACACTTGGCCTGCTATTTGGGCCTGGCCTAAGCGGAAAGGCAGGCACAGGGCAGACGTGGCTTTTCCTGCAAGTAAGAGCCCCCAGGGTCCGGAGTCCAGTTATTGGGAACACGGTTTCTTTGCGTACACAGTGAAAGTACTTGGCCTACTTTGGCAGGGGTCTGATGGCCTCTGTACACAGTGGTGGGTGCTCCAAAGGCGTCATCTACTCTCAGGCCTTCCCGACCCTCTGCTGTGCTCTCTAGATTTAGAGCTGAGGAAAAGGATTTTAAAAGTGGGAGCTCCCTTCTCTCCAGGAAATGGGGGGGGGGGGGTGCTCGCTATCTGGTGATTATGGCGATGGAGTGAGCTTTCATGCCATTGCTAGTCTTTTGAGCTCCTGGACTGTCCTGATTCCATGAACAGCTTTTCTGACCAAATCAGGGGAACCATGGAGAAGTGCTTTTAAGGCAAAGAGACCAGATTATACAACTGGGAAAAGCTAGCACCTGGGATTACGTTCACTGCTCTTCCCAGCCCTTCTCCCAGCCAGCCTGTTAAATCAAACACAACATGGAAAATGAAATACTGAAAGGCTCAGTACAAACTAGGATGCAAGATGGTACCTGGTTGAGCAGTGTATCAAAGCCGTCAGGAGTTTAAGCCAGGAAAGGGGCAATTTGCTGGGGACCGAGGGAGTGAATCTAGAGGAACTCCTGGAGAAAGGCAGCAATGAAGCTGGCCTGGCAGAGGACAGGCTGCCTCCTGTGGAGGAGAGGATGGTGGAAGCTGAAGGTTAAATGAAGGTGCAGTAGAGATACTGGGAGAGTCCAGCTACATCTGTTCTTCACAGGCATCCCTCCAGTGAGATGCTGTGTCAGGATTGAAGTGAAGTTACAGGTGTGTACTGTCCTGAGTCTATGGAGTAGTAACTAAGAATGAATGACAGGATCTTGGGCAACTTGGTGCTGAAAATTTGAGGACAATGATGTTTTATCTGATTCAGCAAGCTTTTGCATGTGGCAAGGCAGACACTCTTTTGGGTATTGCAAGAGGTACAATTACTATTACTTGAACATTTTATTGTGGCTTGGGTGAGAGTTTGCAGAGCAAATTAGTTTCCCGTTCAACAATGTATACAGCTTTTGTTTTGTGGCATTAGATATCACCTTGTCAATGTAACAGCCTCCCCAATGCCTCCCTGGGCTCCTGTTGCCATCTGCCCATCTTTTCTGCCCCTTCCTGCCTTCTGAAGTTTGTTTGCAAATGGTTAGTTTCGCATGGTTGACTATTCTGAGAAATGGACTCTGTCAGTGTCATTGTTCCCTTTATGAATCTGTCTTGTTTGGCTGAAGCAGTGAGTTGAGTTTTGGGTTTGAAGGTGTCTAAGCCATAGTCCTGAGCATTTCTCTAGGCTCTATCAGACTGGTAAATCTGATTTACTAATGTACACATTTTATGATTTTCAGTTTCTTTCTACATTATTTTTCCCTCCAACTCTGTCCGGGACCTTCTAATGTGGTCCCAATCCCAACCACCAGTAGTGATAGCTGGGCACCATCTAAGTCTTCTGATCTTAAGCTATTGGAGGTTGTGGTTCGTGTGATATGTTAGTTCTTTTGGGATAGTGGTCTCCTTAAGTCTTTGATTCCCACCCTTCTATGCTTTGTATGGAATAAAATTGATAGTTGTATTTTAGATGGCTACTTGCGAGCCTTTAAGGAAGGGTGCAGTTTTTGACCTTAAAGAGGGTTTACTGTTAGCCAGGAGAAAGCAGAGAAGTACATAGGCTGTATTAGTAGCCAAAATTCCAGAAATCAAATGGTAATGACCAGTTTAAAAGAACATCATCTTAGAGCTTAGAAAAATGAGTGGTGACTTCTAATAGGAGGAGTGAATTAGAAAAAGCTTTCTAGGAGATGGCTTGAGGTAATTTCCAGGAAAGAGTCAAAGGGCAAATAATAACCACAAAACTCATTGCTGTCGGTTCAGAACCAGTTCAGAGCTGATGCTCTGGTGGGTTTTCAGAGGCCGCAGATTGCCTGAGAGGAGACTGTCCATCTTTCTCCCAGAGAACAGCAAATAAGAACAGCACAAAAGAGGAAGAGTTGGGCCAGAAGGAGGAAGTTAAAGGAACAAGCCTACTGAAACTAGCAAAACCATGAACTTCATGGGACCAGAGCCTAGAATGGGAGGAGGGTGGTGAGAGATGAAGAAAGAAAGGTATTTGGGGCCAGATCCAAAGGGGTTTGGATTTCGTTCTGCAGAGAGTGAGGAACCTCTGGTCACTTTGGAGTAGGAGAACAATCTAAGTCTGTGTTTTGAAAAGATTACTGGTAGAGCTGTGGATTAGAGGAGAGAAGGTTCAAACCAGGGAGAATCCATAGCAGAGCACTTTAAAAAAATTATTTGTGTTGAGAATGGGGAGATGGAACAGAATACTGATTATTGGAACAAAAAGGGAAGGGCTTTACTCTGGAGATGATTGTAACAGCACCGGCCTCGGCCAATCCCCGGGTGCAGAGAGGGTTCAACTTCACCAGCTGTCACTGAGTGGACTCGGTAGCCACTCATGGGGTCAGAGTAGATTTGGCTCCATAAGATTTTCTGTGGCTGATTTTTGCAAAGTAGATAGCCAGGCCTTCCTACTGAGGTCGTTCTGAGTGGATTCAAACCTCCATCTTTTAGGAGCTGAATTTGTTAACTGTTTGTATCACTCAGAGACTCCAAATGAAAGTTAGAGCTGGAGTTTGCTGTTTGCTAACTGTATGGATGCTATCCCATAAACTGAGGTGGGGAGTATGGAGGAGTGTTTGGATGCGTGTGGGGAGAGCATTGATGAGTGAGAAAGATGCAGCAACATCTATATTCAGCTTTTTTTTTTTTTAAAAAAAAGAAAGGTAGGTTTTAAATATTTTCATTTTTGCCTATTTGGTTACAAACAAGGTTTGCTATCTATCTTTCTATATCACTATCTCTTATCTCTATATATCTCTTCTATCGATTTGGTTTTGTGTACTGCCATGTCAGAACCAGTTGATAGCTGACCCTCCAAAAGGTTTTCTGAAGCAATAATCACACGAGAGGAGACTGTCTATCCTTTTCCCACAGAATAGCTTGTGGAATCTAACTATTTTTGCATTGGCAGTATAGTTCGTTACCACCTAGCCCACCAGAGCTCCCTTTAACAGACTGATTTGAGATAGGGTAAGGAAATAATTTACTCCTGGGGCCTTTGGAGAGGCCACTGCCAACAGAATTTCCCAATGCTGAAGATGTCTAGCCATGGGAAAGTCTGCTGTCAGGGGCCTCTCCAAAGTCCTGAAGAGCAGTATCAGTCTAAAGACGAAGTTGCTCCTGATTCAAGCCACAGTCTTTCTAATTTACCTGTTATGCATCTGAGAACTGGACAATGAATGAAGATGACAAAAGAATCACTGCCTAGGGATCTCTGCTGGCCTACTGGCGAAGAAGCTGCATTGCAATTCTGAAGGCATATGGTTCAAATCCACTAGACACTGCTGAAGAAGGAGGGACAATCTCCTCCTGTATGTGAAAATAAATGAAATAATAAAAAAAAATATCGACGCCTTTGAGTTGTGATGCTGGAGAAGAGTGTTGAATATCTCATGGCCAAAAGAACAAATAGATGTGTCTTGGAGAAAGTGAAACCAGAGTGCTCCTTGGCGGCGAGGATGGTGGAGCTTCCTCTCACATACTTTGGACATGCTGCTAGGAGGGGTTATTCCTTGGAGAGGGACATCATGCTTGGAAAGGTGGAGGGTTAGTGAAAGAGAGGAAGACTTAACGAGGATAGACAGAGTGACTACAGCAGTGGACTCCAGCATTTCAGAGATGATGAGGATGGCACAGCATAGGGCAGGGTTCAGATCTGTTGTTCATAGGCTCATATGAGTCATATTTGACTCGATGGCACTTAACAGCAACGAAATGAAAGCGGTACTGTCATAGTAACCTGTCCATCAGCCGTAGACCAGGACTGTTTTGGGCAGATGGAGACACAAGGTCACCCTCGAGCTCCAGGTCCCTCTGGTCCATGCACATCCCCAGCAGGGAGCTGGAAAGTGGTTCTGAAGGTCAAGGAGTAGTGCATGCCCATATCAAGGCTGTTCCGGCCAAGGATCTTCTCCTGGGTCACTTACAAGACAAGGAAAGGCAGGCGAGAGAAGAGGCCAGGAGTGAATGGTTTTTGGATAAGTCTCTGAATGAGCATCTCAGCCTCTGGGCATCTGGGGTTGGCTTCAGCCTCAGAGATAGGAACCTGCTACAGGAGACAGTACTGGTCACGTGGTTGCTGGTGATCTCTGCCCACATCCTGAGGGCCTCAGGGGCTCCTTTCCTTCAGGGCATCAGGGGCAGTGCCTGCTTGACAGAGCGAGGAAACAGGGAGGGACAGGCTGAGCGCTGCTGGACTTCACTGGGCACACCTCAGCCTTGAGTCCAGATGGCATGACTGATCCTGAAAGCTAGAGATGCAAACCAAAGACACCACTAGGTGGCAAAGAAGGATGAAGCAGGCTGTCTAAGGGGAGGGGATAGGTAGGGGGTTGAGGGGAAGTACAAGTAGGTTGATTATTGAAAAACACAGAGGCCCTTGTTTCCTGGGGCCGTGGTCTTGTACCCGAGGAACGTCTGCAACCCTGGTTTCTGCTGGGTCATGGCCTTGTGGCTTCCACTGAATGTCTGGACAGGAGGAAGCAGCAAAGGCTGGAGCCAGGGAACCTTCCCGGTCTGGGCCTAACCTTCAAGGTGCCCAGCCTGGCTTCAGTGCCCAAGTACCTGGGGCTGCTCTCTTTTCTGCTAGGGACAGTTCCAACAGCAGTAGGCCGAAGTCAGCTAATGGAGCTCGGGTGGTCTAGTGGGTAGTGAGTTAATACAAAAGGGTCACCGTGCTGATAGCTTCTCTGCGGGAGAAATACAGACACTCCTCCTGGGTGATTCGCAACCTCTGAAAAGCCGATGGAGGGTCAGTTATAAGTCAGTTCCAACTCCATAGCAATAAGTTTCATTTTTAACAGAAACTTTTATTCTGACAGGCTGAGAATCCAGACCATCTCTGACCTAGGTGGCAAGTTAAATGGACTTTATTGCTTCCTCCTTTAGGTGTATACTTCAGGAGCCAGTTCAGAGTCCACCACAGGGAAGCTACCTCTGACTGTCCCCGTCCTTAACGGCCTTTCTCCTCTGTGTGGCCAGAGCCTTTGACTGCAGACTGAGCTCCTTTCCCGTCGGCCCATGTGGGTCAGCCTTGCCTTGCACGTGCAAACACAACCTCTTGGGTTAAGGGAGCGTCTCTTGTCTGTTGCAGGAATCCAGGGCGATCATTAATAAACACGCAGGATTTATTAACACCGGAACCAAACTGCTTCCAAGAGCAGGCTTACTTGATTTCTGCCCCTTTATAGGCTGTATCTCAGGTCTCACATTTTTTATTTTTCCAATCTAATTAATTTTTTTAAAAAGATCTTAGTTTTAGTTTATTAGGAAAAGGACACTTACTGGCAGGGGAGGCAGCACTGCAGGGATCCAATGGCAGCCAATTGGCAAGCAGATTCTGCTCAATCTAATTTTTTTGGTACCAAAAATAGTTGAAACATTTAGGAAGACTTTTGAACATTGTATTTCCCCCTTTCACCATCAGAACTCAAATAACTAGCGGTGGAGTAATTTTGGAAAGGTTAGTAAGTGATACAACATGATGAATGGAATCAGGCGCTGAATTGTACGTGTAAGAACTATTGAGATGGCAAGTGTTTTGTTGTAATTTTTTTTTTTACTGCCCATTTAAAAAACCAAAAAACACTTGCCCAAATCCCACATAATCACATTATGGAAAATACAAAACTCATCCCTGTTCCACTACCACAACTTTGGCAGATTTTCTTAAAACTGGTGACATTTTCAGAAGTAAACATTCACTTGCAATCCCATCATTCTAAATTCTTTCCTGCATTTTTTTCCACATTCAAGATATTCTAAACATACACACACATTTTATACAGCTGCTTCAGAATCTATTTCTAATTAATACAGCTTTATAAGCTATTTTTTATCAATGTCATTATTAGCCCATACGATCTGTATTGATTTATATTCTGATTTCTTAATCTTGGACTGTGAGGTTGCTTCCAGGATTTTTGCCTGTTAGAGAAATTTTTAATGAATACTGCACTTAGAACTTTTTTCTCCTTTTATAATGCAAAAGTCCTTTCAAAGGCTATGAAAATTTTTGTGGCTTTTGAGATTCATTTTCACCTTGCTTTTTGAATTGTATAAACTGCACTGTATGAGAGTTTTGAGGGCAAAACATTTGTTAGAGAAGTTTAATAGGTAGTGAGGTGAAACTGTACTTCATCTTTAATTAATATGAAAGACTGAAAATCTTCCAGTATTTACCTCTTTTTTATGTGATCTATGTAATCACAGGCCTTTACACATTCATCTAATTAATAAGAAATGAATTAATTTGCATGAACTATTTATTTAGGAAGGAGCCCTGGTAATACTGTGCTAATAGCATCCAATTGCTAACAAGAGATTAGCTTTTTAAACCCAGCAGCCATTCTTTGTGAGAAAGATGTGGCGTTGCAATCGCAAAGGCACTTGCTTCAAATCCACCAGCTGCCCCACAGGAAGAGGATGGGCACTTTCCTCCTGTGCAATTTACTGCCTCTGAAATGTCGATGGAGAGTGAGCTATGGGTCAGCTCTGACTCACCAGGACACAATAGGATAATTTTAATTGGTCCTATAGGGTTGCTATGAGTTGTAGTAATCAACTCGATGGCAATGGATTTCATGTTTTTAGGGCAAATCATTGTTTTATTTAAATATCTTTCCAGCCTTTTTTTCTTAGTTATTTCTCTTTGTGATTAGTTTTCTATTTTCACATACTATAGCAAATTTGCTGATGTTAGCAACCTCAAGCGTTAGAAAGTTACCTTCTTTGATGATCTAAAACCTTTCTTTTCTTATTAAGATGATAATTTTGTATATTGCCTTTCTAGATCTACTTACTGACTATGCAAGAATTTATTTCCCATTCTCGACCCCCAATTTCTATTTAGGTTTTCTAACACTTATAAATTCTGAAATAGTTTGGGTTAGCAGAAAAACACCTATGCCACAAGAGTTCCCTTAAATCTACTATATTTTTATTAATCTACAATTTCCTTACTTTTTGTGTTGTGGTGTCTCATTTACTGTATGTATTTAAGTCAGTGTGTCTGGGTCTAGTCAGTGAACTAACGGGGCAGATCAGATTATTAGTGGCACAACAACAATACAACCACCAATGGGTCAGAATCGACTCATAGCTGACCCAGCAGATGGTTTTCAAATGCTGTACAGGAGGAAATTGCCCATATTTCTCCCTTAGAGCAAGTGGTAGATTAGAACTGTTAGCCTTTGAGTTGGCAAGGAAACTCCTTACCCACTAGACCAGTAGAGTTCCTTATTAGTGGCATGTTGTTGGTGTTAAGTGCTGTCGAACCGTAGACAACTCATAGCGACCCCATGAATGAAAGACCTGAACAGTTGTATAACTTTCATCGTTTCTCCAAGTCCTGCTTCCAAGATTAGTGGCATAAGCCTGGTGTAAATATTGTCTCTACTCCTTGATAGCTTCTTGATTCTAGGCTGCCACATCTTAAAATTGGCATGATTATGGTTACTAATAGGGGCGTAATGAGATCTGGTGGTGTAGTACCTTATTGCCCTAAGCAAAAGGTCAACAGTTCAAATCCACCAGCTGCTCAGTGGCAAAAAAGATGGGCAGCTTCCTCCTGTAAAGATTTACAGCCTCAGAAACTTAATGGTTTCCTATTAGTTGGAACTCCCTAGGCAGTTGTGGTTTGGTTTGGGTTTTTTTTTGTAGAAACCCATCTGCATGCGAGGTCACAGCAGGATTCAGGAAAAAGTTTTTCTTCCTCAGGGTGCCTTGCCTCTGCTCCTAGGTTAGTGGCATCAAGAAGTATCTCTCTTGTGTCTTACGATTATTTTCAGCAGTTCTCACAGCTGCCTCTCTCCTCCGAGACACAGTAAATGTTTATGGAATTGCAGCGAGAATCTAGAGTACTATTTCCTCTCTCTGTGTGTGTCTGTGTATGTAGTGTTTCCAAAGGCCTGACCACCACAGTTCCTTGTGCCCGGTGCCACTGTCACCCTCTCGGTGACTTCCAGAAGGTGACAGGACAGTGCAAAGAAATTGCTGAGGACTGAAGCACAGACAGACCGTATTATGTCAATTCAGTTGTGGTTGACAGGAGTCCTGAGCAAGAGAAAACTTGCTAGGCCACATCTCCTTGTGTCTGTCTCCACATCCTCTCCTGGTAGATACTGAACGGAGGATGCCAGGCCTCCATTTTAATCACTGTTACTTAGAGGCCACCAGTGTGGGGTTGCCACAGATCATGCCCCCCTGAGATGCTGGGGACAGTCTTTGGTGTGTGTGAGGGAGAAGACACGAAGAGGACTAAAACGAAGGCTGAGTGGAAGGAGTGGCTGGCACCCGCCAGGGAAGGGGCCCTGCCTTCAATGCCCAAAGCCACACAAAGTTTCAGATGTTCAATTATTTCAAAAACTTTCAGGTACTAAAATTGAGGTGTCTGGGAAAGGACTCCATCTGAGTCAGACTTGAGCATTCAGGCTCCAGCCTGGTGAGGGTGTGTGACTCAAAGCAAAAGGTTTGGCCTGCAGCTGTGTGTTCGTCTCAGGATCAGATCTACACCAGAGGCACTGAGGGCCCCTAAGCGGCAGGCGAGAGGGGGCCAGGGCTGGGAGCGGAGGGGCATAGCTTTCAAGGAATACATGGCTGTTTTCTGTGGCAGGTTTTCAAGGGTTCTTGTGAGAAACAAACCCAACAGAAACTTCAAAAGTTAATAGGTAAGCTGAAATCCTAACGGGAACAGACAGCTTCATCTTTCTTGCTCCGAGTGGCTGGCAGTTTTGAACTTCCAGTTTGCTGGCTGACAGACAAACGCTTTAGTCATAGCACCACCAGAGCTCTTCTATAGAAAGGTACACTATACTAACACAAACATCTGACTCTCAAGGAATGAACTGTACTCAGTGGCTCTGATTTATGTAAAAATCCTCACTTATTGCCGCCAAGGGGAACTGACTCACAGCTGACCCTCCAGCAGTTTTTCACAGGCTGTGAACAGCGTGCGGGGACACTGCCCATCTTTCTCTGGCAGAGCTGCTGGTGGATTTGAACTGGCAGAGAGCATGGTGTGATCTGCTTAGCAGCACAGGTCAGAGTAAGCGACTTGTCTGCCTCGTTAGCTTGTGATGCTCCTAATACAAAAATGGGTTACTACAGAGGTGCCTTAGAGAAGGACATCATGCTTGGGAGGGTGGAGGGACGGCGCAGGAGGTGAAGGCCCTCTATGAGGTGGATTGATTCAGTGACTGGGATAATCGGGATGGGAGTGTCAGAGACAGTGCGATTGGAACAGGACAGAGCAGAGTTTAGGGCTGTTGTACATAGGGTCGCTATGAGTCAGCAAGCGACTCGACGGCACATAACAACAGAGGTGCCCAGGAAGAAAGGCCTGTTGACCTTGTAAAAACCAGCCTCTGAAAACCCGGTGGTGCACAGCTCTACTGGGATACACGCGAGGCTGCCACGGGCTGGAGATAGCAACTGGTTGGTGTGCTGGTAACTGAATGAAGTCACAGATTTAGTCACTACATTGGAGTAATGAAGAGTAAAATACATCAGCAGCTTACTCAACACATTGGGGAAAACCCAACAAAAACACCCCTTGAATTGGCCTTAAAAACAATTTTTGTGAACTCATTTATTTGCTTTTATCCTTTTCAATGGAAAGTTAAAGAAATCAACATTTCCTCCTTCCCATTTAACATAAATAAAAGCCACCATGGTTGGAAGTTGCTATTATCATGAATACTGCAGTGGTATTAACACATGTACAAAATCAATTCTTGTTATTTAAGCATCTGGACTTGAAATACAGAAATTTTAGGCCTGGACACCTACAGAGCAAAAAGCATGTGACTGAAACAAGAGTCTAGCACAAGCTCCTGGCACGGGAACCACTCCCCACCAAAGTATATGAAACAAGTTCTCTTGTTACTTCAAAGCAGAGCTGCCATTTAAGAGAGACACAGATCTCTTTTTTAAAGTATCTCTATACACTATTGAGGGTCATGGAATTTCACCCCATGTGTCTGATCCCAGGTCAAAACATTACTGCTATATATCCTTCTGTGTGGTAAGCTTTATTCTTTCTGTATACATCGGCCAAAAAGACAGACCTCTGGTCCTCATCACGACAGAATTATTTCCCTCTGCCCCAGTTAAGAACTCTTAAGTAGGCAGATCATGAAAACCATTCTTAAAAAAATGCCTGTGCTCTAGGGTGCTAGGGCTCGTGTACACTTCTCTATTACAGTTTACACTGTATGGTTATTTAGCATTAAAAACTTGGAAAAAACCTCAGTGCCATCCACAGCTCACTGCTGACCCTCCAGTGGGTTTTCAGAGGCTGTAAATCAGACGGGAGGAGACAGCCCATTTCTATCCCTGGTGCAAAAGCACAACCCTTCTACCTTTAGGATTAAAGCACTAGGACATATTATGGAAGTGCAGCTGTTTGAAGATCACCCTTCACCCTGGTTGTTATTCAGCATCATCTCACTGATGTCCAGTCAGAACCAACTCAAAGCTGGTCTGCCCCTGGGTTTCTATGTCACACGGGAGGTATCTGTCCCACTTTTTTTTAGCTGCTGGTGGAGTCAAACTGCCAGGCAGGGGTGGTCTTTGGGTTAACAATGTGACCACAGATGGAGTCCCCCTCTCCTCAATAATCCTAGTCTGAATGCACAGAATTAGTGGAATAAAATGTGAAACTAATGGAATAATTGCAACAAGGGACTGGTCCTTGGAGAGGGACATCATGTTTGGGAGGGTGGAGGGACAGCACAAGAAAGGAAGACCTTCGATGAGATGGATTGATCCAGTGACTGGGTTAATTGGGGTAGGTGTGTCGGAGACAGTGAAGTTGGCAAGGATAGAGCAGGGTTTAGGGATCTTGTACACAGGGTTGATATGAGTCGCAAGGGACTTGACGGCACATAACGACAACAACAATGGAATAATAGCCCAGGCTTCACGTAGCTATTGTGGGTTTATGAACCATTCAATTTTAAAGGCAAAGAATGCTAATTCTGACACATTTTAAATAAGAAGTCACCAAAATTTAATGAATGAATATGGATATGATAATACAAAGTGAGCACAAACATTTGTATACCACACTAAGAAACCCTGGTGGCATAGTGCATAAACTCTGGACTGCTAACAGAAAGATCAGGGAGCTCTGGTGGTCTAGTGGTAAGGAGTTACGCGCCAACCCAAAGGCATGTGGTTTGAATCCACTAGCTGCTCCACAGGAAAAAGATGGGCAATCTCCTGTGTGATTGATAGCCTTGGAAAACTCACGGGAGGGTCAGCTATGAGTTGGTTCTGATTTGTTGGCACATGACAACTACTGCAACATTGGCAGTGTGAATCCACCTTCTGCTCCTTGGGACAAAGTGGGCAGTTTCCTACTGTAAATATTTATAGCCTTGAAAGGATCGCTATGAGTGGAAACTGCCTTGACAGTAGGGCTTTAGGTCGGCTGTCTGAGCTAAGAAGGTACCACTTTTAGACATTGCCTTTAAGTAATTTTCAATGTCTAATGTTACTAAAATTTGCTTCTTATAGAGTATAAGTTAGAAAAACTTGAGTTCTTCAAGTTCAAACAACCCATTTTATTCAAGAAACACAGCAAAGGAGTCATTTGGTGCCATGCTTTTATTCAAATGAAAGGAGGAAAAACTACACTGTACCAGGAAATAGCAAATATGACAGAAATTTACAGCACAGCATCTTAAAAAACTGTAAGCAATGCTCTCAAGTGGCCAGGGAAGCACACCATACACTGTACATTGCCAGCAGTGTCCATGAAACCAAAATTAAATAGCTGCATTTGGCTTTAAACAGCCAAATAAAAACTGTTAACAGTCATTCTAAAACAAAACAAAACAAAACAACTGAGAGGAATTGAGAGCTTTCCAAAGCTGTGTCAACAGCAGAATCTGACAGTATGTTCTAGTCGCCGTGACGAATGTTTGGCAAGTTTCATAGAGCAATTATCATAACCTGACCTCCGATGATGAAAGCACCAGTGGGTTTCAATAAGGTTGACAAAGATCCCTAGTAGAGTTTATGAAATGGCATGATTTTCATTTGTATAATTTTAAAAACATAATTCCAATGAAAGCTGCAAAAATCTGCAGACCCGAAGAAATAAATGAGTATTTCTCCTGCATTAATAAAGTATAATCTTCTACTGAGAGCAATGCACTTTGTGGTAATATTCACATTCTACCTTTAGTTACTACTGACACTAATTCAATTTTTGGACATGTATTAAGAGTAAATGGCAGTCTCATTAAGTTGTGAATAGTTCCTCTGTTATCTTGCATCCATATTTTTAAATAGCCACGTAGTATCATGAAGCTACTTTGATATGGGAAATTTAAATTGAGAAGAACAAATTTAAGAATATAAGATGCTTATTCTTTGACTATTCAACACATTTTGATTAGGTTTGTACTTTTTAAAAACTAGTTTTAATTTAAGCATATATTTGACAATAATTACCTTTTCTTAATAGTGATAGAAATTGTTGTCTTAAAGGTAAAATGTGTCATTCCCCATTTTTAATAGTCATATATTATATACACAGTATGTATACACTTAAAATAGAAGAGTTACATATCCTGGTCTCTTACATGCAAACAGTAGGTCACAAATAGTTTTGAGTTACACATATATCTTGCACAGTTATTGGAAAAAAAATTCTGTGCAATTTTTTTACAGTTTTAACAAATATACATAAATATAAGAACATAAATTACAGTAAAATATTGACAGCATTTGAGAAATTATTGATAACCCAGATGTACTGATGCCTACAGGCCTTACAATAATAGAAAAGTACATTTCAGGGACATCTCATTCCTACTCTTTTTTAAAATAAGTAAATACATCATATGAGACATTAGTTCTCTCTCTAAATTACTCAATTAGAGAAATGTATATACTTTAGTCTCTACTTCCCATGAAAGAAAACAACCTAAGCATCTCGCTTATGATACAATACTGTCTTCCCCCTAACCGCTACTAAGCCGACACAATTGTCACAACACTGAAACAAACAGGGTCACATAATCATTCAAGTCTTTTCCTGAGAATGAAGTTTTTCCCCAACTAACCCTCTGATAAGCATTGTTGAAGGAACAAAAACCATGTAAAGGAGATTTCAAGATTTCTAAGCTATTCCACTTGAAACGGATTAAAAAGGAAAAAAAAAAATCAAATATAAGTAAAATAAAGTGAAGCTATTTTAAAATTAAAACATAGCCCTTTGTACAGGTTTAAAAATTCTAAATATCATTTTCTTAACAGTTATAAATATATTGTAAAGACCCCTTGAGACTGTGTAGCAGGAAGTCTTACATCTTCAGTTTGAAAGACTACTTGCAAAGTATCACTCACTTCTGCCAGCTTATAAAGTGACTTACTTAAAAGATATAGAAAGCCTTCCCTGTTAAAAAGAACTAAATTATTCTGAGTTGGCTAGAACTGGTATAAAAACAGCACTGACTTAATCAGCATGTCTTATATTCTCGACTGAACTCACATGGTTTAAAGCGAACCTACTAGCAGCTCTTTTATAGCATCTCCTCTTATGTAACAGAGAAATGGTAATACTTGAATGAATAATAAATACAGAACTGTAAATACTTAGCAGAGTAATTTCTGTAATTGTTTAACACCATTAAGACATGAGGGTTATTGTAAAACTAAACACTAGTGTTTCTCTCAGCATCAGAAGAAATGTGCAAGTTACCTCAGAAGGGGTACTTCTCACTCTCATGATCTCCACACAAAACAAAATCAAAGGTTCTTAGAATAAACCCCAGGAAGGAAAAAAATCAGCAAAATAAATCATCTGTTGACCAGCATACATTAGAAAAATTAAAAAAAAAAAAAAAAAAAAAAGACAACAAATAAAACACCTAATTTGAATTCCTAGCCCTATTTCAACCTTAAGTCCAACTAGTACAGATGAAATTTCAGTGCTTCATTGTATCTTCTATCCAGCAGGTGAACCTGGTAACATGTACGAGTCTCCATTGGTGAATCAAGATGTTTCCTTCATCACTTGGACTTATCCCTAAGTCAGACTCTTCTGCACCCCAAATTACTGTGGTTTACATTCCAGTTGTTCATGACAACAGCGCTTAATGTTCAGTTTTAATTAATAAAAGTCTTGTTGGCAATTAGAAAGATTTTCTATAGGCAGGAAAGATGAAGTGCAAATTCACCGTGAATGTTCTGAGGCAAGAGCCCCAACTCCTATGCCTTGGTGGGCAGAAGTTTTTTGGGTGTCACTGGTCTCTTGGTCTGCCACAAATGGCTGTGAATGGTAATTGCATCAACACTGGCAGATAAAGTTTTAGCAGGTATGTGGCTAAACTGTTTCCTGTCAGAGTTATATTTGTAAAGTCCCTCAATCATCTTTTTAGTGATAGATTTAGGGCCTATTCCTGTCAGTTTATTGATTTCTTCAGTTTCTGGACAGTAAGTATACAAAGACCTGAACTGGCAGCCTGAATCCCGGAACAAGATTAAGAAGTTGTTGGCATCTGATTTCTCCATTTCCTTTGGAATAAAAAACAAAAGAAAACAAAATGACAACCACCACCCAAAATACAAACATTCTGCTGAATCAAGTTTATGTATGTGTTACACTTCTTAATAAATTTTTACACAACACTTCATTTAAGATACAAATTCTAAGTAGTCAAAAGAAATTCTAAGTAGTCAAAATGTTTGTAAAAATTAAAGCAAGCCTTAATTAAAAATATACACACACCCTTTACACTGGCTACTGGTCCTATTGGTTTTCTGTGACATTATAATCCTTTCGGATACAGAAAAAAACAGGAAGTATCTGCTCAGTCTTGTTCTCAGCCAAACTGTCTACCTTTTATTATCAGGCCCTGATCATCTCCTTGGCTAATACAACTTCATTTCTTTTATCTACATTTATGAACTGTGAATGAGTTAATTTGGGCAAAAATATATTTTTAATTATTCATTATTTTTAACATAGAAGTTTATGAGCTTTACTAGCTCTTAATCAAATTTTGTGTTTCTCAGAATTTAGCATGAAGGTACTCAATATAATACTTTAAATATAGTTTTAGATCTTTCAGATGGTCTTACATTTAGGAAGTTTGCACAAGTACTTTCTTGTGAAAGGACAGAGAAGACAAGCATCCTGCAATTTTATAATGATGCTAGTTCTAATTTTCCTAAAAATGTGCTTACCTCTAGTATTTTTTTCTTTTGACCTTCATTTACTTTTCCAGCCAAACAGCAATGAGCTAAAGCATTTTGTATTATGTGTTTATTGGATTTTGCACTTGGTTCTTTGTACAGCTTTGGTCCTGCAGTAAGGATTAAGACAATAAAATAAACAATTCCATGTCAGAAAGAATATTGTCATTGAGTAATAGAATTGTTCCTACATCAGTGAAACACCACAATGGAAAATGAAATTCAGTATCATAAACTCTCAACTGTACTCTGGACAGCACTCTCTCTGAACACTTTCTCCCACAGAGAGATCTCGAGGATGTTTCTAGGGCTTTCTCAGGCTGCCCTGTGATGTTAGTCATAGAAGTCTGATAAAGCTGTAATTAGCACTGTCTGTTTAATCTTCTTTCTCAAGTGTGCTAAGCTTAAAGCAGAATTGGCCCATAAATTATTTAAGTCATTAAAAAGACAAGAACCATCTTTTTCTTCTTCCACACCTCCAGTTTTGCTTGTTTTTGTCATTTAGCGGTCAGTGAAAGAAGTACTTGCCACCATTTTCCTGTAACATTCACACTCATGAAAAGTAGTACTAGAACAAACTTCTTCCTCCTTTAAATTCACTCAAATTTGTGCTAGAAGGCAAGGACTGTATATTCATTAATGTGCTGGTAAACGGGGTTTCAGAGTGGGGAAGGAGGAAGGGAGAATTTGGATTTGTAGCATTAGCCATTTCTATGGTGTAATTATTTTCACGAGGGCTAATTTTGAGCTACCAATGGTGCCAATAGCTTGAAAAATTGAGTTCAAGATCTGGCAAGAGCTGATATAGCACCCCACTGCAGCACTGAAACGCCATTGTAAGAACAATGGCTGAAAAACCTGGGTTAACTATTACTAAACTGAATTAACAAGGATGAGCGAGGATCCCAGGACTAAAAGGCGGCCATTCTGTCTCTAGGAGGCAGGATTAAAAGTCAGGGAGTTAAGAACATGTCTCCAACAAGTTCTAACCACTTAAGGTCTTTGTAGGGTTTCTACTCTGGCTGAGTTACAGATGGAGTTAATGTCTTTGTTCTCTCTGCTTTACTCCAAATGATTTGAATGAAAAGTTTAAAGAGCAAATTGGTTTTCCATTATTCATTCATCCATTTTTTTGTGTAATTACAATATCCACATTGCAAGGGCATCCATCCTGCTTCTTCCCTCTGATTCTTATTTCTATTTATCCCTCTGCAGGAAGCTTACTTCTCTCTGCTGTCTGACATTTAACTCCGGGCAAATGATGTGCTTTAGATCTTGTCTGGTTATTTGTATTCACTTTTACTCAGACTCTGGTGAATCAATGAAACATTCTTTCGTATATCCTCATTAGAGTATTAAATTTAACTGCTCTTCTAAAAATTCACAGCCTAACCTGTGTACTCTGTTCCAGACGCCACTGAAGAAGTTGTTGATGCATTTTCCCAGTCTTTTTCGCCATTTCGACTGCCACAGCGACTTGGAGATAAGAAGCCTTCTACAGACTCTGACCTAAATTGTAAAGAGAATATTTTTATCTCAAACAGAAGAATGTTTGGAAGCCAGAAGAATATATGTGAAAGTTCAAAGCAAAATTATCCCAAACACTTAAAGAAAGAGATAGTGGTAGATGTATCTGTCTTCCTCTCGTTATACACCTGTGTACGTAGAGCACGATAAAACAAAAAAGCAAACCCACTGCCACTGAGTTGAATCCTACTCAGAGCACAGACCGGCCCGAGGCTGTAATATTTGTGGAAATAGACTGTCACCTCTTTCTCTCACAGAATGAGTGGCAGATTTAAGCCTCCAACCATCTATTTGGTGGATGAGTACATAACCACGGTTCCAACAGTGCTCCTTAGAACATCACTGCTGCTATGTTGCCAGCAAGATGGAAGTGACTCACGGCCAACTCTCCAGGGGATTCAAACTGCTTACCCTTGGGTTGTCAGCACAACCCACCAGGCTACAAAATGTGCCACCAAAATACTTCCTGGATAAAAGAATAAATGCTTTTCTATATATGAAAATATAGTCAGAACTCAGAATTGGCGAGTGACAGTAGAAACATTTCTTTTTGATTTGAGTATTACTATACTGAAACCAAGGGAGCTCGGCAGGCAGAGTCTGTAGAAGTTGTACTGGTAACCCAAAGACCACACCTGACAGTGTGAATCCAGCAGCTCTCCTAAAGCAGAAAGACAGGCAGTGTCCCATGTGATTGAAAGCTCTGGAAACCTACGGAGGCTCAGCTTTGAGTTGGCTGTGGCTCGACGGCAATGAGGAGGAGGAGGAGTATACCAAACCCCACTGCCGTTGACTTGGTTCTGACTCAAGACAACTCAGGTTTCTGGGGCCTGAAATCTCCACCAGAGGAGCTGGCCTACCTTTCACCTACAGAGCAGCTGCTGGAGTCAAACTTTCTGATTAGCAGCTCAATACACCATGCACTATGCCACTAGGACTCCCTGAGAACAGAGTAAGATAAAGGAAATCTGGCTTTTAGCTTCTAATCTGCAAAGAAAGAGACTATAACTGAAATCTTTCTTAAGTCATAGACAATGTACGAAGAATTATCCTAACAGAAAAATGCCATTTATATTTGGTGAAAAATAAGCTATCAGTCAGCATTATGCACAAGCGATAGAGTATTTCTACAGACTATCCGGTTAAATCATATTAGCAATTACTGGGCATGTTTCACAAATAGTGTCTCAGATGATAATTTTTTTGAACTGTTTATTTTTTTTTTTGTCAAACTGGATCTGACTGGTACAGCAGAGCATCTGGTGAATTCGGACAGTGTACCTCTGGGATTGCAGTGCAGCTTCTTGCCACTAGGCCACCAGAGCTCCATAGGTGATGATAATTTTAAAAAAGATAAAAACAGTCCATGATTATTAGGCCAAGCTAGTATTCCACTTTATACAGTTTCTTTTAACAGAAACTAAAACAATTCTAGTTAGCAAAACATCATAATTCCCAGTTACTACAAAAAAGGAAACTAAAAAAAAAAAAAGGAAGGCTATTTACTTAGAATTCTGTGTAATTTCAGATACATATTCCATTTTATTAGAAAGAGTGGCACCTTATGGACTTACCTTGGTGTCCTCTTGCCTGAATGCACACTCTCGTTATCACCCGTGTTCAGTGATGCCAAAGAAAGGCTAGAGACTGAAAAGACACGAGAAAGTCGTGACCCTGAATAAAAACAAAATTAGAAATTTAAAAGGAGCAGCTGAGCAAAGAGTCTGTTCATTAAATAACACCAGCAGATTAAAATTGAGCCTCTATTGATTTTTTACTTTTAATCTAAGCACATAATATGTTTGCATGCATATATACATAATTTACTTAAAATTAGCAAGGAAACAACTTTTAAGAAATGACAAAATTAACTTGCTACTAGGAATTATTTCAAAAAGAAAGTGTTTATGTTAAGATTGTTCGTCATTGTTGTTATGCGTCAGAGTCACTTACAACTCACAGTGACCCTATGTGCAAGATCCCTAAACCCTGCTCTATCCTGTGCCAACCTCACTGTTTCTGACATACCCACCCTCATTATCTCAATCACTGAATTGATCAGTCTCATCGAGGGTCTTCCTCTCCTGTGCTGTCCCTCTACCCTCCCAAGCATGACCATGCAATATGACCAAAGAAGTTTCAGAGCTCTTGCCTCCAAGGAGTAGCCCGGTTTCACCCTCTCCTGGTCAAACCTGTTTGTTCTCCTAGCAGTCCATGGTATATTCAACACTCTTCTCCAGCACCACAGCTCAAAGGCATTAATTCTCTATCATCCCAAGTCACTGTCCAGTTCTCTGACACATAGCATGCAACTGTGAAGACTATGGCCCAGATCAGGGGCACCTTAGACTTTAGTCTGACATCACTGCTCTTCAGTACTCTAGAGAGGTCCCTCACAGCTGACTTTCCCAATGAAATTTGTCTCTTGATTTCCTGGCTGCTGGTACCAAGAGTGTTGACTGTGGAACTAAGCAAACTAAAACTGTTAACAATCTCAATCTCTTCACCATCCATAATGATGCTGCCAATTGGCCGAGTGGTGAGAATTTTTGTTTTCTTGATGTTGAGCTGCAATCCATATTAAAGACTGCAGTCCTTGAACATCTGCAGCAAGTGCTTCAGGTCCTCCTCAGTTTCAGCAGGCAGGGTTGTGTCATCTGCATAATGCAGATTGTAGATGAATCTTCCTCCACTCCTGATGCCATATTCCTCCTCATACAGCCCAGCGTCCCAGATGATCTGTTCTGTGTACAGACTGAAAAGGTATGGAGACAGAATACATCCCTGGTGGACCCCCTTCCCGATTTTGAACCATGTAGTGTTTCCTTGCTCTATTCTGAATACTGCTTAATGATTCAAGTATAGGTCTCACATAATCACAATCAAATGTTCTGCGATTCCCATTCTTCTCAGAGTCAACCACAGTTTGTTGTGATCCACAAAATCAAAAGCCTTTTCACAGTCAATGAAACACAGACATTCCTTTGGTACTCTCTACTTTCTACCAAGATCCATCTATCATTAGCTATAATATCCACAGTACCACGGCCTCTTCTAAACCTAGCCTGCACATCTGGTAGTTCTCTGTTGACATGTTGCTCCAGTTGTTTTTGGGTAATTTTAAGAAGAATCTTGCCTACATGTGATATTAATGATATTATTTGATAATTTCTGCATTCTGACGGGTCAACTTTCTCTTGAATGGGAACAAGTATTGATCTCTTTCAGTCAGGTGGCCAGGTGGCTGTCCTCCAGATTTCTTGGCACACATCCAGGGCAGCACATATTTGTTGAATTGGTAGGCTGTCAACTCCTGGAGCCTTGTTTTTTGCCAATTCTTTTCGAGCAACTTGAACTTCCTCCATCACCACAGGCTCTTGCTCATGTTATTTCATGAAATTCTTCTGTGTCAGCCAATTCCTTCTGGTACAGTCACTCTGTGTACTCCTTTTAATGCTTCTTGGATCATTTAACACTGTCCAAAGCATCCTTAGGTATTGCGACTTGTGGCTTGAGTTTTTCAATTCCTTCAGAATAAGAAATGTTGAGCGAGTTAGGCCCTTTTGATTTTCTGACTCCAGCTCTTTGCACATTTCATTGTAATACTTTGCTTTGTCATCCCGAGCTGCCCTTTGAAATTTTCTGTTCAGCTCTTTAATTTCTTGATTTCTTCCTTTAGCTTTGGCCTCTTGGTGCACTAATGTAATATTCAGAGTCTTATCTGACATCCATCTTGGTCTTTTCTTCCTCTTCTGTCTAATGACCTTTTTGCATTCTTTATGGACGATATTGTTAATATCCTCCCACAGTTCATTTGGTCTTTGTTCATTAGTGCTCAGGGCCTCAAACCTATTCCTGACATGGTCTTGAAACTTGAGAAGGATAGACTAAGGTCAAATTTTGCTTCCTGTGGATCTGATTTTATTTTCTTCAGCTTTAGCTTGAGCTTGCATATGAGTAGTTAGTGGTCTGTTCCACAGTCAGCACCTGGCCTGGTTTTCACAGCTGATACTGAGCTTCTCTAGCAATTCTTTCCACAGATTTAATCAATTTGATTCCTATGCATACTATTAGTGAAATCCATGTGTATAGCCTGCGTTTGTGTTTCTTATAAAAGGTATTTGCAAGGAATAAATCACTGAATGTGCAGACTTCTACCATTCTATCTCCAGCTTAATTTCTGACGCTAGCAAAGGAAATTTTAAAAAATGAAAATAGTGAAAACATACTTGGGGATAGCTAATGCATACTGAAAAATTAGTCATATTAATTTCAGACAATAATGAGTATCAACAAGCTTCACTAACTTCTCCTTAAACAGTCAATGTTACTGTTACTCAGCTTTTGATTCTGAGCATGCTTTAAAATTTTCCACAGTATTTTACCTCAATAAAGAATTTTTTTTTGCATGGAAGGTATGCATGTTACAGCATAATACACACACACACACACACACACACACACACACTCCTTTTCAATTTTGGAAATTACAAATACTATCATGTGTATCTAAAGATAAGAGACTTTTGCTTTTATATTTCTTATTATACTGACATGTCTTTTATGTACATTTCATGCACACAAAAAATTTCTCATTAAATTTGCCATAGTCTGGTAAATGTGTGAAGGACAGTTAGTAATATAAGGAGATTCTATCTGAAGGCAGAGTTCCCTAAAAAGTTAGTATTTAAACTGGATTTTCAGCATTCACATTTGTTCTACTGAATATATATGCATGCACACATAATACATGGAAGTCAGAAAGAAAGGTCATTTGCTCATTTTGGTTTCCAATAAGGAGCATGCATCTTCTCAAACTGCATGTCCAACTGAGCAGATCAAAGTAAAGTCATGTTAGTATGACATACCAAGCCAGTGTTTTCATGAACAGACTCTTCCACAGCAAGTAGTGTTACCTGGAGGACCCTTTATCGGGGTTTTGGGGGATTCAATATGATCTCTATGGATAGATTTGGGGCGCTGTTTTTTTTGTTTGGTTACTTGAGGTCGGGGTTTAATTATGGTATCCATATCTTCCATCAGTTTCAGTTGTTTTCGCCTCATATATTCTTGCCTAATAAATTCCCTGCGTGCTCTCTCATCTTCTTTCTTTTGACGTTCTTCTTCAGTTTTACGCCTGAGAAATGAAATAGTTAAATCTCTCATTCTACATATCAAAGACAAAAACAGATTGAAGAGTGTATGTATTTGATGTCAGTGAGAAGGGAGAATTATATTTCAGCACTCTGGGGGGTATAGAGGGGGTAAATTGTTCATCTAAATAGTATTTCCTGAGATAATTTAGGTCATTTTAAAAAAAGAAGATAGACAATCTACTGACATTTTTAGAAAATTAGTATTTTCTTTGAGAATTTTACTTTGAAGTTCCTCAAACTTGGGATAAAAATACACAATTAGTTAATACTTATAGAAAAGAAACTAACTTCAAAAAAGCACCAACAATGTACATTTTAATTAATGTGTAAATATTTCAAGTGTCTCAAAAAATTATTAAAAAATAAATGAGTGTGCCTTCTGTAGCGCACACGTGGCAAGATTTTGCATATGCCCATGTAACATGCATGCTGAGACTCAGCACTGGAACAACGCTCTCCTTTACCGTGTCTCTTCCTTCTTATGCTCCATTTCCGCCTCGAGCTGTTGTTTCCGCAGCTGTGTTTCTTTTTCCCTTCTTAATCTTTTCTCCAACAAAGCTGCCCGCTTCATTGCCATATCATTTTCTGCTTTTTGATCATCCTAAAGATGAATTGTAAGAAAAAACCAACACAACAACAAAAAGATTTGAGACATTTAAGTACCAATACTCTAATTTCAAATGGCTGTGGTTACATATATAGTTCTTTTGGAACTTGGAGTTCTTTTCACTTGGAGTGAAAAACTGAACTACTTCTTCAATCTTATTTCACTTCACCAACACATTTCATTTATTAATAAGGAAGAACTGAATTAATGTGGCAATAATTGTATCCAGTAGCAGAGATCACTTAAATTTGCCCTTTTGTGTGGTGAGACACAATGGGAAAGCTTTAGCGCATGGAGTTCAAAACATGCCTTGGCTTTGAAATCTGGTTGGAACCCGACGAAGTGGCAGTGTTTGGTGGAGCTCCCTGATTAAAATAAGCTTGGAAACAGGAGTGGCATCCACTTCTGAAATAGCTTGCCTCTGGAAACCCTATGACCTTAGAGAAACAATGGAAGTTATACAATTGGTCAGGTCTTGGATTCATAGGGTCGCTATGAGTCGTCTATGACTCAACAGCACTTAAAAACAGCAACAACAACTCTTTATAAACCTAAACAATCTGAAAAGACCAACCATGAAAAAAGAGGAGCCAAAACGTGGGCAAATTTTTTTTTCTTTTTAAACAATAGAAATTTAAAAGTGAAGAATGTCCTCATAATTTTAAACACTGCCTATAAGTTATATTTAAAATACATGCTCAATAAAGAAAAGTCAGGTAAAAGTACCAAATTAGCTACCCAAAATTTACTACATAATTTTGTATAAATACAATCACTGATGATTTATTTTTTTTCTTAGGGTAGGGTTCTGAAAGCTTGCTTGATAGGTTCTGAACTATATTCTCCAAGTTTTTGTTTTAAAGAGAAGAGGGGCATACTTATATTCCTCTTTTATGATACTTCAGAGATCTAGATCATGTGGTCTACCCTAGTTTCTACTTGAATCCTTGGGGAAATCCCCAGTTTTGAGAAAGCTTCCAAAATGCTTCAGAATTCAACAAAGTACAAAACTACAGGAACTAGGGTTTTTTTTGTTTTTTAATTTAAACTACAATTGAAAAGAGGAAGAAAGTAAAATAGAAATTTAGCACCTCATGAAAACAAAACACTTCAGGTCACCAAAAGATTATCAAGAGGATAAAAAAGAGAACTTACATACTGAAAAGACATCATTGAAAGGACATATCTGGTAAGGGTCTAATCTCTAAAATATATTGAACACTTCAACAACAACAACAACAAAACCCAAACCACTCATTAAAAAAAATGGGCGAAAGAACAGACAACTTCACTAAGGAGAACATACAAATGGAGAACAAACACAGAAAAGATGTTTGTGATCTTTAGCTATGAGAGATGCAAGTCAAAATACTGAGGTACCACCATCACTAAACTAACACACTTAACACAAAACCCGAAAACAAATACTTTAAAAATGTGTTAAGACTAGATGCTTATCCTCCTACTGGTGAGGCTGTAAAATGATATAACCAGAGACACAAATGGAGATAGGTACACCAATGTTCACAGCACTGTTACTCACCATTACAAGAATACGGAAATCACCCAAATGTTCAATCACAACTGAATGAACTGAGACAGTGTGCTACATTCACACAACAGAATACTATGCAGCACTCAGGTGCAACAATTTTGAAAAACAATGGATAACTGGGGAGCAACTAAAGAGCATTAGGCTGATTGAACTAACTCAGTCTCATCTGCACAAATATTGTGTAAGAACATTTTGTAAAAACAGAATAAAGATAATTCATAAAACATGTATGGAGACCCAAGGTGGGAAGGGGTGGGAGCAGAGGGGTGAGGATGGGTAGGGGCAAAATCACAGGTTTGCCCAATTTGGTAGGTGAAGGGAGGAGGTGAAGGAAATGAGAAGGATACAGTGGGGACCTGAAAAGACAGGGTAAAGATGGGGATAGTCCAATGGTGATTAATTTTATACAACATAATGCATGGGAATGATTGTATGAAACACAGTATGAGTGAATAATACTGTAAAACATGAAGCACACAAACTTTGTAAGCAAACTAATAATAATAATAATAATAAATATAACCACTATGGAAAATGGTATGGGTGCCCAAAAAAACCAAAAATTTTTATGATCCAGCAGTTCCACTCTTGGGTACTCTAGAGACTTAACAGAAGAGGCATGAAAAAAATACATGATTTTTTCTTTGAAAAGTGAAAAAAAAAATCACCAAAAAAAAACCCCCAAAAACCTTTTCATTATTATATAATCCCTCCCCCCAAGTCCTCTCCCCACTCATGGGAGGAGGGGTGAGTAGGGAGGAAAATGTGCAACAATGAATGAATGTAAATCCAAACTCTATAAACTTTCATTAAAATTTCAATTTTAAAAAGGACATACTATGCCTAACATTCACTGCAGCATATTCACAATAGCAAAAGGGATAGACACAACCTACGTGGTCCTAAATGGAGAAACAAAATGCATTACATAAATACAATGAAATACTATGCAATCATAGAGTCCTTGACACATCTTATGATGTGATCAGTCTGGAGACATCATGCTGATCAAAATAAGTCAGCCACAAAAGGATAAATAATGATCCCGCTGCTATTAAAACCAAACGTATCACAAATTATATATATAAATAAAATATTTATTGGTGATTATGCAGGAGTAGCATCTACTTCCTAAATAACAAGCCTCTGGAAACCATGAACTTTGATAAATGTAGATAGCTGTAGAGGGGCTTCAGGCCTTTTGTTCACAGGGTCACCTTGAGTTGTGCTCGACTTGAAGGCAGTCAACAACAGCATACCAAGAAGGGGTGGGTGGAAACAGGAGTAACTCTTTTCATTTCAAAGTTCAACTTACTGCCATTAAGTCAAAACCAACTCACAGCTGTGAGTTTTCAGGGGTTATATATTGTATG
>NW_006399860.1:969828-973135 GCF_000299155.1 Elephantulus edwardii
GCACCTCCAGAGAGACACCGTTGCTCTTGAGTACTTTAGAGAGGTCCCTAACAGCAGGCTTTCCCATGGCAATGTGCCTTTTAATTTCCTGGCTACGGGTGCCAAGAATGTTGACTGTGGAGCCAAGCAAACTAAAGCTGTGGACAATCTCAATCTCTTCACCATCCATCCTGATGCTGCCAATTGGTCCAGTGGTGAGAATCTCTGTCTTCCTGACATTGAACCTCAATCCATATTGATGGCTGCAGTCCTTGACCCTCTGCAGCAGGCGCTTCAGGTCCTCCTCAGTTTCAGCAAGCAGGGTTGTGTCATCTGCATAACGCAGACTGTTGATAGATCTTCTACCAATCTTTACTCCACATTTCTCCTCATAGAGCCCAGTCTCCCAGATAATCTGTTCTGTATACAGGTTGAAAAGTTATGGAGACAGGACACATCCCTGGTGTATGCCCTTCCCAATTTTGAACCATGCAGTGTTCCCTTGCTCTGTTCTGATGACTGCCTCCTGGTCCCCTAGGTAGTAAGGTGTGTTATTTTTGATAGTGGGTAAGATAATGCTGAATGTGGGTGAAGGAGCCACAGCTTGACCATGTAAATGATGTTACTGAGAAATACACATATAATCCTCCAAGTTTATGGTCTACATTCTGAGTAGCATCTACGTTCCTAAAAGCTTGCAAGAGGGGGTGTGTTTTCTGTGGTGCCACTGGGGCCATTGGCTGTTTCACCATGAGGCTGAACACATCTCCTTCCCAGCTGGTGGCTGCCAAAAACTCATTGAAGTGAATGATGAATGCACATTTTATGTATATTTGTACATTTTATGAGAAGCGAAAGGCCACAGAAGTTGTTGCTGACTCTCTTGGTGATGAGTGGAAGGAATATGTTGTCTGAATCGGTGGTGGAAATAATAAGGTTTCCCCATGAAATGGGGTGTCCTGACCCATGGCCGAGTTCGCCTGCTGCTGAGGGAGGGGCACTCCTGTTATAGATCACGAAGAACTGGAGAGAAGAAGCGCAAATCTGTCCAGGGTTGCACTGTGGATGCCAAAGGCAATTTACATATTCAATGCAATCCCAATACAAACACCAATCCCATTCTTCAACGAGATGGAAAGGGCAATCTCCAATTTCGTTTGGAATGGAAAGAGAACCCGAATAAGCAAAGCACTCCTTAAAAAGAGAAACAAGATAGGAGGCATCTTACTCCCTGATTCCAAATCCTACTACCCTGCCGTGGTGGTCAAGACAGCCTGTTACTGGTATAATGACAGACACATAGATCAATGGAATAGAATAGAGAGTCCAGAAATCAGACCATCTACCTATGGCCAATTGATTTTTGACAGAGAGAGGAAATCAATTAAGTGGGGAAACGACAGCCTTTTTAACAGATGGTACTGGCAAAATTGGAAAACAATCTGTAGAAAACTCAAGCAAGATCCGCACCTCACTTCATACACAAAAACCAACTCAAAATGGATCATGCACCTAGTACTAAAACCAAGGACTATATATTTCATTAAAGGAAAGCTTGGAAGAACTCTAGAAGTCCTAATCCACAACATAAACAGTCTTCCAAGCATCCTGAAAAATCTACAACCAGGAGAGGATAAAAGAGATGAATGGGACCTTCTAAGAAGTAAATCTCTATGCACATCTAAAAACTTCTCCAACAGAATAAAAAGGGAAGCCACAGATTGGGAAAAAAATATTTGGTAATGACATGTTAAGATAAGGGATTTATATCTAGAATTTATAAAATACTCGAGAACCACAACAAGATAAAGGTAACTAACCCAACTGAAAAATGGGCACAGGATATGAACAGATACTTCACCAAAGACGATATTCACATGGCCAACAAATACATGAAGAAATGTTCAAAATCCCTAGCTCTAAGCGAGATGCAAATCAAAACAACTCTGAGATATCATCTCACCCCAGTTATAAATAGCAAAATTTAACAGAGCAGCAAACTACAAATGATGGCAAGGTTGTGGAGAAACTGGAACCCTTATTCATTGTTGGGAGTGTAAAATAGTGCAACCACTATGAAGGCTGTATGGTGATCTCTCAAAAAGTTGCAAAGAGAGATACCATCTGACCCAGCAATTCCATTACTGGGAATATACCCTAAAGTAACCATAACTGACACCCTGGCAGATATATGGACACCCATGTTTATTGCGGCTTTGTTCACAATAGCAAAGAGTTGAAAACAACCTAAGTGCCAATCAACAAAAAAAATGGATAGAGAAGCTGTGGTATATTCACACAATGGAATACTACACTGCATTGAAAAACAAGGAACTCATGCAATAGTATTAAAAATGGGTAACCCTGGGGGACATTATGCTGAGTGAAATATCTTAGTCACAAAAGGACAAATACTGCATCGTGCCACGTTGTAAAACGGGCTGACATCAGGGTTGAGGTGAGACTAAAAAAGATTGGATAAATTATGTAAATTATGTATACTGCATTGAAACATATGAGGGAGAGAACTGTTTAAAAGCGATATATGATTGGGTAATATGGTCATGACAAGAGTCCAGAATGAAGGTTGCATAGTGGAGTATACTGTGTGTGGGGGGGGGGAACTGTATACCAATGAAAGAATTTTTCTTTTACTTTTCGAAGAGAAGAGTGAACTGGATGAGGGGAGGAATGGGCAGGGAGAAAAATGCAACTATGAATGAATGGAAATCTAAAATCTCTGTAAATGGTCATTAAAATTAATTAAAAAAAATAAGCTCACATATATTTTTTTAAAAAAAGCTTACAAGAAGCCATCTAACAACAATTATCAGTACCCTTATGGTCAAAGCAAAAGAGATAAAAGGAAATCAAACGGTCAGAGAAGAAACTAAAGGACTAGCAATCTACTTAAACTGTGGCCCCACTGACCCCAATGACAAGAACTAGAGACATCTAACTTCAACTAATGACCACTCTGACTGAGGTCGCAGAGAAGGATATGGACAGATGAGAAGGGATAAAAAAAAAAATGTAGAACAGAACTTAAACTCTTAAAAAGCCAGATATACTCAACAGGTTGAGACTAGAGGGCTCTCCAAGACTCAGGTCCTCAGAAATTCCATAATCCTTGAATTAATAACCCCCTGAAGGCAACTTTTAACTCATAGCAGACTGGCTCATAATGAACAGCAGCAACATGTACTGCACACTCTTAAAAAATTCATGTGTACGCTTCAACGATTTAGATCCTCCTAGAAGAGCTGTGGGTGAGCATTAACATTACTGGTAAGTATATTCATTTTCTCCTGGACACAAGAGCCTACTA